>NC_037681.1:103559575-103893790 GCF_003255815.1 Theropithecus gelada
CTTCCTTCCTTCCTTCCTTCCTTCCTTCCTTCCTTCCTTCCTTCCTTCCTTCCTTCCTTCCTTCCCAGGGTCTCATTCTGTTGCCCAGGCCGGACAGCAGTGGTATAATCACTGCTCACTAAAGCCTTGACTTCCCTTTCCCAGACTCAAGCAATACTCCTGACTTAGCCTCCCAAGTAGCTGAAACCACAGGTGCATTATATGGTGCCCAGTCATTTATCTCTTTATCTTCGGTAGAGATAGAGTTTCCCTTATGTTACCCAGGCTGGTCTTGAACTCCTGGGCTCAAGTGATGCTCCTGTCTCAGTCCCCCAAAGTGTTAGGATTACAGGAATGAGCCACTGTGCCTGCCCAGAGTTCATGTCTATGCATGAATGTGCAATAGGGAATAACCCAAGTCTAATGGGAGTACAGATTGGATTGGATGGTTGGAATTAGATTGAAAAGCTAAAAAACAATAATGTTATTCTATGGGCATGGTGCATAAAAGAGAGTGTTGAGCATGACAACATAATGATCAGATGAGTATTTTCAGAAAATTAATTCATTGTTAGTGTGAGGAAGTGGAGGTGACTCCATTGAAGGGAAATATAACAGTAAGTTTTACTCCATAACTGTTGGAAAAATGTAAAGTTAATTAAAGATGTAGGGATTCAAACTCTAAGTAAAGTAAATATTAGCATTGGACAGAGAGAATGGAAAGAGATAGCAAGGAATAGGAAAGGTGGGTAGTAGAAACGGGGCATGAAGAGACATTGGTTATGGATACAAACATACAGTTAGAAAAAAATAACATCTGATGTTTCACAGCAGTTAGAAAAAATAAGTTCTAATGTTTCACAGCAGACTGTGGTAACTACATTTAGCAATGACATTATGTATTTTTCAAAGGAACCATAAGAGAGGACTTGAAATGATACCAACACGTAGAATTGACACTCAAGATGAATATCCCCAAATACCCTCACTTAATCATTACAAATTCTATGCATTTAACAACAAACACACATATCTTATAAACATGTAAAATGTTATATATCAATTAAAAAGCATCAGGTGTCTTTAAAAATATTTGAGGACAGTAGGAGGTAATTGATGTTAACATACATTGTATGTTAAACTTGCACAAATTTAGTAAGTATATTGACTAACATGATTATACAATACCTCTAGTACTAAACAAGCAACATTACATATTGCTAGATATATATATTGCTGAGGAATTATGGGTAAAAAGATCATAATTGTTTTGTTCTTTTCCAAGTAGGTTATGCTGAATTATCTAAGACAAAAGTCTCCTGTGAGTAAGACAAAACCAGGAGACTGACATAGCACTGGCCACAGATTTCATTTGTTTTTGGGAAATAGAGGAAAAGCATGATATGACTGATCCTACTTAAATTCCATTCATTTGAGTATAATATAATTTTCTGTAGCAAGGGATGAAGAAAATTCAGGAAGTGTGACAGCTGTATTTAGCTCCCTAATATTTTTAAAAATTTATCCCTTAAATGTACATAACTAGGCCACATTCTAATTCACAGGATTAGTGTGAAATTGTATTTTTAAAATAATGCAAGTAAAATACATGATAAAATGAACCTCTATACAAATTTTGTATCATTCAATATAAAGTGTTATATACAGTAGAATGTTACCAAGTAACTGTAATAATAGTTAATATATATGATACACTTTTTATTACAGATTCCATTATAGGAGTTTTATAGAAGATTTCCTGATCAAAATACTTTAATAATTTCTCACTGACAAATTTCACTGGTTAGTACATAAAAATATGTTTACAGGTGACTTTTAATTATGTAAAAAAAAGATAATTCGATGTTGGCTTCTGATTCATGTGACTTGTCCCAAGAAAATTGGTTTATCTTTTTTTACTGTCACAATTTCTGTCTACTGTGAATTTAGTAGTACTATTTTGTACATAAAACTAATTTATCTAACCTAAGTGGAAGGTGCTTACTAGAAAGTTCCTCATCAAATCATGTACTCATTTTGGAAAGTCAGCTGAAGCCAAAAAATACAACTTAGATACTATGATCATTATTATTTTGAGTTAAATAGACGTTTCCATCTAAAATTATAAATTAAACTGATAAGTTGGCAAAGCAATATCCTATTCATTCAGATGTAATTGATATAAGGATAGGTTTATGTCAATTTTTTTTTTTTTTTTTTTTTTTTTTTTTGCTGATAATTCTAAGAGCCAAGTTGGTTTGTGTGTGTGTCCTTGTGTATTTTGGAATTATGATCAGAGTTAAAAACTATAAAAAGAAGCAAACTTAAAAACTTCAGAATTCAAAGCATGCACACACAAATTGAGAGATGGAGCTAAGTATCAGAGATGAAGGAAAGTGTCCCACGATCTAAAACACGAAGTGGATTTAGAAACTGAACAGTAAGGTGATTACTCATCCTACAGAGAAAGGTAATATTTACCAACTGTCATGATTATAAATTCTTCATATGAATTATCTCCGGGTATGATAAAGGAATCAATTGATTATAATAGCAATCTCAACTCTCGGAGATGTCTGGATAATGTTGGCAAATTATATCTAATTTTTTGTTTCTTCAAGTTTCTAAGGATTCACAAAGTATTCTCAAATAAGCATATAATCTTCAAGCCCCATGTGAACAATGAATCAGACAGAAAAATTGCAAAATATTTGCTGAGATAAGAGCACAGCCTTAGCCTAAGTGTGTACCCAGTCAATTCACATGAATGATTATGGTAATGGTTTATTACTTATATAATGGAAGAGCTATCACGAACACAAACACACATATCTAAGCACACGTGCATTCAACTATTCCATGGACAGGTTGTATTATAAAAATTAAGTTAGACAAAAGGGCTTAGTGACTTAAAACTTAAAACTATCAGGTTTAATTGATAAGAATGTCAGAGTCACAATGAGAAAAATTCAGAAAGCAACACTAAATAAAAGACAGACTGTCTTATATTAATACTAAAGTAGTAAATACAACCACACAATCAAAGTTAAGTGGTTAAATATTATCAGACACAAAAAGTTCAAGAATGAGAATAAGCAGTGAATGGAACTATCATAAGAAATATCAGAATGGGTTAATACGATTTGATGTAATTTCACTTGTCTATTTTTTTGTTTATTGCTTACAATTTTGGTGTTAAATCCAGTAAATCATTACCCAGACTGAAGTTAAGCAGTTTTTCTCCTATGTTTTTTTCAAGAAAGTTTAAAATTTCAGGTCTTATATTCAAGTTATTAATCCACCTTGAGATGATGTTGTATGTGATGTGAGATGAGGGTCTAATTTTATTATTTGTATGTGAACATGGAGTTTTCACAGCATCATTTATTGAAGAGACTTCTTTCTTCATTGTGTGTTCTTGATAACGTCATCAAAAATAAGTTGACAGTCCCTGCTTGGATTTGCTTTTGGCTTTCTATTATGTTACACTGGTCTAGGTGTCTGTCTTTATGCCAGTACCATATTGTTTCAATTACTGTAGCTTTGTAACATATTTTGAAATCAGAAAATGTGATGTCTCCATAACATTTCTTCTTCTTTTTCAAGACTAGTTTGGCCATTTCAAATCTTTTGTGCTTCCATACAAATTTTATGAGTGTGTTTTTTATTAGCATTTTAAAATGTCATTGGAAACTTGATAAGAATTATATTGAAACTAAAAAGATTTGCACAGCAAAGTAAACAATCAACAGAGTGAAAAACCAACCTATGGAATGGGAGCAATTATTAACAAACTATATATTTGATAAGAGATTAATAGCCAAAATAGATCATAATTTACTGCAACTAAGTAGAAAGAAACATAATCCAATTAATTAAAAAATGGAACAAAGATTTGAATATATATCTTTCCATAAAAGGTATACACATGCCCACCAGGTATACAAAAGGGTGCTTAACATCATTAATTATCATTGAAATGCAGATCAGGCCGGGCGCGGTGGCTCAAGCCTGTAATCCCAGCACTTTGGGAGGCCGAGACGGGCGGATCACGAGGTCAGGAGATCGAGACCATCCTGGCTAACACGGTGAAACCCCGTCTCTACTAAAAAAATACAAAAAACTAGCCGGGCGCGGTGGCGGGCGCCTGTAGTCCCAGCTACTCAGGAGGCTGAGGCAGGAGAATGGCGTGAACCCGGGAGGCGGAGCTTGCAGTGAGCTGAGATCCGGCCACTGCACTCCAGCCTGGGCGGCAGAGCGAGACTCCGTCTCAAAAAAAAAAAAAAAAAAAAAAAAATGCAGATCAAAACCACAATGAAGTATCATATCACACCTGTAAGGATGATTACTGTGAAAAAAGAAAAGATAGCAATACATTGTTGGTGGGAATAAAAATGTTGCAGCCCCTGGGGAAAACAATTTGGAGATTTCTCAAAAAAATAAAAATATAAATTCCATATTATCCATCAATATCACTTCTGGGTATATAGTCAAAATAATTTAAGTCAGGATCTTGAAGAAATATCTGCACCCAATGTTCATTTTAGCATTATTCCTAATAGCAAAAATATGGAAACAAACTAAATCTCCATTGATGGATGATAAAGAAAATGTGGAATATATATACAGGGAAATATTATTCAGCCTTTTTAAAAAGGAAATTCTACCATTTGTGAAAACATAGATAAGCACAGTGGGCATTATGCTAAGTAAAATAGGCCAGTCACAGAAGGACAAATATTGCATAATTCCACTATTTCAAGTATCTAAAATAATTAAATACATAGACACAGCAAATATAATGATGGTTGCCAGACACTGGGGGAAGGGAAAATGGAGACTTGTTGACCAATGAGTATAAAATTTTGCTTATGCAAGATGAGTAAGGTCTAGAGATCTGATGTTCCACTTCAGTAGCTTTAATTAAAATTTTGCTATTGTATACTTAAAAATATTTTAAGAGGACAGATCTCATATTAACTGTTATTACCTTAAAACAAAACAAGGGTTTCGTTGGAGGTCTATTATCTTTATTGAGGAGATGGTTTCATGGGTGCATGCATATGTCCAAACTCATCAAAATGTATACATTAAATATGTGCAATTCTTTGTTTATCAATTATACCTCAATAAATCTAAATATATAAAAATATAACCTTTTCTTGTGTATGCCAAATAAAATATTCTCAAAAACTGAGGTCAAATGAACTGCTAAATAATCATTTGAATTTCTTTAACAATATATGTTAGACTCAGAAATTAGACATTTGTTAAAATGAGTAAAACTTTGTAAGAATTTCTTTTTCAAATGTCAAAGAGCTGACAACCTAGCAAAGGATTTTCAGGCTAAAGTAGAAGGGAAATTAAAAACAAAAAGGGTAAGTCCTAAAGCAACTTTTTTTCTGAAGACATTTATTGATATTGGAGAAAAGAAACTTAGTTTGTGATGATTTTGAAGACACAGTGGCAGAAGTTAAAGCCTGAAGCCCACAGAAAATACAAAATCTATTAGAGAATCTACAAATACCAAGTTGAACTCACAAAGCACTGTAACTTCAGATTAAGGCTAACAAGATCGAAGTACTCAATGTTTTTCAAGAAAGTGTATCTTATCTCTAAGCACGATATGTAGGAAAATTTAAGATAAGTTAAACATGAATCAGGGTAGAATTAAAACAGAACAAACAAAAAACAAACTACTATACTTTGAAAGTTAGTGTCTCAGGGTATACGGCAGAAGCAAAAGATAAGCCATTTATTCGTTTTTTTCTACTACTGTGTATTTTCAAATAGTCTTCCTTCCTGCTCACTATTTCTTCTGCTGTTTGGATTCTTGTCTGCATTTTTCAGTTCAGCCAAAGTATTTCTCAGTTCTAGACTTTCTGTTTCATTTTTTAAAAAATACTCTCTTTGTTAAAAATTTCTCTCATATATGTCTGAATTGCTTTTCTGCATTGTCTTCGAGTTTCCTTATTTTGCTTACAACTTCTATTTTGAATTTTTGATCTAGTAGCTCACTTATTGCTGTCTCATTGGAGTCAGTCACTGGTTCCTTGCCTTGTCCATTTGGGGGAGGCACTGCTTCCCTGTTTGCTGTTGTTGCTGGTGGACATACATCTATTTTTTTTTTTTTTTTTTTTTGGCATTGAAGAATTGGTTATTTATTCTGGTATTGCTGTCTGAGTTGGTTTTCTCTTTATGGAATATGTGTGTTTAGGTTTTACTTGGTTTCGTCTTTATAGCATATGTGTGTCTGTCCAAGTTGCCTGTTGATTCCAACAATCCTAGATTGCCACCTCTCTTTTAACACTAAATAACACCCTAAGCCCAGATTTCCTGAAGCTCTGAGAAAAGTTTGAAGCACTACTCTTCCTAGATGAAGGGGCCAGAAAATCCCAAAGGGGATTCCCTCTTTGTGTGGGGAGGCTGGCTAAGGGGCTGTGCCAAAAGGACCCATGGAGCATGCCTCCTGCAGCATGGTACAGCTGAATCACATCTCTGATTTGGCATCCCCTGCATGTGAGATAAAGAGGAGCTCCCAAGTTTCACACACTAGGCTGCTAAACTCACCTTCATTGTTTGTCTTCAGCTGCATTCTGGGGTCCCTGTTCTTATAGGTACTTGCACACTTCCCATTCCTTTTCTTCCCCAAATCAACACCTGGCAGCCATTGATCCTCTGTCTTCATAATGTTGCCTTTTCCAGAATGTCATATAGTTAAAATTTTATAGTATATAGATTTTTTGGTTGGTTTCTTTCACTTAGTAATATGTGTTTAATATTTCTTCATAGCTTTTTGTAGCTTGATAGTTTTTCTTTTTAGTACTGAATAATGCTCTATTGTCTAGATGCACTAGAGTTTATCCATTTACCTTCTGAATGTCATTTTGGTTGCTTTCACATTTTTGATATAAATATAGCTGCTGTAAATCTCTTTGCAGGATTTTATTTTCTTCATATAAATTTTCACCTGCTTGAAAGTAATGTGATTATTGGATTGTATGAAGAGTACGTTTAGTTTTGTAACAATTTGCCAAACTGCTTTGCAAAGTGGCTGTGTTATTTTGCATTGCCATCGACAAAAAAGAGAGTTTCTGTTACTCCACACTCTGCACGGCATTTGTTGTCGGTTTTCTTGATTTTTGCCATTCTAAAAAGTGTACAGTGGTATCTCATGGTGGTTTTAATCACATTTCCCTGACAACATATAATGTAGAGCATCTTATGATATTCTTATTTCCATCTGTGTATCTTCTTGGGTGAGGTGTCTAGTAAGGTCTTATATTTTACTCAAATTGTTTGTTTTCCTATTGTTGAGTTTGTATATGACAGTATTTCCTTATCAAACAGGTCTTTTGCAAATATTTTATTCCAGTCAGTGACTTGTGTTTTCATTTTCTTGACAATGTCTTTCACAGAGTATACCATTTTAATTTTAGTGAAGTCCAGTCTATCAACTACATTATGGATTGTACCTTTGATGTCATCTTTAAAAGTCGTTACCAAACCAAAGGTCATATACATTATTTTTGGTCATCTAAATTTTGTTCTATATTATGTTCTAAGAGTTTTATAGTCTTGTATTTTATCCTTAGGTTTGTGGTTCATTTTGAGTTGTGATTGTATTTAGTATCTGTGTCTAGATATTTAAAAAATTATTATTATTATTCTTTGCAATTTGATGTCTAGTTGTTCTAGCAGTGTTTGTTGAAGAGTTTATCTTGCTCCATTGTATCGCTTTTATTCTTTGGTCAAAGATTGATTAGCCACATTAATGTGGGTCTATTTTGGGGATCTTGAATCTGTTTCATTGAATTATTTGTTTATTTTTAAAATTAATATCACATTCTCTTGATTACTGTGCATTTATAGTAATTCTTGAAGATGGGTATTGTCAGTCATCCAACTTTTATCTCTTTCAATATTATGCTGGCTATGCTAGCTATTTTCCTCTCCATATAAACTTTAGAATTTGTTAATATTGACAAAATAAATTGCTAGATGCTGATTGGGATTGCATTAAATCTGCAGATCACATTAGGAAGAACTGATGTCTTGGCAACATTGAGTCTTCCTATCCCTAAGCATGGACTATCTCTCCATTAATCAATTTTTTTTTTGTTTCTTTCATCAGAGTATTGTAGTTTTCCTCATAGAGCCCTTGTACATATTTTGTTAGACTTTTATCTATGCCTTCTACTTTTGGGGTGCTAATGCAAAAGATATTGGGCAAGTGACATAAATTATCTTGACAGTAGTCTCAGGGTTATATATGTGAAGCAACCGTCATAACAACAACCTATAATAGAAGTAGAACAACAAACACAAGTGTTTGTGTTTGTTTTTGTTTTTATTTTTTGAGATGGAGTCTCACTGTTGTTGCCCAGGCTGGAGTTCAATGGCATGATCTCAGCTCACTGCAACCTCCGCCTCCTGGGTTCAAGCAATTTTATTGCCTCAGATTCCTAAGTAGCTGGGATTACAGGCGCCCGCCACCACACCTGCTTAATTTTTGTATTTTTAATAGCGATGGGGTTTTACCATGTTGGCCAGGCTGGTCCCAAACTCCTGACCTCAGGTGATCTGCCTGCCTCTGCTTCCCAAAATGCTGGAATTACAGGTGTGAGCCACCACACCCGACCAAACACAAGAGATGTTAATACCTGACTTTCCCTTTGGCACCACTTTCTTTAATACTACATTGTTCATAACTATTATTTTAAGTGAACTACATGATTTGTCATAGTGTGTCTCTTATCAATGATGCTGATATGTTTGTGTGTGAATGTGTGTTTGTGATCTACTGTTAGCTGCTTGATGATAGGGAAGCTGTGCTTTCTCTTTCTGCTTCCCTCTATATCTTTAGCTAGCCAAAGTTGGGTATATAACAGGCATTTGAAAAACATATGTTGAGAGTATCTGTTTTTTATGTTGATGCAAAAGGTACTTAGAATTCACAACTTCCAGGTATTTCTTTATCATGGGTGCAGCATGTCTTTCTACCTAATCACATTTAATGGTACTCTGAAACCATTCCTGAACTGGCAGTGCAAATTAAGAATAAAATAAATACATTGTCCTCATCCCCAGCATTAAAATGAATCTGAGACTGCATATGTAATTAGACAGCAACATAATAAACAACTTATTCCATTTTGTTTATCTCTCCTGTTCTCTTTGTTTTAACTTCAGTGTTTGAGAATGGCATTGTACTTTATGGTAGAATTTACATATGTTGGATGTAACAGAGGTTGGCATTACACTGTGCATTCAATAGGATGACTTAAGTGTTTGGTATGTTCAAAAATTTTTGACAAATACCTGCAGTTCGGAAATTCAAAGCCTCAGTATTAATTCAATTTGTTTTCAATGCATTTTTCTTTGGGAACCACCTCCATTTCTCTAGGGAGAATAAAACAAAATAGGATCCACAAAAAAATAAAACAAAGTTAGACAACAGCAATTAAAAAAAAGTCCACACCTGCACAACAGAGCAATTTTCTTCATCTCCACCAAACTAAAGTAATTATGTTTAGCAAACACCTTATGAAAATAACTTGGCAAGTCTTGTTGAATCAGAAACAAACTTTATGGTGCCCTACTTGGCTTGGTTAGCATCCAGGTTTCCATGGAAACTGAATCATATCACAGCTTAAAAAAATTAATCTAATGCTTTCAGTGTAAACAGGACTTTGTACTAAATTACACATCAATGCTTTTTTATATGCACTTCATTTAAAAATACACCTCTGCGTTGGATTGCTGTATGATAGTAGCCCATGCCATTTCAAAGAAAATACAAAGTCATCAACAAAGGGGCTGAAAAATAAGGGTGAATCTTGAAAGGGTTTTATTTAATAAATTTAAGGAAAATCGTGCAGTGGGAGTATAAGCTAAGTTTAGGTTGTTGCTTAGCTACAAATGTGTACCTGCACTGATGGTTTCCTATTAACTACCTTCTAGGCCAAAATTCCTTTCTGGACTGCAGTTAGTGGCTGGATACATACTTTTTCCTTAGTCATGGTTTCTCATAATGTTTTTTACAGTTGGTCTTGTAAAATAAGAGAAAATTCTGGGCTCAGGTAAAACCACCAAATTCATCATCATCAGTGTCATCACTATCAGCATTACTGGTTCAGTGATTCCCAATGTCCAAAATGATTTTCAAAGGCAGTTCATTATAGAGATGACTAACAAACCAGCAGTACAACTATATTTTCTAAAAATGTGTGGCAAATATAGCTGAAACTGAAATAAATGAATTACCTACCTCACATTTACAAAATAAAACAATTAGTGGTGCCTAAAATGGAATGAAGTTATCCTGATTCCAAATCAGTAGTACTTTCCATTTCCTACCTGTGAGAACTTAGGTCAGTCACCTGCACTCAAAGTTGTTTAGAGGCACCATGGAGGTGCGATATGAGAAATCACTTTGTAAAATACAAAGCAGGCTTTATATGTAAAATACTAGGAAAGACCATAAGCATGTAGAATAAAAAGTTACAAAACTAAACACACACACACACACACACAAAAGCAAATTATTATATTCTACAATATCTTAAACATGCAAAGAAATGTCTTAAATCTATAATGTGTAAATAAATGTTGAGAGGCTGAGCAAAGTGGTTCATGACTGTAATCCCAGCACTTTGGGAGGCCGATGCAGGCAGATCACAAGGTCAGGAGATTGAGACCATCCTGGCTAACACAGTGAAACCTCATCTCTACCAAAAATACAAACAAATTAGCCTTGCATGGAATCTATAAATTACCTTGGGCAGTATGGTCTTTTCACGATATTGATTCTTCCTATCCATGAGCATGGTATGTTCTTCCATTGTTTGTGTCCTCTTTTATTTCACTGAGCAGTGGTTTGTAGTTCTCCTTGAAGAGGTCCTTTACATCCCTTGTCAGTTGGATTCCTAGGTATTTTATTCTCTTTGAAGCAACTGTGAATGGAAGTTCATTCATGATTTGGCTCTCTGTTTGTCTGTTACTGGTGTATAAAAATGCTTGTGATTTTTGCACATTAATTTTGTGTCCTGAGACTTTGCTGAAGTTGCTTATCAGCTTAAGGAGATTTTGGGCTGAGATGATGGGGTTTTCTAAATATACAATCATGTCAACTGCAAACAGGGACAATTTGACTTCTTCTTTTCCTAACTGAATATGCTTTATTTCTTTCTCTTGCCTGATTGCCCTAGCCAGAACTTCCACCACTATGTTGAATAGGAGTGGTGAGAGAGGGCATCCCTGTCTTGTGCTAGTTTTCAAAGGGAATCCCCATCAAGCTACCAATGAGTTTCTTTACAGAATTGGGAAAAAAACTGCTTTAAAGTTCATAGGGAACCAAAAAAGAGCCCAAATTGCCAAGACAATCCTAAGTCAAAAGAACAAAGCTGGAGGCATCACGCTACCTGACTTCAAACTATACTACAAGGCTACAGTAACCAAAACAACATGGTACTGGTACCAAAACAGAGATATAGACCAATGGAACAGAACAGAGCCCTCAGAAATAATACCACACATCTACAGCCATCTGATCTTTGACAAACCTGAGAGTAACAGAAATGGGGAAAAGATTTCCTATTTAATAAATGGTGCTAGGAAAATTGGCTAGCCATAAGTAGAAAGCTGAAACTGGATCCTTTCCTTACTCCTTACACGAAAATTAATTCAAGATGGATTAGAGACTTAAATGTTAGACCTAATACCATAAAAATCCTAGAAGAAAACCTAAGTAATACCATTCAGGACATACGCATGGGCAAGGACTTCATGTCTAAAACACCAAAAGCAACGGCAACAAAAGTCAAAATTGATAAATGGGATCTAATTAAACTAAAGAGCTTCTGCACAGCAAAAGAAACTACCATCAGAGTGAACAGGCAACCTAGAGAATGGGAGAAAATATTTGCAATCTACTCATCTAACAAAGGGCTAATATCCAGAACCTACAAAGAACTCAAACAAATTTACAAGAAAAAAACAAACAACCCCATCAAAAAGTGGGCAAAGGATATGAACAGACATTTCTCAAAAGAAGACATGCATACAGCCAACAGACATATGAAAAAATGCTCATCATCACTGGCCATCAGAGAAATGCAAATCAAAACCACAATGAGATACCATCTCACACCAGTTAGAATGGCAATCATTAAAAAGTCAGGAAACAACAGGTGCTGGAGAGGATGTGGAGAAATAGGAACACTTTTACACTGTTGGTGGGACTGTAAACTAGTTCGACTATTATGGAAAACAGCATGGCGATTCCTCAAGGATGTAGAACTAGAAGTACCATGTGACCCAGCCATCCCATTACTGGGTATATACCCAAAGGATTATAAATCATGCTGCTATAAAGACACATGCACACATATGTTCATTGTGGCACTATTCACTATAGCAAAGACATGGAATCAACCCAAATGTCCATCAGTGACAAACTGGATTAAGAAAATGTGGCACATATACACCATGGAATACTATGCAGCCATAAAAAAGGATGAGTTTGTGTCCTTTGTAGGGACATAAGTGCAGCTGGAAACCATCATTCTCAGCAAACTATCACAAGAACAGAAAACCAAACACCGCATGTTCTCACTCATAGGTGGGAACTGAACAATGAGATCACTTAGAGTCGGGAAGGGGAATATCACACACCGGAGCCTATTATGGGAGGAGGGGGGAGGGATTGCATTGGGAGTTATACCTGATGTAAATGACGAGTTGATGGGTACTGACGAGTTGATGGGTGCAGCACAGCAACATGGCACAAGTATACATATGTAACAAACCTGCACGTTATGCACATGTACCCTAGAACTTAAAGGATAACAACAACAACAACAAAAATTAACCATGCATGGTGACAGGCACCTGTAATCACAGGTACTTGGGAGGCTGAGGCAGGAGAATCGTTTGAACCCAGGAAGCGGAGGTTGCAGTGAGCTGAGATGGTGCCACTGCACTCCAGCCTGGGTGACAGAGCGAGACACTGTGTCAAAAAATTTATAAATAAATAAATAAATAAATAAATAAATAAATATGTAAATGCTGAGATAGCATAATTGAAACGATTCATGCAAATTACATAGGTTAATTTTACCTATTTCTCAGTGTCTTATTTATTGAATAATGTATTTAAACCTGTTCTCTTTGATTTCTAATTGTTAACTCAGTGTAAGTTTTGATCTCTCTTGTGTAAGTGATAATAATTATGGCAATCAGCTGGGCGTGGTGGCTCATGCCTGTAATCTCAGCACTTTGGGAGGCCCAGGTGGGTGGATCGTGAGGTCAGGAGATCAAGACCATCCTGGCCAATACGGTGAAACCCCGTCTCTACTAAAAATACAAAAAAATTAGCTGGGCGTGGTGGCGGGTGCCTGTAGTTCCAGCCACTCAGGAGGCTGAGGCAGGAGAATGGCATGAACCTGGGAGGCGACAGAGCAAGACTTCGTCTCAAAAATAAATAAATAAATAAATATGACAATCACTTGGTAATATATAGTGCACTTCATTTGTATTGCCCATTTTAATGAAGTTGTACATGATTGTAAATGTTTATTGGCCATTCAATACTTCTTTTTCTAAAATGGCATTTCCTATCTTTTATCCATTTTCTATTGATCTTACAGAAGATTTTAAAATTTTTTAAATATATATTTTGGTAAAAAATTTTAGATCTTAGAGGATTACATATGGTGCCAGCGTCTTCTTAGAATTGGCAGTTTGCCTTTCTTTTCTCTATCTAATTGCACGTTTGATAAACAAAAGTTCTTTTTACTTTTAACATAGAACAATTTATTCTTGTTGTTAGTTCATTAATCTTGTGTAATGAATTCACATTTTTTCATAAGATAGCTGGCCATATATGAAAGGGTCTTTTTCTTAGTTTTTTTTTTTTTTTTTTGGTCATACTGAAGTTTTTGTCTATTCTGTGTCAATAACTAAGGTTATACTGCCTTTGTTGGTATCGGTATATAATATGACTTGTAAAATAATAAAGTTACATGGAGTATTGTGTTTGTGTGTGTTTCTGTGTATTTGTTGCTGATGTTCTTTGCTTATTTCCATTAATAATTTAAAAAGATTGTTTTGCTAAGAATAACAAGACCAACTAAATATTAGTGGTATTTTAATTGAATTCCTTGGAATAGAGGATAAGTTGGCATCTTCACAATACTGAGTTTTTAAATTCATGAAAATGGTATATTCCTTTTTAATTCAAGTATTCTTTCACTTTTATCATTATTATTTGACAGTTTTCAGTAGAGAGATCATCATTCATTTAATTATGTTTATTGCTACATATTTCTTACATGTTTATGTTATTTAAAACGTTCCTTTGGAATAATTACTTTTTAAAGCCAGGTTATGGTTATCTACAATTGCTTTTTAAATTTATATACGTAATCATGCATTCTGCAAATAACCATTTCAAATTGTTTTTTTTTTTGAATTCCAATGCTGTTTACTTTCTTGCCTATAACACTGGGTAGGAACTCCAGTACAATATTTCAATAAATAATAGACTATCATGGTATATTCCTAAGTTCGGAGGAAAAGCTTTCTACATTTTATCAATAAGCATGAGGATTTCTGATGGTCTTTTTGTTATTCTTAATGTTGACACCCGTGGTACACAGCCTCTGAGATGGGTTCCAGTGATTCCTGCTTCCTGGAAGCCCTTGTGTAGTCTCTAGTGCTGTCTGCCATTCATTTCTAAAAAAACAGAATTCATCGAGGTGGTGGGATATTGCTTCCAACTTGAGGGACATGAAGTCATCTGTTCTTGCTCTCTGCTTTTAAAGACCCTACTCTCTAGGAAGCTAACTACCATATTTTGAGTAGTCCTGTGGAAACCCCCATATGGTAAGGAACTGATGTCAATAACTAGTAGCCAATTAGGATCTGAGGTGTCCTTACTGCCATGTCAGTGAATTTTAAGTGGATCCCTTACCCCTAGTCAAACGAGCAGGCACAGATCCATCAGATACCTTGTCTGCAGCCTTGTTAGGGACACAGTCAAAGGCACTCAGCTAGGTCACACCAAATTATTGAATCACAGAAACTAATAGATAATAAATGTTTGCTTTTGTTTTAATAACACCAAGTTTTGGAACATCTTGTTAAGCATCAATAGATAGCTAAAACATACACTGCATCATCATCATAAAATTACTATGATAAATTTAGTATATAGTATTAGCAAACCTAATGAAGTTTGCTTTCTTTTCTAGTTTACTAAATATTTGAAAGTTAAAATGAGTCTTGAAATTTATTGACAAATATTTTCTCTGAATCAATATATTCATGTTCTTTCTTTTATATGCTGTTAATATGTTATAATGTTTAATTGTAAATGCTCAACTAAATTTAGATTTCTTAAAATAAACACAAATTAATTACAATGTATTATACTTTTATACATTAACAGAGTCTATTTGGTGATAGTTTGTTTAGGTTTTCGCATCTATGTTTCTAGGCCTAAATTTTCCCTTTGTACTATGGCATTATGCTGGTGTCATAAAACCAACTAGGAGTTTTATCTTTATATTGTCTTAGAAAAGTTCACTTACATTTGGCATTGTTTCCTCTTTAAGTATCTGGATTCCTTGATGAAGCCATCTGGGACTGTAGATTTCTGTGTACTTATGTGTTTAATTATCGGGGAATTTTTTGCTCTTTCTCTTTTATTTAAAAACTGTTTTTAGTTAATTTTGATAGGTTACATTTTTCCGTGAATTTATATATTTCTCCTAATCTTTACATATTTTGGTAAAGAGGTAATAGGCGCCTTTTATTGTCTTTTGAATATAAGTAGGTCTTTGTGATAACAAATCCTTTTTTATAACTGACATTTTCTGTGAGAATTTTTTCTTCATCAGTCCTGACAATCTTTTATCAACTGCATTTTTTTGGCATTTGTTGATTCTATTTCATGTTTTTATTCTGATTCACTCTTCTTATTTTATTCTTCATTTTTCCATTCCTTCTACTTTCGTAGGATTATGTACATAATCTTTCTCTTATTACCAGACCAAAAAATGCTTAGTTTATTGATTTTCCACCTTTCTTCTTTTCTTTCTGTGAATCCATTAAAATCTATTTCTCTCCAGGTACGCATTCAATAGCACTCCACAAATTTAATTTTTTCACAATTTATTACACCTTTTAATTTCCTTAATGAGTTAATCTTGCATTTTTTTTATATTTAATTGATTTCCTGGCTCAACTGCATTTACGTTATCTCTGCCCTTTAAAAATGTTCAGACTTGTTGTGTCTCAGCATATTAAAGCAGTTTTTTAAATGTTTGATGTGGAAATGAAAATAATATAGTTGTTAGGGTACGGTTTTTTTAGAGCATAGTTCCTCCAAGACAGCTAAGTTCAGTTTGTCAGTTTTATTGTTCCAATTTTTCATAGCTTTATGAACTCATTTTTTTCTATCAGTTATTGAAATAGCTATAAATTTGCCACCATTAGTCAATTTATTCTTTTAATTCTGTCATATATATTTACTTATACACACAAACATGTATACTTAGTTATACATCTGGAGGCATTATCATCAGGTGCATTCTTCTTAAAAATTATAATATCTCAATTGTATATTGAGGTCTTTATCACCACAAAGTGACTTTATTTACCATCAGCATTATTATTTAGTCTTGAGGACAACTCTATGTTATATTAATGTATACATATTGTTTTAATTTTGATAAGTATTTGAGTGGAGTACCTTTTTCATTCTTTCATTCTTCAGTACTCCAATATTCCATTATTGAATGCATTGCTTATAAAAACATATGTCAGCAGCTTATGTACAGTTCACAATAAGCTTCTAATAGAACTTATACACATCTTATACAAGCAGCCACTCAATCAAGCTTCAAGTAGTGAGATAATTTGAGATAAAGTAGCAATCTATGTGAGATATCCATGTCAGGTTCTTTCTATCTTTCACAGATATTCTCTGTGTCTCTCTAGCCTTAAAATGCTGTTGAATGTCCTCTTCAGGCTTATGGACTCTCACACATCTTCCAGAACCATTCAATAACCTCAGGAGATAAAGCAACACCAATGCTTTACTCCAAAGTTATCAATTTCAACATCCAGCTTTGTTCTTCACTATCCTATTTGATCTCCAGTGCCTGCAGGTAAGTGGCTCCCAATCATCGAATCTAAAATTCTCACAAATCCCCTTATTTTTAAGGGAAAGTAAGGTGACAAGGAAGAATAAGGTATATTAATTACACTTGTTATTAAGACCTACAGTTAAATGCTGTTTTCATATTACTAATAAAATTAAATTAATTTATCTTCTGATAAAATTTTTACTTATGATGCTCTTTTGTTTAGGTGTTTTGAAAAAAATCTGTTTTAAGTGTATTATTTTATTTAAGTGAAGTGAAAGACTTTTGTGAAATCCAGCACAAGTATCACTAGCAAGACAACAATATCGTTTCCTTTGTCTAGTATAGCTACTTTTAGTTTATTTATTTATTTATTATTTATCTAATTTTTTAAAGATAGGGTTGTCTCTGTTGCCCAGGTTGGAGTACAGTAACTTAAGCATAGCTCAGTGTAACTTCAAACTCCTGGGCTCTAATTAGCCTTCTGCCTCAACCTTCTAAGTGTCTGGGATTACAGGTGTGTACCACCACACTTGGCTAATTTTTCAAACATTTTTTAGAGACAGGACCTCCCTATGTTGCCTATGCTGGTCTCAAACTCTTGGCCTCAAGCCAACATAGCTAATTATAAATGAACAAAACTTCATAATATTTGTCAATGTCAAAGTAAAACAGACACATCGATATACATGTTGGTCTATGTATTTAGGAGATCAATTGGATGATAACATAAAGAATGTAAAACAATATTTCTTTCATTGGAAATGTATTCTAGAATTGAGGGAAAACTATCATATACATTACTTCCACTTGCAAAAAAAGAGCAAAGAAAGGGGAGATCTTGTTTATTTATAGAATTTGTGAAAACATTTTATGTACTTCTAAAAAATGTGAAGCAACAAAATATTCAAAAATTGTGATAGCAGCAACTACAATTTTGGCTTTGTGCAATAAGGAATGTAACTAATAATTAAAGGAGACCCATCTGTTTCTGTAAGCATTCTTGCACTATCATTGCTGGATGTGTTTGCCTATCTGCCTTCCCTGTTTGGTAATGAGTGTTAAGGACAATAATCTGATTCTATTCAGCTTCTCTCCTGTCTTTGATATGCCTATCAATACACAATTTTCATCTGTTTTTCCTTATTTTTCTTCCTCTTCTTTAACCTGAGATTTGATTTCCAATGTTCCTCTCCTCATTAACAGCCTTTGTCAAGGTCACTGATGTCATGATGATGCTGAATTTGCTGAACATTTTGCTGTCCTTACCCCAGTTAGTTACTCAATAGCATGAAGTCATCACCAATTCGAGTTTGAGTCTCTGCTGCCCTGAATTTCCAGCCCATGATGTACTAACATCAGCACAATGCCAGCATAGTTCAGGAATAACCCTACTCAGTAGCACACTCAATAAAAATAAAGCTTTTATTAGTAGGCCAATATCATAAACTATGGTTCATATTCCAAAGTATATACTACCTTAGTTTAGTTACTTCAGTGGTTGCATGTTTTTATACCCACCTATTCAGGCAAACCTTGCTTCAAGTCCCCTAAACACTCTATCACCTTGTATGTTTAATTTTGACTGGAAACTAATTGTCTCCTGATATTTGTTCATTTGATTGGTTTGTTAGTGCCAGTATTCAGATAAATAAGAAGTATATTTGTAAATGGCTAGTTTTCAAACTAAGCACACGAAGACTAACTTCATAACAAAGTTTTTATTACTAAACGGAAGCCACTTTTAATTTGGGCTGCAACATAGATTTGCTTTCTGAGTGCATTTTTTACGCTTCTATAATTATGTCACTGGCATTCAGCGTATCTTTTTAAATTACTTCAGGTTCTGCGTGTGTGGTTTGATCTTCCAGCCAGGCAGATAATGGAGTCTTGAGGCACTTCACAGTAGGTTGCGGAGGCCACTTCAATACAATATGTCCGCGTTTGTCTCCCTTCTGATTTAGAATATAAAATAAGATTATATTAACATTATACAAGTAGTCACACCATATTAGAAGAAGCATTTATAGCAAAAAGATGGTAATTAAAGGGGTTACTTGCCTGCTATTTTGAAATAATACTTCATTATGTTTATTTTTTATTTATGCTCAAGATGGTAGAGAAATGGGAGGGAAACATAACTGATATTGTGCTCCAGGCGAAAATCCAAAATGTTTAAGTTTGTGGATTGGACCAGCTGTCCAGTGCAATCTGAGGGCTCTGAAAGAGAAATAAAAAAGAAAAAAAAAAATCCTAAAATAAAGCAGAGCCTCTCTTAGTCACCAAGAGAAAATTCTCCCAAGTGAATGTATTCTCTCTTGCATCTACTTGATTTGTTTGAATATTAGGCATTCCTTATTCAGCTTGACTGTTACAATAATACACATTCTCTTCCCTTCTGGTAGTAGCAAACATAGCAAATTGGTTTATTAACTACATGCCAACTGTTCTGTTGCATTTCTCAGAATATGCAAAAGTCTAGAAAGTTAAAAATATTACCTTTGTCCAATAATCATAGAGCCCAGAATTTGCACGTATCCGAATTCTGCCACGTAGATATACTCAGGAGATACTAAAAAGGTAGTTGGTATTTCTGCTATTTCTGTCACTTCCATTCTAGTGTATGGACTTTGTGTGTGTATATGTGTGTATGTTTGTGTGTGATAGTTGTAGCAAATATTCTTTGGATTTACAAATGTCTAAAAGCAGGCCACAGTGCATCTTTTTGTGTTGGCATCAGATCACAGCTGAAATAGTGTGCTCCTGAAGCAAACAACTTCCACGTGACCCAGCTTGCTGGTCATTGCCCTCCTTCCTGACAGTGGCAGATAGTGCTACACTGTTGCAAAAGAGTTTTAAATGTCATAGGAGTACTTCTGAAAGTTTGGCCTACAGCTAACTCCCCTAGCACTTCCAATAATTTTTAAACGTCTACTTCCTTGAATTACATCTTTTTCTTCACAAGCTAGATAGAGTGGCTTTGGTGAGCTGCAATAGAACCCTAACCAGCAATCCTTTTCACCCTTTCTTCAATAGTTTTTCTTCCAAAGAATTACTACATTCTTAAATATTACTTTAATATTCTCCTGAAGGACGGTGTTCGTAATGTTAGATGTCTCCAGTGGTTCCTTCCTCACTTCAGTGAAAATTATCACTTCCTCCCAATAGCTACAAAAGCCTTTGATGATCTGACTCACTGAATGTGTTCTTTCCTATTTTCTTTCACATGACTAACAATAATGAATGTTGTCAATCATTAGGGAGAAATGTTTAATGATAAAGCATTTATAAGCAATACAAGTATGTTTTTACACTATGGTTTTATGGATCAATCAAAGAAATTACTTTAACTCTAAGAAACTTAGTTTCCATGTGTAAAAAACTTCCTTATTGAAAGAGGCAAGAAATTGGAAATGTTTTGAAAAAACCGAGGCTGGAGTAAGAATTATGAAATGAGATGGACTGTAATCCTGAATATTTTCCATATCATGTTTGTATTAAAAGCAGTTTATACAGTGTCTAGTATTTTTCTAGTAAATTTTTCTAATAAAAAATTACTTTTACTTAATTTGATAGAGGTGGCATTTAGGACATCTTAAAGGCTCCGTATCTTTCCATGAGGATTCAAAGTATGTTTATATACAATTCTTAACAAAGTGTTGTTTCCTACTCACATTTTAATAAAATTTTTTCTTGGTATATGAAATATTGTTTATAATAATAGCTACAATATGATAACATTTAATGCAATATAACCATGTGTCTCTAACTTTTCCTTTTCTTTAGGTTGATACTTTTTTAAAATGTCTGCACATAAAATAACAGAGAATTTGTTTGTAATGTTACAAATATATTTCATTTAACTTTCTCTCTCCTCTTCCAATCTTAACAGACCAAGATGAGTTTAAGAGGGGAGTCCTTTTGATTTCCTTTTAGTTAATTTAGTTAAACAGTATCACACTCTTTTACACTCCTTCAACTGGTTTCCCTCAACTGGTGGGACGTATGAAAGAAAACACTACCTCATCTAGCTGATGAGAAAAGTCCATGAGTTGGGCAAGAATCAAGCCATGTCTACCTGGAGTTTAAGCCAACACATGTGCTGCGAATTGACATAAAGTTCTGGTACAGATTTTTTGGCTCATCTGGGAAAGGTGGCTGTTCTTTTGAATAAAACTATTAAAGAAGAACATTTGTGATATTAAGGCATTTTCCTTCAACTATGTCTATATTATTCCTTTTCTTGCATCCAGTGATGTTATTATTATGCTTATTAACTGCTTTTTGTCCTTTGGTTGTTATCTAATTTTCATTTTCATAAGCTTTTAACATTTTCTCTTGGTCTTCAGTATTCTTAAATGTCAATCCAATATACATTTCATCTCTCAATAATATTATTTGATGCTCTATGAGCCATTTACATACGAGGTCTTGGAATAATTTAACTTTTTCCTCTCTATTTTCTGGTTTTAATTGTTTTGTGTGTGGAAACATTGCTGTGTTGACCCATTTACTTCCCCATTTGGAATAGGTTAACCTATCTGTATAGATTAATCTCTTGCCTTTCTGTTTTCCCTCAATCTTTCAATAATTTTATTTTTGCTACTTTACTTTAGTTGTTTTATATTTTATTCATATATCTTCAGCTGTTTCTTCTTTTTTTTTTGTTTGTTTCTGCTTCATGTCTTTTTTCTTTTTTTGAGATCATTATTTTATTTATGCATATGCTGTTTATTTTACTGTCTTTAATTCTCATACTGTTTTTTCTAATTATAATCCCTCTGAGATGATAAATTGTATGTCCTTAGGTTGAAAACCTAAATTGTGGCAACCCTGGGATGTTTGGGTTATGTACAAAAACTTCCCAAAGCAGAGATCCTCTAGCATTTAAACCACCTTCTTAATTACTAGGTTCAAGCATCTCTCTACTTTTTTTCTAATAGGTAACTTTGTCTCCCAGGTAATGCATCTGAATTTCCACTACATATACTGCTCTTTTCTGAAAACTGCCCTCGTTGACCTTGTACATCTCACCCCAGGATATGGAAGGATGGGGCAAAAGGGAATACACAGAGCCCAGGCTAACTGCTGCAAGCATTGTTGTTGACTATCCTTTCCAGCCAGGTCCAAGTGTTGCACTCTTGTAGTTTGCTCCCACAATTTTTAGCTGATATTGGTCTGGAAATACACAATTTACATCCTGCAGCATTGAAAGGATAAACTGATCTGCAATGTGTGGTATGGGTAAGAAACAGAAGGGACAGAGGCAGAAACTATTAAGTTTGTTAAGCTTTTTCCCCACCATGGATACCATTTTCCCCGTAGTGGGGCCTAATTAATTTCTGTTTCTCAAAGTTCCTATTAGAAATTTCTCAAGGTTTTCTTAGATTTTTTGTCCTCTCTGACTCCTTCCCATTTTGAGGAAATTCCAGATTTTTTTTTCAGTGTCCATCTCAGAAGAACTTAGAATGTCATCAGGATAATTTTCATTTATCCTTTATTGCAAGAGACATGTAACTTCCTGTGGAAAGCCCTCCCTCAGCTCCCCAACACCTGATGTGTATTATGTGCTCCACCATTTTCTTTCTTAGCCTCTATAGAAACAATTTTCATAGATGTGACTTGTACAATTGAATATCTTTTGATTTACTCTTTCTTATCAATTAGTTTTTAAACATTTCTCTAAACATTTTAACTTTTAGACTCCAGGAAAACTATGACGGATGTCATATTTATAAAAAGTAAAATTAGGACCCAAGAAGATGTCCAATACAAACAGGATAGGCAAAGGAAAACTCAAGCTTCTACCAAGCTACACTGTAAATAAAAGTCAGGGGAAGAAATAGCAAGAAAGTTAGATACCAATGTCCTTGATTAGCCTTCTTTCATGGTCAAAACCAGAATTGAGGAGCTAGGCAAGTGTGAGAGAGTCTGAAAATTACTCAAAACTTATTTCCTTATAACTGTGGATTTGATCCCACAAGATTACAAAGGGCAGGCATGTAAGTTTCCATCCTGATACTCCAATTAAAATTTGAATGAGAAATGACATGAAGATTCTGATGGAAGGAAGCCAGAAAGATAATTGTGTAGAAGAATCCAGAAATTCTTGCATATCCTGGATAAAGTTTGCAGAGTTCAGTAACAAAACTCGTTTTGAAGGAAGGGATAAATTATGTAGTCACTATGTATCTGAGAAAAAAGCTCTGCAACCACAAACTCTTGGCTATACTCTCTAAATCACTGATGGACCTTTATGACTACCTGTCTAAAGAACAGATTAGATGAGCAACTTTATAGAATATAGCATCTAGGATGCACAGGATATCATGTAGACATGAACAATCCCATTTCTCAGTGTGCCCCCAAAATTCTCTTTCTACGTATCATGAAAACATTTTGAAAAAGAGGAGAAGGAAGATGGAAAGACGTGAAAGCTTCCAAGCCACTAAAAAGAGCACCTAAGAGTAACCAACAACACACTAGTCCCATACTGTTTAGTAGTCTTGTGAATGTGAATATAAAAAAGTAAACTGAGTTCAATGAAGTAAAATCTGCACATCTATGTAGTGTGAATAGATTATCGTATTACAGTAGTATTTATCACATTTTGCTATCACAGTATTAAAATTGCCTACTTAATTTTGTTATTCAATGTGATTTTAAACTTACTAAAATAACAATATTTTTATCTTCAGCATTTGTATTCCCCTAAACAAACACTGTTATTATGACATAAGAGTCACTTAATAATTACCTACTGAGTATATCTAATAAATGGTACATAAAAATGAAATAATCTCAGTAAAGTTTCCAGGTGTTTTCTTTGATTTTCCACACATGTCACCAGTCTGGACTATTAAATTTCAATTAGCCTAAGTATCTTAATAGTCTTGCTAGAAAAATAATGATATAAAAGGTAATGATGATTCTATGAAGATAATTCTTGTTCCAGAAGAATATAATAGAAATAAAAGTAAGAATAACACCACACACACACACACACACACACACACAGAGGAGTTAATTTGGGTGTCCTATGTGGTGGCATATAAACTTCTTGATCTTGTCAAATAAAAACATTTTCGTATAGAAACACTATTGCATTTGAACTTGAACATTCATCAAGTAGGGAAACAAACCCTACTCACAAGTACCATAATATCCTTAAAATATGTGGATTAAAGTAGATGTGGTGAGCTGATACTTATTATGGTTTGGTGAGTTTGAAATTTTATTTTTCAAATGAAAGTTTCTTAACTGTACTCATCTATGGCTGGAACACCAATATGAAAGCCAATGATATGATGCTATTCGTTCCACATTAGCCTATTAACATCATTGTTTAGTTCATACTTTAAAAATAAATTCATCAAATAAGGTCTTTGATGTGTCAGAACATATATAAGTTATAGCTCAGTATAAGTGCTACTTGACTAATAAAATATATGGAAACATAAATAATATAGTTTAAATACATCAAAAAGGGTGCATGTACTAATTGTTAAAAATTAATTATATTTCAAATTAATTTTCCACTTTGGCTTTGAGATAAAGTGACACATTCTTATTTAAATCTAAAGCTGCATAAATTTTAAGAGCCACTCTAGTGTAAAGACCAGATTTTTGCAGAAGTTGATGTCTTATTATAATTGACCTTTAGGGCAAATACATTACAATTATATTTTTATCTGTGCATCTAAGTTATAAAACTAGTTTTGCCATGAAACCAAACGAATTTATTAAGCTCACTAAAAACTTCCTATGAGAACGCTGCATGGTTTAAAACTGATCCAGAAAAAAACAAAACTATTTATGCAGATTTACATCCAAAGAGATTATTTTCATAGATACTATTATCATTGAATTTTAGATTGTCTTAATGGATATATATATATGTGTGTGTGTGTATATATATGTATATACATATATGTACTTTCATTCATTTTTATTTATAAAATTGAATGTGGCAAATTCTGCATGCTTTCTCAGTATACATGTTCTGAAGTGAATTTTCATAATAAAATAAAATAATATTTGAGTCATGCAAATACACGTTGATTAATCCAAGCTTGTCAGCTTTTGTTCCTCTCAGAAAACTAGAGCAGGCCTCAACATGCTATTGTGTTTTAAATATAACAAGCTAGAATAACTTTTGGTCAATAATTTTTAGATAATTTGCAATATAGAATGGTTAAGGAAAACTCTTATCCAAAATATCACACTTAACACAATGTAATTACTATCAGAAATTCACATTTTCTTTAGAACATAATACAATTTATGACAGTCCCCAATTTATGATGATTTGACTTATGATTTTTTAACTTTACCATGTGTGAAAGCAGTACACTTTTAGTAGAAGATATACTTCAGTATAGGATTGAATACATTACATGAGATATTTGACACTTTATTATAAAATAGGCTTTGTGTTAGATTATTTGGCCCAGCTGTAGACTAATGTAAATGTTCTGAACAAATTTAAGATAGTCTAGGCTAAGCTATGCTGTTCAGTAGGTGAGATGTATAAAATGCACTTCCTACTTATGATGGGTTTATCATAACCCCACTTAAGTCAAGAAGCATCTATGCTGAGACACATACATATCCTAGAGATAAGGTTATTCTTTCTATACATCTATTTTCAATCAATTGAACTGCAAAATGAGTTATTAGATCATTTCCCAGTAACAGAATTGCTTTTTTAGAAAAGATATACCTCAGGGAAAAAGAAAAATAAATATACTACAAAGAGTTGTTTCCTAGAAGATGAAAAATACATGAGTATGAGATAAATTATGTGAAATAATGTCAAAGTATTTCTAAAGAGAATTTATCCTAGAACTTAGCCTAAAAATGCAGACTTATTTTTAAACATATTTATTTAATTTTTAAAAGTATTTCATATAAATATATAGGCATCAATTTCTGAACACCTATTGTGTGACAGCCAACTGCTAGCTTTGTGTTATATGATTAAATTCTTAAAATTTTTTTTGTTTTTTTTTTGAGATGGAGTCTTGCTATGTCTCCCAGGCTGGAATTCAGTGGCACTCTCTTGACTTACTGCAACCTCCGTGTCCCGAGTTCACACCATGCCTCAGCCTCCCGAGTAGCTGGGACTACAGGCGCCCACCACCATGATCGGCTAATTTTTTTAATTTTTAGTAGAGACCGGGTTTGATTGTGTTAGCCAGGATGGTCTCGATCTCCTGACCTTGTGATCCGCCCGCCTTGGCCTCCCGAAGTGCTGGGATTACAGGTATGAGCCACCGCGCCCGGCCAATCCTTCAATCTTCAATGGCAGATGTAATGCCGTGATAAAGATACAGAATTTAAAGTTGATTAAACCCGAATACTCAGTAATCAATGGAGTGAGTTTTAATGTCAGTTAATCTGACTCCTAGGCTTCTGCTGCTAACCACTCTATTAACCTGTATCACTTTGCTTCTATGAACTCTCATAATTACCCTGTGAAATGAGTATTACCGTCTGCTCTTGACAGGTGAAATAATTGATACTTAGGAATTAAAAGTAACTACCAAAACATACATGGATAATTATTATTAACTAAACTGTGTTTTCTGTACATTTTATATCATGGTCGGTTAAGTGAGGCCATAAAAGGAAACACAGGAGAGGCCAGGAAGACAAAGTTTATTATACTCAGGGATCCTAGAGGCAGGAAGCACGGCGTGCCACATAGGGCCACATGAGACAGACACCAGGGTAGTCAGGTGGCAGAAGACAAGAGCAAGGAGAAAGCATTAGGGGTTTTAGGTAGGGCAGGGTGAACAGTTTGGGACTGGCTGGTTTGAATAATTTCAGGGAGCTCTAAACTATAGGGGTGGTCCCTATTTGCCTCGTACCTGGCCCTGGGATGATTAAGACAGAAGAGTATTGTCTCCTGGAGTGTAAGGGCTACTATGCAGAGGAGGTGTGGCTTTGGACTGGCTTGTTTGCATATCATAGTCATTCTCCTGGTGGTTCTTTGCTTTCCATAAGCATCGACAATCCCTAAGACAAGCAGTTCTTCTCTGCTAAAAAGATTTTTTAAGACTCCAAAATATCATATAATATAGAAAATTTTAAAAACATATACCATACACTGGGGTGCCAATTTTGTTTGTTAAACCTAGCAAACTCCCATGGCCTTGCTACTCACGTAAGAACTCTGTTCTGTGGTGGTGGGAGAATGTCCCTAAAGTGATGTAGCATCGTTTCAGGATACATTCCTTAGCTGAAAGACGCACGGGGCATACCAGAATTGTCCATGCCCTTGCACCACACCGGTAATATTTTGTTGGTATCAAAAGAAAACAAATGCATGTAGAAAGAATATCGTTCCTTTTCACTATAGGGTTCTGCTCAATTTTTTTCTTTCATCCTAAAAAGATAACTAGACACCCTTGATTTGAGTTGCCATCTCCTAAGCTGTGAAAACATGATACCTAATTCCAAGGGAGCAATGCCAAGGATGTTATGTGAGTCAAATGCCTGATTGCAGTAATATCAGCAGCCCATATGACCAAGTTATATCTGGAGGGGTGGGGAGGTCAGCTACATCTTACCAAATACCATGCACTGTGGACAGAGGGAAATGTGAGGACTTAAAATAATTTGGCTACACCATTAAATCTCTCAAGTTAATGACAATCAATCCCACATGAAGGCTAAATAATGAGAAAAACCATACACCCTGACTTGCAAGCAGGGCACAGGAGTTTTTTTATGTGTTGGGGACAGCAAGGGCATTCTGAAGAATAGTGGCTCTACTGCACATGTCAAATGCTCACATGTCGAAAGCAGTTAGTGTAGAAAAGTAAATGCACGCGCAAATGTATTCTTTAGAAACAAATATATTCTAAGTAGTCCCCTCTAACAATAATTATACTATACCCTAATTTATGAAAAATGCATCCTTCTTTGCCTATACTTCATTATTTGGAGTATAAGTAATATTTCAGTGTTCCTTAACGTTACTAAATGAAAAACAATAGTGCAAGGGCAAGAATCAGCGCAAACTGCGAGTAGCTTTCTATGACGGAAAAAAGAGAAGGTTATGAAGATTTCAGAAATTCTGAATGTCCGTGCTTTTTCAAAACACTAATTCTGAGATATAGTCATTTTGTTACCATATGGAAATGGAGACTCTGGTAGCAAGATCAGATTTTTCAGAAGAAACAGGTGATCTTTCTGTTTTAAAATCAATTCTTTTTTATTCAGAAAAAATAATATTACATAAATTCTGTGTGGATGAACATTATATAAAATACCACAAGCGCTTTCACCTAAATCTAGTCCAAAGATTCCCATTTTCAACTTCTGCTGGAGTGTGCAACATCATTGAGATTTCAGGGTGTTCTAGGATTTTAGATAAATTCTGGAAGAAACCATACAGCCCAGATTAGCATCAATGTCCAGGAAACATATAACAACCTATTCCAAATTCCTGCTATTGTTGTTACTTCATTTTATCGGCTGCCATTCTTGAGCAAGTTCACCACTCCTTTGGATATGTTTAACTCCTCTGTCAAACGGACTGCAATCCAAATACGAACATGAAAAATGTGTGTTTTAAAAGTCAAACATTAATAAGGGTATATTAAATTAGTATTCCTAATAAAGTATTCAGCCTGTTAATTAACAAGTGATCCACAATTGTCTCCGTTCATCCAAGCACACTCATATCCACCATTTTTTATTTTCACTGCTTTAACCTGCATATATTTGCAAACGAGAGAAAAGAGGAAGATTAAATGGGGTTGCAGGAAACAGGCATTCTCAGAATTATTCCTATGTCAGTAACCGAGATTCACCTATAAATCTGCGTTTTCTGCACTGCTTCCCTAAGACTATTTGCAGTATAATCTCCAGTAGGACCAGTTGCCCCAAACATTCAATTTAGTTAAGCCCAAAGCTATATCTAATTTTAAGCGTGAAAATTGCTGTGTTGTTTCTGATTTAGATTAGCTCTTATTAAAAAACAAGGAATTATTCAGGGAGAAAAATTTCTTTTTTTAATACAAAATAATTTTCACATAAACAGAAAACAAAATGCTATGTCAGTTTTCTTTTTCTAAATCAGGAAAACAAAGTAAGGAAGAAGGTTATCTCAAATTTGACAATAATAAAATTGTACACAATAATATTATTTAAAACTCTTTGTTTAGATTTCATGGTGAATTTTCCTAGGCGGGCTATGTTAATCCTTCACAGTTCAATAATTTTATATGATATGTCTACCATTTATATTAATATCATAACAGTGTTAATTGGTTACAGTTCTCTGAAAGTGGCTTTCAATTAATTATATGACTAAGATGAAGGAAACAGTACCCAGGAATTTTGTCCTGTTACCATGAGCATATGCTTCTCACTGTTGGCTGATGAGGAAATGGGTGCTAATTTATAAATGGTTCCACAAAATTTCCTTTTCAATGGCAGTTTTCTAGAAAAATCCTATTCCATTCTGATTATTTGCTATAATTGACAGTGCTACAATACTTAAGTATTGACTTTTGACATGCCTAGTTACTATGACATTGCCAACATCATTTTTTAATTTCTACTTTTTTTCCACAATTTTTTCAGTGTGGTAATATGTATGTAACATAAAATGTACCACCTTAACCATTTTTACATGTACAGTACATTGGCATTAAGTACACTCCTATTTTTTTTTTTTTTTGCGAATTTTTGTAAAATTATCACTATCCACCCATCTCTAGAACTCTTTTCATCTTGTAACACTGAAACTCTATATCTATTAAACAATAACTCCATTTTCCCCACCACAGCCCCTGTTAACCACCATTCCACTTTGTGTCTCTATGATTATGGCTACTGTAAGTATCCCATATAAATGGAGTCATACAATACTTATGTTTGTGTGACTGGCTTATTTCATTTACCACGATGTTCTTAAAGGTCTTTTATGTCATTATGCCTATGTCAGAATGTCTTTCCTTTTTGATTGATAAGAAGATCTGTACTTCTCTTATATTGTTATTTGTTTTCCATGTGCCCTATAGGTTTTTGGCCCTTATATATTGCATTAGCGTTTTCTTTTATACTTAGTTAATTTTTATAGTGAAATGTTTACATTTATTTCAAAATTTTCTTTTGCATATATTCTATGTCTATTTTATTTGTACTTACCATGAGACTTGCATTTAACATCCTAAAGTTAGTTAGAAAGTTAAGAATTAAAAGTAACTTTAATTTGAATTTATACTATCTTAACTTCAAAATAATACAACCCTGCTACTCATTTACATATCTGACTGCATTTCTTTCTGTTGTTGATGTTAAAAATTACATTTTTATAAATCATATGGCTAAAAACAAACACTAATACTTTTTAAAATATACATTAGCCTCTTACATGGAAAACAAAATGTGGAGTTATAAACCAAAGTTATAATAATGCTAGCATTTTTAGACTGAATATTGTGTTTTAAAAAATGGATTGCTCTCTTACATTGTGTAGAAATCAAAAAACGGAGTTACAAACCATTATCACTGTCATGCGCCTCTGTGTGAAGAGACCACCAAATAGGCTTTGTGTGAGCAATAAAACTTTTTAATTACCTGGGTGCAGGCGGGCTGAGTCCGAAAAGAGAGTCAGCAAAGGGAGATAAGTGTGGGGGCCGTTTTATAGGATTTGGGTAGGTAAAAGAAAATTACAGTCAAAGAGGGGTTGTTCTCTGGCGGGCAGGAGTGGGAGTCACCAGGTGCTCAGTGGGGGAGCTTTTTGAGCCAGGAAGAGCCAGGCAAAAGATAATGTCATCGCTTAAGGCAAGGACATTTTCACTTCTTTTGTGGTGGAATGTCATCAGTTAAGGCGGGGCAGGGCAATTTCTTTTGTGATTCTTCAGTTACTTCAGGCCATCTGGGCATATGCATGCAAGTCACAGAGGATGCGATGGCTTGGCTTGGGCTCAGAGGCCTGACAACCACAATCTGGCTCTAGCTTTTAAAATTACCTATGTATTTGCTTCACGAGATTTTTATTTCTTTACACAGCTTTAAGTTACTGTCTATTGTCCTTGCTTTTCAACCTTTCAGTACTAACTCTTGTTAGTATTTCTTGCAGGGCTGGTATGATGGCACCAAATTCCCTAAGCTATTATTTATCTGAGAAAGTCTTAATTATTTTTCCCTTTGAAGGACAGTTTTGCTGGAAATGGAATTCTTGCTGAAGAACTTTTATTTTAGCAGTTTGAATATATCAGCCCATAGCCGTCTGACCTCCCAGGTTTCTGATAAGAAATCTGCTCATAATCTTACTGATGATCCCTTGATGTGATGACTCATTTCTCTCTAGCTGCTTTCAAGATTTTGTTTTTGGCTTTGGCTTTTTACAGTTTGATTGTAATGTTTCTTGGTGTGGATCTCTTTGAATTCATGTTTCTTGGAGTTTGTTGAGGTTCTGTGGTGTTCATGTCCATATCTTTGATCAAATTTGAGAAATGTTTGGCTACTGTTTTGTCAAATATTCTCTCTGTCCTTTTTTCTCTCTACTTCCCTTCTTGAACTCTCACATTGTGTATGTTAGTCAGCTTGATGGTGTCCCACAGTCTTTTACTCCCTGTTCAATTTTCTTCAAGATTTTTTCTCTTTCTTCCTGAGATTCAACAATGTCCTTTGTCCTATCTTCAAGTTTAATGATTCCTCTGCCTCCTCAATCTACTTCGTTCAACTTTTGAATGCTTCAATCTACTTTTGAATCCCTCTAGTCATTTTTTAATTTCAGGTAATGTATTTTTTAGGTCAAGACTTTTTTAGGTTTTTTAAAATCTCTATTGATACTTTCATTTTTATTTATACATTATTTTATTGACTTTACCCGTTTTTCCTTTAGTTCTTTGAGCATCTTTAAGATAGATAGTTTAAAGTTCTTGTCTAGTAGATGTGCTGTTAGGCCTTTTTCAGAGACAGTTTCTCTTGGCTTATTTTTTCCCTTTGAATGGGTTATATTTCCTATTTCTTCGTATGGTTTGTAATTATTTGTTTAAAATTGAACATTTGAATCTAATTATATGGTAAGTCTGGCAATAAGATTCTTCCCCTTCTCAGAGTTTGCTACATTTTATTGCTTTTTTTTCCTTTCTTTATCTCTCTCTTTTTTTTTTTTCTTTTCCTTTGTTGTAGGCTGTCTCTGTGCTGAGATTCACCATAAAGTGTAAACAATGCTCTTCTCTGCTATTCTGAGCCTGAATTTTCCCTTGGGCATGTATGACCATGTTTCTATTTCTCTATGTAAGTAGTTCCTTTTGAATTCCCTAGCCTTTAATCTCTGGTACCCAACAGAAGAAAAAAAATAATAAAGAGGGGGAAGAGTGTTAGCGCTTTAAATCTCCTGGAAGTAACTTTAGCAGGATGGGGAGGGGAAGCTTGCAGCAATGCTGGAGCCTCAACAATAATGACTGCCCAGTTGTTTGTCTGCTATTGTTATCAGAAGCAGTAATTGATAATCAGAGCATAGATCTCTGAATTTGGGGAAACAAATCCTTTTTGCCTAACTTGACTCCCACAAGCTGTGATCATGTTGCTCCTTCAATGTGTGCACAGCTGCAAGCCATAGGGCTGATGGTGGGGATGATAGCTGCTATTGCGTTAAGAGATGTTTCCTAGATAAATCTTTCTATATTTGGTTCATCTGTCTTAATAGACAGTTCCACAGTACTCAAATATTTACTTGTAAACTGCTTGGTACCTACTGTTCTATTAACATAGTTTCTTTAAAAAATGAAAAAATAATTAAATATACATAACTACATGTTTTGGTATAATACATAATAAAGATCTAGGTAAGAATACATAAAGCTATGTTGCATCAGGTTTTATGTACCAGTATGGGTTCTTCTTGGCCTAGACTACACCATATCAAAGCATCTTTTGGAATTGAAGAGGTATTTAGCAATGTATAGAAAATTAAAGAAGGATTCATATCCTTCGCCAACTTTTTGATGGGGTTGTTTATTTCTTGTAAATTTGTGTGAGTTCTTTGTAGATTCTGGATATTAGCCCTTTGTCAGATGAGTAGATTGCAAAAATTTTCTCCCCTTCTATAGGTTGCCTGTTCACTCTGATGGTAGTTTCTTTTGCTGTGCAGAAGCTCTTTAGTTTAATTAGATCCCATTTGTCAATTTATGCAGCCAACAGACACATGAAAAAATGCTCATCATCACTGGCTATCAGAGAAATGCAAATCAAAACCACAATGAGATACCATCTCACACCAGTTAGAATGGCGATCATTAAAAAGTCAGGAAACAACAGGTACTGGAGAGCATGTGGAGAAATAGGAACAATTTTACACTGTTGGGACTGTAAACTAGTTCAACCATTGTGGAAGACAGCGTGGCAATTCCTCAAGGATCTAGAACTAAAAATACCATTTGACCCAGCCATCCCATTACTGGGTATATACCCAAAGAAATATAAATCATGCTGCTATAAAGACACATGTGCACGTATGTTTATTGCAGCACTATTCACAACAGCAAAGACTTGGAACCACCCCAAATATCCATCAATGATAGACTGGATTAAGAAAATGTGGCACGTATACACCATGGAATACTATGCAGCCATAACAAAGGATGAGTTCATGTCCTTTGTAGGGACATGGATGAAGCTGGAAACCATCATTCTGAGCAAACTATTGCAAGGACAGAAAACCAAACCCTGCATGTTCTCACTCATAGGTGGGAACTGAACAATGAGAACACTCGGACACAAGGTGGGGAACATCACACATTGGGTCCTGTTGTGGAGTGGGGAGAGGGGGAGGGATAGCACTAGGAGATATACCTAATGTAAACGATGAGTTAATGGGTACAGCACACCAACACGACACATGTATACATATGTAACAAACCTGCACGTTGTGCACATGTACCCTGAAACTTAAAGTATAATTAAAAAAAAGAAGGATTAAACAAAGGCTTCAATTGTTTAAAAAAAAAAAAAAATGGATGGTCTTTTAAGTGAGCACCTAGACCCATGTTTTAGAACAATAATCTGAACTAATCCCTGACTCTCTAGATCTTCTGATCTTGTGATATTTCCTTATCACAAGCAGAAACTATTTTATTTGTTCATATACCTGCTTATTTCTCTTGTTAAAATGTAATAACCAGAAACGCAGAGACTATATTTGTGTTTTCATCCCATTGTTCAACTCATTGCTTAACACTTTAGGCACTGAATTAGTATATATGCCATCTAGCCATCTCTGCTGGGTTTCTGTATCTCTTAATGGGAAAGCAGTGTATATATACACAGACACACACACACACACACACACACACACATATATATGGTATTTAATCACTGTATTGAAAGATTCAAATATCCAGTCCAGTCCTTTTTATCCAGCCCCTCTCAGTGAAGTTTTATCTTCGACATGGTCAGTGTTGTATTCTCACTGTAGGTAACTTGCCAATCAATGTTCTTCCTCTCTGTTGCCATAGCAAATGGGTAGACATTTCCATTTTGCCACACTCTAAAATCCTGTAAAAACCCTTGGAAGAACTTATTTTATAAACTTGAATATTCCTTACCAATTCTAAGAAAACGCTTCAAGTTATTGGCACGCTGACAGTCTACAGTCTGGTATTTTTGTTTTTGCTTTTGATTCCCTTGAAATTTTAGCAAAGACTAGCTTTCTATCTTCCGGGCATTCAAAATCTGCTACAGAGCTCCTTCTTGCCAAAGCGGGGGCAGCAGCTGATACCTATATCTACTGGGTTGCAAGCAGTTCATCTGAGATACAGGAATTTCAGTTTTGAAAGAAATAAAAGGAAAAGTGTTTTTCCTTGTTGATTATAGCAAAAGTTTTTTGGTTGTTTCTGGGATGAAGGATAAATCATCCAACTGTGTATTCATGTTAACTATATCAAAATACTTCATCCAAAAACTATAATTTGTCCATTCTTCATTCATCCCTCATGGAGAAAATGTGTGAGAATCATGGCAAAGACAGAAGAGTCACAATATTACATGGGCAGTCCACTGTTATAGTGGCTTAGGAGATCATTGGAGTTGAGGCTTGGGTGCCTGGGTGTGCTTCTACCATAATTTGCACCATTAGGCAAGCCATGCCATTCACAAGAGCCTTGTTTCTGAAACTGTAAAATGAGAAGTTTGTATCGGAGATCTAAAATATCCTTCAGTCATAACTGCAAAAATAGTTTACTATTTCAGTCATAAATGTTATTTAACTAAGTTCTAGTTCTTTTACCTCAGGTCCTGTGGGCCTATGCTTTAAAAAACATCATTAAATGATATTTTTTAGATGTTAATTTGCAGGATTGCTGATATAGTTATTATTTTGGCTATCCATTTTGGAAGGGATATGATGAACAAAATCCACATTCAAAGAACTAACCTTGCTGGAGTGGCTTGGGTAGCAGGGCCCTGTGCCACAAAAGATACCCAGAGTTTGTTGAACTGGAAACCAAGGGTGACTGGGTGATTAACTTACTAAAAATGTGAATGCTGGTCTCTGGGGGTAGGAGGTGCTCTGGTTGGGACCAATCTGTTAAAATACAAACATGTTAGGAAAAGCTTCAACAGCTGAGGGAGGAATATGAATCTGTTGTTCCATTAGAGAGAAGATGAAGTAAGACTCAAGTACCAGATTAGTGGATCTAATAAACTGTAAAACACAAGCTTAAGCAAGGTCACATATAGAGAATAAACAAAAATTGTCATGGGTTACAACATGAAAAATCAGATCACATTTTATCAGATAAGGTAGCAGGATACCTTATCTATTTTTAAACAGCAGTTCTATGTCATAAGTTATATGCTTCCAGGGCAAAAAGCTTCTTATCCAAGGGATCAGCATCAATTCTAACAGCTTTATCATTATTCAGACTAAAATCTCTTTAGCATTGACAGATGGAAGGTTATCCCATTTCATCCTATGTTTATGAAATATTCAATAATATAGCTCCACATACAAAATCATGAGCACAAATTTTTTGTTTAAATTATTCACCCCAAATCTTTATATTATTGTTTTAAATGTCTTCGGTCTACTGCATCTTTAGTACAAATGCAGAAGAACTTAGCACAGTTCTGTCTGCGAACTTTCCCTTTTTACTCAGCTTTTCTTCCCCAAATGAAATGATGATAGCTCTTTTTATTTTTAATTAAATTAATTTCTTGTGCCTACCTATTTAATGTTATAGACCTCCCACTAATGGTTTCCTGCATCCATATTAGTTATAGGAAACATGTAATAGCACCAGAGCAGATATACCAACATTTGACTTTCTGTCAAAAACCAAACATATGAAAACAAAAAATCAAAACAAAACCCTTTGAATCTGCCTAGTGAGGGATTAAAAAAATTTTAAACATAATCCTCAGTAGGAAACACCTTCTCATGTTTGATATATAGAAATTAAATTCAGTGTTAAATGTCCTGCATCTTAAAGGAAACACTGTGAAAGAACATTACGACGTAATATACCAATAAAACAAACTTTTTTTGCATTTCAACAACAATGATTTTTCAAAAATAGCAAATGGTCAGGGTATGATGTATGAAGTATCTAAATAATATTTGCCTGTTGGGATTGTACACTTCTAGGGAGTATGTACTATTTACTGTAAATTATCTGAAAGATTACGTAAGTAAATAAATAAATACATTCAATGTATCTTTTTAGAATTAGAACATGATAATTAACTTTAATACAATTTAAGGTTAAATGGAAGGGTTATTAAACAGTCAATCAGAGGCTAACCACAATGTTGGAAGACAAAGGGAGTAGAACTCAGGGGAGGGCCCCTAAAGACCTCAGCCTGCAGTACAGAAACAGATGATTTTTAAGACCTTTTCTGGAAGCTGCTGAGATTCTCAAGAACTTCTGGGAAGATTAAAAAAACTATCTTTTCATACTGTAGCTTTACCAATGCTTGACCCTGAGGCCATTTTGAGTCCGAAGAATCTGGGAAACTTCCATCAGCTCTCTGAGACACCTCTATGCCTGGAAACTGCTTTGAACTTCACATTTTGCCCTTGGCCCAGAGATGCCTTTAAGGAACGGTGCCCTCTCCTCCATTTCTGCCATCAAGTCTCGCCAAATACCTCTCACTGACAGATTTTAACTGAATAGGACCGCACAGAAATAGTGAATCTGAAGCTGCATTTCTGAATCTCCTCTTCTTCCAGTCTTTCTCCAGTACAACGATGGGGGCAGATTTTCAGGGTGCTCCTAGACACAACATTGAGAAAGAAGGGACAATTCTGTGTTTTTGTTTTCACTGCTCATCACACAAATACAATACCAAACTTATGCAAATGCGATTTAGGCCAATTTCCAATACTTAGCCTTTTCTCACTATTGATTTTTCTTCATTGCTTTTTATTTCCAGAGTTTGGAATTTTGAAAAGCAAAATTAGTTTTAAAACCATACATATACTGTTATTTGTATTGTTACTTTCTACTTCATTTCCCCCCTTCTCAATTTAGGATGTGTGAGGCTTAAGTGTGTTTAATGGGGAGAACTCCAGAGACCAATATCCAAGATCACATGCCTCTTCCATAGGAAGTTGCAATGTCCAGGGGATGGGGTGAGCAGACTCCATTAGATTAAAATATAATGGGCATAGTTTATTTTATATAGAAACAGGTTGAGAAAACAAGAAAAATGAGCCAGAGACTGTAAGTATTATTCTGCTGTGTGTCCATAGACTGTCTGAAACTACTTCAAAAGCTATGAAAAAGTTAGTTGAAATAGAAATACAAGCAACCGAAGTAAGAAACCGTAGGGCTCCTAAATCTTTTAGAGATGTTCTCTCAAATAAAAGTCACATAAAGTGTTCACAGCCAGATATTACTTTAGGTTTGAATTCTTTTGAGACTGATAAAAAATGCCACCTCTTCACAAAATTATAACTGCCAAGCCAGTGCATCACTTAACTGGCGGAGAATGCAATAAATGGACGACAGAAACACACAGGGGGTTTGCTAATGACTGGGATACTAAGCTTCCTGGCTGAATTCCATCCAGGTTTGTAGTGACTAAATATTATTAACAGCAAAATTCCTACATGAGGGTTCTATGCTGTATGAGTTATTGGTTTCTCAGTCTCCCCTGAGGGAGACATGATAAAGGCATTACAGAGCTGATGACCTCTGTGGTCTTCCTAAGGGAAAGCTCAAACATTCAAGAATGATATTCTTTCCTCCCTGGGTTGGATTGACGTAGTACAGTTTTCAATAATTGCTGCTTGTCTAAAATAAGGACAAACACCAGTAACGCAGGCACAGAAAGAACTGCATTCAACACAGCACTGCTAAGAGAAGAGTTAGTGTGGCAGCAGGGGCACCACTGTGCTGTGGTGGAGGAAAATTATCTTAGTGTCAGCAGTTAAGAAACTGAGGCCTCAAATTCTTCCACTGAAGGATGTTTTCCCCGATTAGATTGTTGCACACTTCATTGGCCTTTTGGAAACTTCCAATTCAATAAAAATATATAGAAAAAGAAGGAAAGAAAAAGAAGAAGAATTCTATTTTTAGTAGAATATTATCCCTAAATATTAGATTAATGTATTAGTGGCATGAAGTTTTCTTACCATTAGTAACCTGTAACTTAAGTAAGTTTTTAAACTTTCTGCAAGGATCAAACTCTTATGAATAATATTAAAATGGAGGCAATATAGAAAAATATTAATGAGAAGGTTATTTTACAACATTTGAAGAAATTAAACAAGACTTATATATGCACCTAAATTTTTGGATGGTGAAAATCCCTGCCTCTTGGAACTGATTATTTTTTTCTTGACATTTCCTATGGAAGATGGAATGAAGAGTTAAGAATTTGTCATCAACATGCCAAAGAAGAGCCAGATAGAAAAACATAAGCCATTCATATTTTGGACTCTACTTAGACTATTTCATTAGAAGAGAGGAACAATATGATTAACTTCCTGAAAGTTAGCAAAAATCCACAATACATCAGGTAAACTCTTTCTGTTTTTTTTCTGTAAGAGATTGGCATTAGCATTTGAGACAGACTCTATAGAAGGATCCTTGAGAGTTGGAAAAATACAGGTAAAATAAATTCCAAAGCTCTATATATCCTAGTGTATTGCTATAGAAATGGAAATTTTAGCTTTTGTTGCAATTATGATGAGAATATTCTGCCCTATTAAATCAAAACATTGACCTTTATATGTTACTATAAAATAAATGATAAAAAATAAAAATAGGAATCTGAATCCAGTTTTGGATATGTGACTGCCAACAGCTTTTAAAACTCATGCTTCCTTCTTCCTCCTTGTGCCCCACATCTGAGGAAGGTAATATAAACCCCTTATGTTCCTTCCTTTGACACCACTGTGAGATTTATACCGTGCCAGCTCCCACTTGTATGGGGAATTCTTACTGGGTCCAACCTCCAATCACAATTAAACCCAGGCCAGTCTTCTCTCTTTGCTCTCTGAAGCCATGCTGGAGCAGTTGAAATGCCTGTCTTATTCTCCCAGAGACCTCAATTGCGTCAGTAATAAAAACTTTTCATACTCTTTGGGTGTATGTGGCATCATCAGTCTTGGTATCTAAACCAAATTTGGGGTAGAAATCCATCTGCTTCTGCAGGTGACAATAACAATGAAACTATCAGCTCTAACTTGACTTTGGTAGATTTTTTCTTCACATAAAATTTGAGGGTTCTTAAAAAAGAGGGGTTATGAATTAACAAGGCATAGCAGTATGAGAGAAATCTAAAACAGGATGAAAATTCAGGAATTTATTATGTTCCATTGACATCCAAGATACAACTTTTGTCTGCAATTATCTTAAATCTCTCCTATAATCAATTATAACAAACAATTATAATAGTATATTTTCCCTAGTGGTACATATATGTATGCTACTTTAAAAATTTAGTAACACATTAGTTTTCATGATATTCGAAGACCTGCCCTTTCAGCAGAGAGAGTCTATGTGGAGACAGACAGGGTTTAGCTAATAGTTTGGAGCTATATGAACTCTGTACATATTTCTGAATTGGTTCAGAACTCAGAAAGAAAAGGAATAAATTTGACCCATAGAAACTCAAAGGCATGAATTTTCTACTGTGGCTAAATAGCTCTACGCTGATACATTAGCATTCCTCAAATTCAAGATGTGTGAAAACAGACTCCTCTACTTTAAATTGCTTCTCCCTCTTGGGCACATGTTATTTTCTACAGTAGTGATATAAAAATATCTATTTACTACCATCACTGAGAACAAAGCAGGCATTAACTTTATGGCCTTAATGGTAAGAATTACTAAAATGTATTCCTTTTTTCCCCATAAAATCTTGTTTAGGTCCTAATTATTATAAACTTAAGACAGCATTTTCATTCTAGCCGGTCTGTGTGCCCTTTTAACTTAACTGTTCAATTCCACCCTCCACCTGGGCCAGTTAGTTTTCTCAAACAAAGCTTTGATTATTTCTTTCTCACCAATGAGTGCATGTCAAGATCCAAGCTCAGCATCAGTGTTAAAAGTCTCTCAAAATCTGACCCTGGATGTTCCCAGGTTTTTATTTCCATGAACACTCCCTCTTGACTTTTTTTTTTGCAACTATTAAGTTCATTTTTTAACTACAATGTTATTCAATTTTTTTCACACCTTGATCCTGTCACTCTCTCTTCTTTAATTTCCTTCATTGACTTGGATTATTTATATATATTTTCTATTACATGGTGAGTCTTCAGAAATGAAGACCAAGATTTCAACAACAGATGATTTGCTAATAAATGTCAATTGAATTGAGCCAAGTATCAGACATTTATATAATGACGTTGACAAGTTTGTCTAAAACTATATATAGAATAAGCTGTGTTGTTTAATTCAGGGTCAGCAAACAGGTTCCAATTCATGGCTTATGATGGCATTTGAATAGTAACCAATTTGAGTATTGAAATGGGAAACAACCTAGTCTCTATCAGAATGTAAATGGAAAATAATGTCATACTCAGTTACTTATAAGGACTATCAGTACAGAGTTGGTGAATGGGGTGCCCTTGCTATTTATTATTATTATTATTATTATTTTGGTGAATGGGGTGCCCTTGCTACTTACATTTTTATCTTTGCTAAAAATCTATAATATGTTGGCAGAACACTTTTCCTATTTATTATATCATTTTATTTTTCCTTTCAACATATGTGCATTGAATGTTTATTCTTTGCCAACCACATTTTCTCTAGCCACAGTGGGTAAAGCAGCCAGGCCTAAGCTCTGGGTGGACTTATAATTGAATGTTTTCAGAGACAAATAGTACAAAATGAGCAAATACATGAGAAAAAGAATTTCAGACTGTGATAAATACTATGAAGGACTTCACTAAAAGGTGATGTAATGCACTTATGCATGGTTTTAGTATTAATTTGATTGTGTAAACCAAGATAGTCTGAGGAGATAGGTTTATGATGAGCCTTGAGAGACTAGAAGGACCTAGAAATATGAATATTTGGGATCAGTGGTTCTCAGGGGGAAAGAACAGTAGATGCAAAGACATTAAACCCAGAACAAAATTCATTTTTGAAAAACAGAAAGAAGACTGCTTATCTAGAAAAGATGAAATTTACAGAATAAGAAAGATCTTCGCAAAAATTACTAATGGATAAGTAGATAGGTTTCAAATCAGGCAGGGCCCTGAAAGCCATAATAGCAAGTTTTTATTTGATTCCAGTTGCAAACAAGAAGGAGTGGTTAAGAACATATTGAAGGTAAGATATAAAGTAGCTTGAATTAGAATAGTGAGATTGTAATTTAAAAACTGTGGAACTATACAGGGCATATTTTGAAATTAGAAATTATTATCTTGTTGATGGGTTGCTTGTATTTGTCATGTGTAGTATGTGGTGTGTATGGAGGGGTTATTTAGGGTTGAGATTATATTTAGACATATAAAAAGCAGTGATAATTGTAGTTTTTTGCTTAATGGATAGATTATTGGAGAGACAGCTTTAGAGATGAAAAATCAAGAATTCAATTTTGCCTTTCAGAAATTTAATTGGAAATCCCATGGAAGCCATTAAAGATGCTGATGAAGAACATAGGGGGAAAGCTGAATTATGGATTTGAAGTCATATTTATACAAAAGCTCTTTAAAGCCTTGCAAGTCAATGAATTCCCTTGAAGGGTGTGCATATATGACCCCACAACAAACTCAACTATACTCAAAAGCTATCCACTAAAAAAAATCAGTTTACTGAGAAAATAATTTCAATGAAAGAGACAGAAAATGAACAGCTGCTAAAGTTAGAGGAAGACCCTGACTGTGTGGTCTTATGGAATCCATTAGGAAAAGTTATTTCTAAATGAATACATGAGCATCAATGTCACATAGGATGAGAAGAAAATGATACTTGGAATTGACAAAATGTAGGTAGTTGATGAACTTCACAAATACTATACTGTGCAGTTGGGGAAATCAATCCCAATTAGACATTTTTAGGACAATGATACAACACAAAAATGAAGGAAGTGACCATTATCAACTCTCTTAAAACATTTTCTGGGAAGTAGAGCAGATAATTATAGTAATAGCTGAAGGGGGACATGAGATCAAGGGAGGAGATTTTGTGGGTGTCTTCGTTTAGTTATTTTTAGTAAGACAGACTAGGGCATGCCTGTTTTCTGACGGAAAGCCTGAGATAGGAAGAGTACAAGGGATCTTTTTACAGGAATAAATCTTTTAGAAGGAAGACAAGAGAGACTGGTCTTCCTATAAGCAGGAAAAATTACTCTATTATAGTAAGAAAAAATGTAGAGATGATAATTACAGATGAAATTAGGTTGGAGATTTCATTTTAACAAAATGAGTTAGAATATATTTCTAAAACTTTAGTTTTTCCAGTGATATTAATTTTCACATCTAGCAGAAAGATGAATCATCCAAAGTAGAAACTTTTATTTCATTTTTATGTTTGTCTTCAAGCAGCAAAACTATTGATCAATAGTGCTTTCTTTTTGTTATTGTAAATTATATTCTAACACTAGCCCTATCACTAATTTGATATGTGGTTCTTATTTCTGAAGTGAGAAGATGAACAAGAGAGACTAAAACAATCCCTTTGTCTCTTAAAGTTTAGGTATTTATTTTGGAAAATTTGGCCACAATATATTTACTGAAACTGATCAGAACCTTACTTTTTTAACTGCGGAGTTTTAGTCCTAAAATTATTCTTTTTCTTGTAGTCAGAGTCATGAAGCTTAAATGTTATTACCACACCATCATATCCAAGTAATATTTTTAAAATGTAAACAGTATTTACATGTGCTCAAAATAAAAATGGTTTGAGAAAACCAGATATAATTCTATTTCAGAGCAATCCTGCTTGCTTTTGCATAACTTTTGTATTTAACACATATTGCTGAAATTATCAGTTCCATTTCAAGTGCATTGATCAGTTAAATATGATTTGCAGCCATTCTGTTATTGTACCCTATGCTAAACTTTAAAAGAGGGGATGGCAAACTATGGCCTGAACACCAAATCTAGCTTGTTGCCTATTTTGTAAATAATATGTTTTCCTTTTTTTCTTTTTTTTTTTTGGAGGTGAAGTGTTGCTCTTGTCGCCTGGGCTGGAGTGAGTGCAATGGCGCGATCTCGGCTCACTGCAACCTCCGCCTCCTGGGTTCAAGTGATCCTCCTGCCTCAGCCTCCCAAGTTGCGGGGATTATAGGCACCTGCCACCATGCCTGGCTAATTTTTGTATTTTTAGTAGAGACGGGGGTTTCACCATGTTGGCCAGGCTGGTCTTGAACTCCTGACCTCAGGTGATCCACCCATCTCAGCCTCCCAAAGCGTTGGGATTACAGGTGTGAGCCACCACGCCTGGCCAAATAAAATGTTTTCTAACAAGCCATGCCCATTTAGTTATGTGCTGTTTATCACTGCTTTCTCACTACAACACAGAGTAGAGTAATTACAACAGAAAACATATTGGCTGTAAAAAAATCCTAAAACATTTACCACTTGGTTCTTTATAGAAAGTTTTCCAACCCTTTTCAAGTGGTATTTCCTTCCCCTTCTTCTTCCCATACTTATCCCCCCACCTCAATCCTTCTTCTCCTCTTTTTATCGAAAGCGGTGAGGAAAATATATGATTTTGCTGGAGGCTGTAAGTCTAAAATGCCTTCAGTTAAGAGGGGATTATATGCATTGCTTACTGGAAACACTTATGAAAATTATAAAATAATTTATATTTTATAATTTTATAACAATTGATTTTAATTTATATTTATAAAATAATATATAAGATATTCTCTGGAATAGCTCAGACCAGTTATAAATGTTGTGAACATTTCCATCATTCAGTGAAGACCTACCTACATAATATCAGTGTCATCATTGTCGTTAAGTCTGACTGCATTGACTTTCTGCCTCAGTAAATAAATTCCTGAAATCAGTACTACTTTTATTCTAATCACTGTAAAACATAGGTGGACACATGTCTGCAAACATTTATTGCTCTGTGTTGCAGGTAGAGTTTAGTGAATTTGAAGGTTGTTTCCTTGACAAATTATGGATATTAGGTAAGAATTTGTTGTTATCTAGACAAACATTAGTCTAAAAACCTGTCTCAGTAAAACCATTAAAGGATACTACTTAATTAAAAAAGAAAGACAAACATTTCTGATGGAAAATACTGAATATTTTGACCTTTTTATTTTAAAAAATGCATTGTATGAAGCTGAACTGGAAATGACTATGTGGGGCATAGATAGTAGATTTACTGTGTGGATCCCATTTTTAAGCAACTTTCTTTGACTACTCTGTCACAAATACAATTTTCTGTGACCATCCCCGTCCTCTGGTTTTGGAGGGCTACATTTACTATTGCCTACTCCATTTTATTTCCTCCAAAGATTAACTCTGCTAGTTATAGATGTGAGTGGGGATGATGCAGCTGAAGAGGAAAGAAAAAGGGAAAAAGGGGAAAATGTAAAAATATAGATGAGTCAGGAAAAATTGTACTCATGAGGTATATATTATTAGTAATATACTATATTTTATTCTTCTCTGATACCAAAATAAACCACAATTCTAAACAGAGTTATGCTGACTTCAAAAGGACCAGTAGTATCTTTAAGACAAGATAAACTTCATCCACACACATCCACATATATCCATATATACATATACATGTATACAGATATATGTATATATCTGAAAGTAGGAGTGGATATGAGTTATTGTTCTCTTCTTCCATCTCTATATTGATTCTACATATTTTTCCACAGGTTAAATCAAATTGATTTGACAATTTTGGAATAACACAAGATTAGGGATATGGTTTGTCTGTGTCCCCACACAAATCTCATCTTGAATTTTAGCTCCCATGATTCCCACGTATTGTGGGAGGGTCCTTGCATGGGGATGGTTTCCTGTTATCGTGGTAGTGAATAATTCTCATGAGATCTGATGATTTTATAAGGGGTTTCCCCTTTCTCTTGGCTCCCATTCTTTCTTGGCTGCTGCCATGTAAGACATCACTTTCACCATCTGACATGATTGTCAGGCCTCCTCAGCCATGTGGAACTGTGAGTCCATTAAACCGCTTTATATTTATAAATTACCCATTCTCAGATATGTCTTTATCAGTAGTACAAAAATGGGCTAATACAATTAGAATATTGGAATATATGGCCAATTTAGAGAAAGTATTCTAAAGGCAAATTTACAAATCCTTTCTCTGGTAGTTAAAAGAAAATTATCTGATAATTGCAAAGGCTTCTGGAACAATATTTCTCAATATCAAATTCTTCCCCAAATAAATCCCTCTTACATATCATTAACAACAAAACAAAAAAAAAACCATTCCTATATTTTTAATAAAGCAATACAAGTTTAAAGAAATTTTAAAAAAATTTTTTTATTATACTTTATGTTCTAGGGTACATGTGCACAATGTGCAGGTTTGCTACATATGTATACATGTGCCATGTTGGTGTGCTGCACCCATTAACTCATCATTTACATTAGGTATATCTCCTAATGCTATCCCTCCCCCCTCCCCCTACCCCGCAACAGGCCCCAGTGTGTGAGTTCCCCTTACTGTGTCCAAGTGATCTCATTGTTCAGTTCCCACCTATGAGTTAGAACATGCGGTGTTTGGTTTTCTGTTCTTGCAGTAGTTTGCTGAGAATTATAGTTTCCAGCTGCATCCATGTCCCTACAAAGGACACAAACTCATCCTTTTTAATGGCTGCATAGTATTCCATGGTGTATATGTGCCACATTTTCTTAATCCAGTCTGCCATTGATGGGGTTGGTTCCAAGTCTTTGCTATTGTGGATAGTGCTACAATAAACATATGTGTGCATATGTCATTATAGCAGCATGATTTATAATCTTTTGGGTATATACCCAGTAATGAGATGGCTGGGTCAAATGGTATTTCTAGTTCTAGATCCTTGAGGAATTGCCACACTGTCTTCCACAATGCTTGAACTAGTTTACAGTCCCACCAACAGTGTAAAAGTGTTCCTATTTCTCCACATTCTCTCCAGCACCTGCTGTTCCTGACTTTTTAATGATCACCAATCTAACTGGTGTGAGATGGTATCTCATTGTGGTTTTGATTTGCATTTCTCTGATGGCCAGTGATGATGAGCATTTTTTCATGTGTCTGTTGGCTGCATAAATGTCTTCTTTTGAGAAGTGTCTATTCATATCCTTTGTCCGCTTTTTGATGCGGTTGTTTGTTTTTTTCTTGTAAATTTGTTTGAGTTCTTTGTAGGTTCTGGATATTAGCCCTTTGTCAGATGAGTAGATTGCAAAAATTTTCTCCCATTCTGTACGTTGCCTGTTCACTCTGATGGTAGTTTCTTTTGCTGTGCAGAAGCTCTTTAGTTTAATTAGATCTCATTTGTCAATTTTGGCTTTTGTTGCCATTGCTTTTGGTGTTTTAGACATGAAGTCCTTGCCCATGCCTATGTCCTGAATGGTATTGCCTAGGTTTTCCTCTAGGGTTTTTATGGTTTTAGGTCTAACATTTAAGTCTCTAATCCATCTTGAATTAATTTTTGTATAAGGAGTAAGGAAAGGATCCAGTTTCAGTTTTCTACTTATGGCTAGCCTGTTTTCTCAGCACCATTTATTAAATAGGGAATCCTTTCCCCATTTCTTGTTTTTCTCAGGTTTGTCAAAGATCAGAAGCTTGTAGAAGTGAGGTATTATTTCTGAGGCTTCTGTTCTGTTCCATTGATCTATATCTCTGTTTTGGTACCAGTACCATGCTGTTTTGGGGTCACCACTCCTATTCAACATAGTGTTGGAAGCTCCGGCCAGGGCAATCAGGCAAGAGAAAGAAATAAAGGGTATTCTATTAGGAAAAGAAGAAGTCAAATTGTCCCTGTTTGCAGATGATATGATTGTATATTTAGAAAACCCCATCATCTCAGCCCCAAATCTCCTCAAGTTGATAAATAACTTCAGCAAAGCCGCAGGATAGAAAATTAATGTGTGAAAATCACAAGCATTCTTATACACCAATAACAGATAAACAGAGAGCCAAATCATAAATAAACTCCCATTCACAATTGCTTCAAAAGGAATAAAATACCTAGGAATCCAATTTACAAGGGATGTGAAGGACCTCTTCAAGGAGAACTATAAACCCCACTGCTCTATGAAATAAAAGAGGACACAAACAAATGGAAGACCTTTCCATGCTCATGGATAGGAAGAATCAATATCGTGAAAATGGCCATACTGCCCAAGGTAATTTATAGATTCAATGCCATCCCCATCAACCTACCAATGACTTTCTTCACAGAATTGGAAAAAGCTACTTTAAAGTTCAGATGGAACCAAAAAAGAGCCCGTATTGCCAAGACAATCCTAAGTCAAAAGAACAAATCTGGAGGCATCACACTACCTGACTTCATACAATACTACAAGGCTACAGTAAAAATAAATATTTTTAACCCATGCATTTCCAAAATAGTGGCAGCGATGAAAGAGGATACCCTGAGCAGCACCAATGACAGTGTGGGCAAAAATGGCTTTAAAGTGAAAAAGTGGAATGCAGTAGCCCTCTGGGCCTGGGATATCGTGCTTGGTAACTATGCCATCTGCAGGAACCACATTATAGATCTTTGCACAGGATGCCAAGCTAACCAATTGTCTGCTACTTCTGAAGAGTATACCATCTCATGGGGCGTTTGTAACCATGCTTTTCACTTCCACTGCATCTCTCCCTGGCTCAAAACACCACAGGTATGTCCATTGGGCAACAAAGAGTAAGAATTCCAAAAGTATGGGCACTACAAAAAGACATCTTCCATCAAGTTTAACCATTTATTATTCATTTAATGACTTTCCCTGCTGTCACCTAATTATAAATTAGATCGAACTGTGTCTTTTCTGCTTTGTCTTTTCAATTTGCTGTTTATGCAACCATATTATATTCTGTGTCAAAGTCCAGTTGAATTCTAGAAAAAAGAATACATTTTTAGAACTGCCATCTTAACAATATTCAGTCTTCTAACAGATAAACATGATGTGTCTCTTCAGTTATTTAGACCCTGAATTTTGGTTGTCAATGTTTGATAGTTTTCAGCATACAGATATTTGGTTAAATGTATTCCTATTTAATTCTTTTTGATTATACTGTAAATTGAATTATTAATTTTATATTAAGATTGTTCATTTTTATGTTATTGAAATATAATTTCACTAATTTTGTGTCCTATGACCTTGTTAAACTAAAAGAGCATACTGTAATACACACCTTATGGGGCTCTGGGGATCACAGGTAACCCTCTAGATGCTGCTGTGGGGCTGCTTAGAGTTCTACTTTTGTTGGTGCACACAAGCACTCCTCTCGGCCCCTGCACCCACTCACCTATATGCTCCCCCTCCCATGAGGGGTTGAGAGCTGCAGGTTGAGTAAATGAGCCAACCGCTTTGCGAGTCCTGCAAAGGGGTCAAGGGAACTATCCTGTTTCAATATCTAGATTTAAATATTTAACTCTGATTCTAAGGGAGTTATTGGGCAAGATATTCTAAGGTGTTTATTGGGCAAGAACGTAAGATAATAACGCAGCATATATTGCTTGGTCGATGATAAATGACACAACTTTGCAATTCTGTAATGCTAAGTATCCTCATGAGAATTTGTAAATTTTTTACTTTCATTGGTATTTCTGATTTTCACTTTTTTACTGCTAACATGTCTTGATATTTCAGGGTCATCCTATGCTTGCATTTTCTCAGCCCTGGAATCAGTCCTGGGTGCTTTTATTGGACAATAATATTCGGAAATCAATATCTGAGTTTTAGGTGTGTTGGTTGCTATAGAAAGCAGTAGTCTGCTAGAAAATATGCATATGTATATATATTCACCCACTGAAAAACACACACACATATATGTGTATATATATAGTTCTAGATATACATATAGACATAGATATATCTAACTTTATTTATATAACTATCTGTGTGTATTTATGCATTAAAAACTCTGAGCTCACACAGATGACTATAATTCCAAGACAGCACCACAGAGTTTATTTCAGTTTCCCCACTTCCCATATTTTTATCTTCTTCAATAATGAGAAAGGTGACTCACATGATCCTAACCCTCTTATATTTGCTAATTTGTTCAATATCTCTAAATTTAATCAGTCTCTCAAACTCATGAGCTGCCTCTTTTGATGTCAGTTCTACCAAAGACACTGACTGAGTGGCTGCTTCCTGGATGTTAGGCCTGTAAATACAACAGCTGTACCAGGCAAATCTCTCACCCTGGACCTACAGAATGTGCTAGCCACACGAGATAATTTGTCAAGCCCGTGCCAGCTGCCTGCACCAAATTTTAGTCCTAGCTCCACAGTGGACAGATCCTCCACCCTGGCCCCACCACAGATAAATCTTTGTCAGCTGTATCCTTGTCCCAGGCAAAGGGGGCAAGGATGCAATCAAGCAAGGATCAGGTTTGCCTTATATATATGAGCCATGTAATGATGTTTCCATCAATGATAAACTACATATATGACTATGGTCTCATAAGATTTTAATATTGTATTTTTACTGTACCATTTTTATGTTTAGATAAACAAATACTACCGCTGTGTTACTATTGCCTATGTTACTCAGTATAGTAACATCCTGTACAGCTGTGTAGCCTAAGCGTGATAGGCTATAGCATTCAGCCTAGGTATATAAGAGCAGTAGGCTACAGCATCTAGGTTTGTAATATACTCTTTATGTTGGCACAGCCACAGAATCACCTAATGATACATTTCTCAAAACACATCCATGTTGTTAAGGGATGCATGACTGTATGTTTTTATTTTCCTTTTTGCTACATAAAATATGCTCTGCGCTATAGTCTGAATGCTTGTGTTTCTCCAATACTCATTTGTTGAAATCTAATCACCAAAGTGATGTTATTAGCACGTGGGGCCCTTGGGAGGTGATTGAGTCATGAGGGTAGAACCCTCATAAAAGGCGGCCTCAGAGAGCTGCCTTTCCTCCTCTGCCATGTGAAGACACAGTGGGAAAGCTCCCTCTATGTAGAAGTAGGCCGTCACCAGACACTGAATCTGTTGGTTCCTTGATCTTGGACTTCCCAGACTCTAGGAGTGTAAGAAATAAGTTTCTGTTATTTAAGAGCCACCAAGCTCATGATATTTTGTTAAATCAACTTAAATAATAAGTATAATGAATTTATGATCTAGGTTGTGATTTGGTCCTTCAATTTTGTGCCATTTGTATCAATTCTAACAAACCTTTTCCAATGGCTGCATTGTGTGATCATCACTGTTCCTTGTTTATGTTTTCCTCCTTCTATTAGTGTTTTCCTCTGGCCATTTTTAGAAATTGGTAAAGTCTAATGGAAAGCTTTGTTACTGCAAAATTTTTAGCATGGCCAAAAAAGGAAAACGTTGCTGGCAAGAAAAGAACATAATGCTAAAATACAGGGAGTAACTATGCCACGTTTATAAACTAAGGAATAGGAAGTTATAGTTAACTTATGTCTTTAACTCACAAAGAAATCTTCCAAAATTATTTGAACTAAGTGAAATAAATAGATGTATTTCTTTATATTTGTATTTTAATTTTATGTTAACTTTCATACGAGGAATTTACAGAGTTTAGCATAATTTAGCTGAGTTTCAGCTGATATTGAAGGGAAAAAATCAAAGTGCAAAGGCTGTACTAAGAAAGGACATTCATTAAAACATCACTCCTTATTCATGAAAAAATATTTACCATGCTTATATCTGACACTCAAGAAAGGTTAAACATTTCACTTAATTAACAGAAACCTCATTTTTAGAAGTTAAAATGGCATTAAAATAAACCTCTAAATCCTGACACCTCATCAATGAAAATAGTAATAATAATACTACTAATATGTTAATTTATAAAGTGCTTTATATGAAGTAAGGCAATTTTAATAGTGTCCTATTACATTTCCATCCTTTCAAACACTCATAGGTTTGTAATCATATCCTCTTAAAGATCAGGAAGCAGAGAATGAGAAATATAAGCTAGGGGCCGACATTCAACACGATAGTGAGTATTGTGCCCTGGATAAGGATTTTGACTAACACAAGAGAAGAGAAACTTAAGTTTCCATCTCCATCTCTTTTCTATTGAAAATTGGGCTCTGTTGATCTGCCTGAGAATATTATTCTATCTTTTCATCTGGCTGACACCATTAAGATGCTTGTCATCACTTAGGCTAGTTTGTGTTTGCTGGTTTGCCCTAATTGGAAACTCTCTCATTGTGAATTTCAAAGGAGACAAGTCTGTTGATGATTGATTAAAACATCACAATAGGCAAGATAGACAAAAAGTATCAATTTATTCCAATGTTGTGGTTCAGTGATGACAAATTTTCTTAGCATCTGTTTGGGTATTTGATTAAAATACTCTATCAGCCCATCTGTTTCTAGCTGATAGGGAGTTTTCTATAAAGGGGGAATTTTAAAAAGCTCACACACCAACCAGGCACAGTGGCTCATGCTTGTAATCTCAGCACTTTGGGAGGCTGAGGAGGGTGAATCACAAGGTCAGGAGTTCAAGACCAGCCTGGCCAACATGGTGAAACCCTGTCTCTATTAAAAATACAAAAAAAAGAAAAAATTGCTGGGTGTAATGGTAGGCACCCATAATCCCAGTTACTTGGGAGGCTGAGGCAGGAGAAGCGCTTGGACCCGGGAAGTGGAGGTTGCAGTGAGCTGAGATCATGCCATCGCACTCCAGCCTGGGGGACAAGAGTGACCCAATAGACACATCAATTTTTTTTGTTATAAACCTAGAAATTGACTCTTCTGTCTTAATGCTTGAAAGTTATTTTTGTTTTATCTGAGTTTCTTCCTCAGTTTTTTTTTTCATCTCAAAAAAAAAAAAAAAAGGAAGTTGCCACTCCAAGTCTTGGCTGTTGTACCTTTAAATGTGCTTACTTGCAATAGGCTATGACAGTGCACTGCACACACTAGGTTCCCAGTAGATTTGTTTTCCTTTCTTACAGTTTAGTTCTTTCTAATCCATCTATGATGTTTCTATTATTACAGTGTGATATTTTTACTCTTCATTATAAAAATTTTAATAACCAATTCTAAATCTACAGTTTATCTTAATTTATCAATGTGTTTGATATTGGGTTTATTAGAATATGCCCTGATGTTTCAATTCATTTACCTGTAAAAATGATGCTATTTATAAATATTTCAAAGTAATTATAAGGATTAAGTGATATATTTAAGATGAATTTAAATTAGGAATGCAAGTTGAATTTTATATTAACATATAAATCAATGCGTTTCAATACAATAATAAAAGAAAAAATATGAACGTCTCAAAAGATGTTTAAAGTTTTTTTGATAAATTTTAACAATGTTTCAGGAAGAAAATTATTTCTTTAAAAAGCACGTTTGGGGGATACCTTTTCAATCTGTAAAAGCATCTCTCAAACCCCAGCACTTGCATTTTACTTAATAGTGAAATACTAAACATTTTGTCCCTAACACTGAGTACTAGGCAAAGTTTTTTGTTCTCTCCTGGTTAAGATTGTAGCAGAGGTCCTAGCAATTACAATACAGGAGAAAATAAAGGAAAAATCATAAATATTAGGGGGAAAATCTGCCTTTATTTACAGGTGACATAGTTGCTTATGTAGAAAATCTTAAGGATTCTTTTACAAATACCCAATATAATAATTAAATTTGAAAATTATTCATGATGAACAAAATAAGCAGTTGTATTTCTATTTAACAGTGACAAACAAGTAAAAACTGAACTCTTAAAAAATATAACAAATAATTAAAATAAGAATCATTTTATCAAACATTTGTACATCTACAGTGAAAATGACAAAATATTGTGAGAAATTATAAGTTATAAATACAGAGATAAACTGCATTAATTTGAGTAACAACGCGCCTATTCTTTCCAAATTGCTGTCCATTCTCTCCAATATGGTCTACAAAATTACAGCAGATTTTTTTTAAATGACAAAGGAACTACACAGGACCTAAAATAGACAACATGATATTGATAAAGAACTCATATTGTCTGATACTAAAGACTTCATATATATCTGCAATAGTTAAGACAGTGAAGTGCTATCTTTAACAACAGACAATTAATCATTTAAACAGTTTACAAAGTAAAACAAAAGACACGTTTATATAAAATAAACATAAATTCATCTTTATTTTGCAAAATAATTAAATGGAAAAAGAAAACTTCCACAAATTGCACTGAAATAACTAGACATATGGAAAAGGGGTAAAAGCCCTCAGTCACACTTCAAATAGTGCGCAAATTATTTTGAAATGGATTTTAGACATAAACACAAAATATTTTACTACAAAACTTCTAGAAAGAAGCAGAAAAAATCTTCATAACTTACAGGTAAACAAAAATTTAGTAGAAAGATCATTAAAGGCACTAACTCTCAAAAGAAAAATAACAAATTTTGTTTTATCAACTTAAAAGCTTTGCTCATAAATAACATCATTTGGAAAATGAAAGAAACAAAGAACAGACTTAGAGAAATTATTATTATTATTATTTTTTTTTTTTTTTTGAGACGGAGTCTCGCTGTGTCTCCCAGGCTGGAGTGCAGTGGCGTGATCTCCTCACTGCAAGCTCCGCCTCCCGGGTTCACGCCATTCTCCCGCCTCAGCCTCCCAAGTAGCTGGGACTACAGGCGCCCGCCACCACACCCGGCTAGTTTTTTGTATTTTTAGTAGAGACGGGGTTTCACCATGTTAGCCAGGATAGTCTCGATCTCCTGACCTCGTGATCCACCCGCCTCGGCCTCCCAAAGTGCTGGGATTACAGGCTTGAGCCACCGCGCCCGGCCATGAGAAATTATTATACATAATTTAGAAAAGGAATTGTTCCCATGATAACCAAATAATTTATACAGTTTAATACTATGTCATAAATATAATAAAAATGAACCAGGAATTGACACTACAAAAGATACTGTACAAATAGTCAATAAACACATATAAATATTCTGCACATATTAGTCATCAAGAAAATTCAGTTTAAACTATGAAAACAATAAACAATAAAAATAAAATAAAAATTTAAAAGATCTGATAACAGCAAACTAAAGAGTGTGGAACGACTGGAGCTTTTATATATTGTAGGTGGAATTTGTAAAATTCTACTACTCTTCTGGAAAATGTTATCACAGTCTTACAAAATTAAAAAGAAACCTAAACTATAACCCAGAAATTTATGTCCAAAATATTTTCTCAACTAAAATGTATACATACGTCTACAAAATGACTTGTAGGAGAATGATTATAGGAATTTTATTCATAATAGGCTAAAATTATATACAAATTATATGTCCATCAACATGAAACAATGTGGTAGTGTCATGCAGTAAAATAAAAATTAAAAACTGCTAATACATGCTAGGCAACATAAAAAAAAGCTATTAAATTTTAAATTATTTTAAAGTTATTACATCAATTATTTTAAGGAAATACATGTCTGTGCTTTCTCTCATTGTTTAGGGATTATCATCCAGAACACTTATTATATGGTCAATATTCACTGGATGAGCTCCAATACCATAACAATCTTCTTATAGTGCCATTCTCATTGATACATAAATTATTCCAGGTGCAATCTTAACCAAACAGAAAAAAAGAGACTGTAATTTTCTTCTTTCTGGACATCGTATTTCAAAGAATAAAATTTTAAATTGCATTAACTTTTGTGTGGTAGTCTTATCAAACTTACAAGTTATATTTTAAGTGGTTCTCAACTTTTAACGTTTATAAGAAAACTTCATAAATCTCCAAAGAGAAAAATACCTTTGTTTTTCTTTATCAAGTCTTAATTTTGAGAACTCAAATCCAAATTTATCCCATAAACTGTGGATTGGAAACAAATATTTAAGTATGTACAAGCCAAATTTACTGGTCTGGACTAATCAAATTTTCTAGAGACTGCAGTAAAATCAAGTTCGGAGTCAGAAAGTTGTCTGAAAGCGGCCATAAGCTTATGTGAGTCCCAAAACACCTGTTGCTCTAGTTATTAATTTTAAGAAAAGTTTGAAGTCCTGAGCATTGACAATATTTATAACTCACTTTTCACCTTGAAATCTTAGTACTGTCAGTCTTATAGGTGATCTTAGCATTTGTAAAACATCTTGTCAGTGAAATCGACCCAATAGACAACATCAATTTTTTTTGTTATAAACCTAGAAATTGACTCTTCTGTCTTAATGCTTAAAAGTTATTTTTGTTTTATCTGAGTTTCTTCCTCAGGAAATGACCTTCAGACCTCTCAAAAAAAGATCAAAGAACTGAAACTCATTAGGTCACCACATCCAGACAATATGTTGGACACTTCATTCATCATGGTTACTTCCTTGCTCCTCCATAGTTCCTGTTTTCTCACATATAGTTACATTTCTTCCCTGCTTTGTAAACCCCTAATTACAGTCAGTCAAAGAAATGGATTTGAGACTGATTTTCATCTCCTCAGCTGCAGTACCCAATTGGAGCCATCTTCCTTGGCAATAATTGCTGTCTCAGTCATTGGCTTTCTGTGTGGCAAGCAGCAGGACCTAGACCTAAGCCCTGATGTTTTTGGTAACAGATTTCCGTTCCCTGACTAGAAACGTGTTACTTGTGGCTTGGCTGACACTGGCCAGAAGTCTCAGAAGCCCTCCTGGGCAGCTGCCTAGTCAATTTTGGCTGGCAGTGAATTTCAGTCTCTTTCTGGCCCTGCCACTGCCAGGCCCAACAGAGTTTCTGATTCCCTCGAAAGAACTACCTTTGAAATTTGACATCTGGATAGGTGAGTTTCCTTTGTGGGTCCAGACAGCAGAATCTGCTCCTTTCAGTTTGGAAAATTGTTAAAGGAATTCCCACTTGCAGGTAAACAAGCCTCATTGACTGAGAGAAGGAAGCACACTTACTCTTTCAGTATGGCCACTCTGTGGGGCTTGTTTGTAATTGTGTATTGTGTATATGTCTGGTCCAGTGAGTGTCTTTTGTGGGTACCAGACAGTGGAGTTGGCTCCTCTCAATTGAGAAATTCTGAGGGATTTTTGCTTGCAAGTTGGACAAAGCCCAACCAATCGAAAGAAAAGGCACCCTGATTGTTTCAGTTTGGACATTCCTGGAATCTGTTTGTTGTGGCAGCAGTTGGATTGTGTTTTGGTGATTGTGTGTATGTCATGGGAAATTATAATTGAATAAATGGATACTCTTTTGTGATATTGTTTGGTCCCAATATTGTTTGGAATCTGGAGTTTGTTGTTGAATGGGAAAGTGGGATGGAGTTGCATGCATCTGGGCTTTTGGACTGCTGTTCTAAGCAGGGTTGGGTCTGGTTAATATGTGATGTTCTCCTGTGGTGCTGTTTGGCCCCAGTGAGGTTTTGATTTAAAAATCAAAATTCCATGAAAACTGCTTTACCCAAAATTTTGATTCCCAGCCTTCATTGCATTACCTATCAGAGCAAACTGCAACTGTATAAACTGGTGAATTTTTAGTGCTATCATGACTAGAGTTCTGAGGTAAAAGCTATCAGATTTTTGTTTATATATGCACATACTGGTCTAGATGTGTTCATGTATGTATATTTATTATGTTGCATATGTTTGTCTACCAAATTGGCTTATAAATAAGAGTGATTATAAGTTAAATAAGCCCAAAGTATTTTTCAAGTTCACATGACTTACATAAACATTTAATAAACAATCTGACTTTAAAATTTTTGATAAAATAAATATAGAAATATCTTCAGAATTGTCAGCATACATTTTTGTCTGGGTTTTACATTTGTCATTGCTAGATACTATGGGGTGTCAGAATTTGGCACAGAAGGTTATAAAACTGTAAACCCAGCCAAAAAAATATTTTAGATTCTATAAAATTGTTTTATAAGTAGTCTAACTTAGTGTTTTTGGTTTAATGAAAATGGTTGAATCTTCTGAGTTATTGATGAAAATGCCCGTGTAGTTAACTTTAAGTTTCCTAATTAAGTGAACACCTGACAGTCACATGTTATTATGCATACATAATCTAGATAAATTGCTAAAAATAAATAAAGTGTGAATGGGTAAGTGCTGCAAATGAATTTTTTGTGTAGTTTACAATATGCTTACTGGCTGTTTCGGTCATTTTCAATTTAGAAAAGGTTGGAAACATATTCTTTAAATCATAGAATGGTTATCATCTATAAAATGCTAATACCTGAAAGGCAGCTCAGGTTTTCTTGCTTACTAGGTTTTCACTAAAATTTAACGTTACTAAGAATAATCATTGTAGTAAATATTTAATTCTATATATAAAATATGCCAAAGAAGACGTGTTGTTAGTGAGAAAAAGAGTCATTTTTTCTATTAAGAAGTTATCTAAAAGTTAATTCAAAATATGGACTTGAAAAGGTTATTTTTGAAACAAGTTAGTTAGGAAACAGTATATGGAGAAAGAGATGTGAAGAAAGTTATGGAGATGAAGATGTATCTTTGGTAAGGAAGGCTGTAAAGAAAAGATCATTTTGGTTCATTTTGTTTGAGAAGAAAGGATCTCATATGGTGAATTTCTGTAAGTAAAATGGTTACTTAAAAAAAGGGCCAGGTACGGTGGCTCACACCTGTAATCCCAGCACTTTCGGACACCGAGGTGAGTGGATCACCTGAGGTCAGGTGTTTGAGAGGAGCCTGGTCAACATGCTGAAACCCCATCTCTACTAAAAATATAAAAATTAGCAGGATGTGGTGGCACATACCTGTAATCCTAGCTACTTGGGAGGCTGAGGCATGAGAATCATTTGAATCTGGGAGGCGGAGGTTGCAGTGAGCCAAAATGACACCACTGCACTCTAGCCTGGGTGACAGAAGGAGACTCCGTCTCAAAGCAAAAAAAAGGGGGAAAGAAGAGAGAAAGAAAATTCAGGACAAAATTGGAAGTCCAAGCATGTCATAGATGGTCTGCGTAAGTCACATGTAGTTTTTCGCCTGTTTCTCTCTATTTTCATGCACATACAAAGAAAATTGGAAGTTGAAAAAGTTTATATAGTAAAATATAATTTTAAATTTGGATATAAAATTTGATAAATTTCACTAATTAACATGACTTATAGTTAAAGCTCTTAGTCCTGAGGAAGGTAAAATGAGAACTATTATAAAGAAGTATATTGGCAGTTTGGCAATTCTTTTTAAATATGGGTAAGCATGAAACCAGATTTAGCATGGAGCCATATTCCACATACATGCCTGCATTGCTTCACACTATATTTGCTATTTGGCATTAATGGTACTAGCACTAAAGTATTTACTGATCATATACCTAAAGTGAATTTCTTCTTTTTTTTTTTTTTTTTTTTTTTGAGACAGAGTCTCACTCTGTCACCCAGGCTGGAGTGTAGTGGCATTATCTTGGCTCACTGCAACCTGTGCCTCCTGGGTTCAGGCAATTCTATGGTCTCAGTCTCCCGAGTAGCTGGGATTACAGGCGTCTGCCACCATGCCCACCTAATTTTTGTATTTTAGTAGAGATAGGGTTTCACCATGCTGGCCATGCTAGTCACGAACTCCTGACCTCAAGTGATCCACCCACCTCAGCCTCCAAAGTGCTGGGATTACAGGCATGAGCCACCACACCCAGCCTAAACTGAATTTCTTAATAGCACAAAGAGTATAGTGGTATTGGTGGACTTAAATACATTAAATTGTGTATCAGGAACAAAATATCCATCACTTGATTTTTTGAGCTCTGTGTAACACTGTAGCCTCCAAGGTAAACTGAATAGGAGAAAAAGTTGGGTTTTGTATCTGTTAATTTCTTTTGCTTCTAATTTTTATTTATTTGCTCTTTATTTCCCTTTGGGACTTTTATATGCAGATAGATAGATAGATAGATAGATAGATAGATAGATAGATAGATATGTATAACCATTGATTTATTTTGGTTCTATGAATAGTCATTTTTTTACCTATGGATTTCAACAATTTATTACTTGCTGTATTTGTCTAAAGTTTCTAAGCTGCCTTTGTCAAGCTGCCAAAAAATGATAGAAGACACCAGCCATTTAAAATGAGATCGGTTTTGTTTATGTCTGATGATCTTGAGAGCTATGAGAGTTTCAGGTTCCTGGCAAAAAATACATTAAAGACTTATTTTTGTAAGCTCTGAACAGAAATAGTACATTATATATTTTGTTATTTGGAAAAGTATATGTGAGTAGAAATGTTTAAATGGTGTTTATTTCCAAGGTAATTCATTAAATCAGTAATTTGAGTTGGTTTCAGAACTCTTCCTTTGTTAGGGATAAACTGTGATATGGGTACAAACTTTTAATATTCAGGAAAGACTGACTTTGTCCTCAAGGAAATCATATTGATTGTTATTTCTCTAACACTACTTTTGTAGAGTTTACCGTTACTAATATTAAGTGACAGTCACTTAGATTAAGTAGCAATATTTTTTTTAAGAATGTGAGACTTTCTAGTGATTTTTAACCTCAGGCCATTTATCACTGATGGGCCATCATGTGTATAGTTGAAAACAAAATATGTATAAGTGCTGCACCAGTTTGAAGATATTGGTGGTAAAAGTTACCTAATCAGTTGTCAGTACTGTATCTAGAAACCAATCTTGAAAATGTGTTATGATGCTCTTTAAATAGCTGAAAAGAAATTGTTGTGTGCCTTTTCTTATGTTGTCCTTGTTTTGTTCTATAGTATTTAAGAGAAAGAGAATTATTCTTATACTGAATTTACAAAACTGATACTTGTGTTTATCATTTTTTTAATAATAGAGAGAGAAGTTGGCTATCTTACTTTAGTAAGTTTGGTAAGGACCTATCACATTTTGATCCACAATTCTGTCAGTAGAATACCAGCAACTAGACATATGCAATGGGTAACCTAACTACTGTAATACAGTGGTTTGAAGTGCTACAGGCAGTAACTTCTAAACACCAAATCACAGTGCTTTAATTTGTAACATGTTAAAGAGAAAGATAGGATTTTTGTAGTGTAAATATCCTATTCACGTATCTTTTTGCTGTTCAGTTACAAGACTTTGACTCTGGGTTTGAATAAAGCACCAGCTTCTGCTAAATTTTGAGTACTGACACAAGATGAAGTATCATCTTCAGACACAGGAGATGGTACCAACCATAATGAACTGCTTTCATGAGACACAGGGCCAGAAATTAAAACTATTCAACCTCTCTAGGCCCAAGGACTATTGTGGAAGAGGTATGTGAGATAGTAAAGGTTAATTTTGAGAGATTAGTTCAGAGTGTATCTATAAACTGAACACTAGTATCAAAAGCACACTGATGCAAGGCCAGCATCTAGGCCCTTCTGTCAGAATAACAGGGTTTTCTTGGACCACTGATCTGCTCTATAATGGAAAATCATAAAAACTTATGACAAGTTTATGGAAGTCTTACCTTATGGTCAAACTGATTAAAATTAGGTAGATTTGTTTCAAAGATTTTTATTATCTTTATTAAAATTAGATTTAACATTAATAATATGCCACACAAAGGTTAACTTTTTCTCCTTTGAACAAATGTTCGTGTAAGAGATAATATGATATTTTTGTTTACCTTTTGAGTAAACTTAGGGAAAAGACAGAAAGCAAGGAGAAAGATTTTGTTGACCTCATGCTGCCTTAAGTATTAGTTCTTATTGTTTGGGAAACTGACTTTCCTTTCTATCAAAATGTAAACATTTTTGTTTTATCTTTCTGGCTAGAAGAATAACTATTTTAGAGTGACCTGTGATCATATTTTATGATATCAATTGTCTTAAAAGTTTGATATTTGGCAAACTGTCCGAGAACAAAATTTCAAGTTCTTAATTCAGTCTTTTTGACCTCAAACTAACTTTGGATATTAGATTCCCTGAAGTACAAGAGAGACACATTATTGATGGAGGGGGTGCTCATCTGGAGTGGGCACTACAGGGATAGCAACTGCAGCAGGGAGGCACAGTGGGGGCTGTGTACTCTGTGGAGCCAGTGTGAGCCAGGAACAGGTGATCCCAGCATGATCTCTGAACCCTATTGAGTTGGTGGGATGGTAACCCATGCTCCCAGGTGCTGCTGGAGCTGCCTAACCATGGCTCCCAGGCATTTCTGTGCTCTTGTAGGCTCAGGAAGCCCCCTGCCTGGCAGCCTCAGAAGTGCCTATTCCTGCTGCCTGGCATCTCCTTGTTCCTGGCACCTGTTCCAGTGCGGATCAAAAGTTTTAGCTAAGCCCAGGCACCATCATGACCCAGTTGGGTGTGCACAGTCTCGGGGCAGTGCTGACATGCCATCCTCCTTCTGTTGCCTCAGCCCCCTATGGAACTCAGGGAGGGAGGCTTTGGGGCTGAGGGAAGCTCAGCATGGGCCTGTGGGTGCCCCTCAGCACAGACCTTCTGGATGCTACAGATGGCATGTTGATGGCAGCAGGAGGCAGTTTCCTAGGCATGAAGTGGGGTCTCCAGTAAAACCCCACCTTCAAGCCAGGGATGGCCTGAAGCCTAGGGTCCAGGCTGCCAGTTCCAAGTGGCATCCATTACCTGGAGTGTGAACTTCATTGATGCCTTTTGACCAATCAGAAGGTGCTTTTTCCAGGCCCACCCATGGTCACCCATGAACCAATCAGCATGCACCTTCTCTATTTTGAGCACATCAAAACCCCAGACTGAGCCAGTCTCAGACACTCATCAGGATGACCTGCCTACAGAGAGGAGCTACCCGCTTCAGGTCTCCTAAGAGCTGTTTGTCACTCAGTGAAGCTCCAGTTGTCCATGTAACTTTATTCTTCCTGGACATGGGACAAGAACTAGGGACCAGCTGAATGACAGGAACAGAAGAAACTGTAGCATTTTCATGGCAGGCTTGCCAAGCTGTGGGTGGTGACATGCTTCTGGACTTGGGGAGTAAAGAGTAGTAACCCCAAGGGTTCCCCAAGCCAGAACCACTGTAACACGATAGCCCTCCCACCCTCTGCTGGCACTGGGTGCCCACCCCACGCAATGGAAAGCAACAGTAGGGCTGGTCCAGCCCAGGAGCTGCAGGCTGGAGCAGTGTGGCAGGACTGAACAAGCTGTAACACAAACAGACTAAAACATGCCCTCTGAAACATGGCTCCTAACTCATTGTGCTGCAGGTGATAAGGAGAAAAGAGCTGCAGCCCTTCTGGAAGTCCAGATCTCAGGGCTCCCTAAGATAAGGTTGTGACATGCTGTAACACTTTTTAGGGCTCTGTGGTTCCTGGCATCTCCAAGCTTTGAGGTGCCACTGCTTTCCCCTTGTTCAGACACTGGTGCCTAAAGTGGAAGCCACTTGGGGTACATCTGGTCCAGCTGCAGGCTCACAGGAAGCCAGTGCCTGTGATGACACCTGGAGCTGCTTGCCCCTCCGCAGCAGCCATCGTGCCTGGCTTTATGCAGTGGCCAGACCCCAGTGTTCACCCACTCACACACACTTCATTGCTGTGTGCCTGGCTCATTCTTGGCAGGCATAGGATTTGGGCCAGAAGCATTAGTCAAGTGTAGCCTCTTGGGCCAAGTGAACAGAATGAGCCCAGTGGGCACAACCAAAACTCAAGCAGAGGCGCCATTGACCACAGAGGTTTCTGGATGGTGAAGTGACACCCTAAGCATCTCGTGACATTATGCTTATTGGGCTTATTTGTTATGTTAGAATTATGCAGGAAGCATTGTCAAATCTCAGGTGGTGTTTAGATTCCTTTGGTTTATATTTATATGTATGTATTGTTAATTTGTGTTACAGGATTGAATGAGATTTCTAAAATTCCAATATATCTTACTGTATGTTGTCACTAATAATTATGATTATTATGTTAAACTGTTGCATGCCACAGAAATAACCAATTTTTGAAAAATCAACTGTCTATGGCTGTGTTAAGGCCTTTGTCGTCCACAACTGTTTTGCTTTAATCCTTCTCAAATGTGGCTTATAAACAGCTACAGTCCAGAGCTTGCTTCTTTGCCAAAGTTCATGGAGAGGTCTCTTGAATGCAGGTTTCTGATAACTTAGGAGATTGTACCACTGGATTTGAGAGAAAACTTACAGGGCACTAAGTAAGAAATGCTGATGTGTTCATAAAGATTGCTAACCCAATATGAAAGAGAGAAGTTGCTTCCATGGACTGAACTAATGGAGGACCAAAATAATTTTTATGGCATGTTTTTTTTTTTTGAAATATTGCTATTTTTGGTTTGTTTTCAGAGTATGAAGAGTTTTGTTTTCTTGTAAGCTATTTATAGCCTGTAAGTATACTTTAAGTATATTGAGCAGATGATACTTTCATAAACAGAATTTGAGGTACATTTCTCTTTCTGCTTAATTTCTCCAGAATTTGTGAATTATATGTGAAAATTCTTAACTCATTGTAATGTATTTGTTTGAAAATGTTTAATAATAATAGTTTTATTTTATAATGAGAGACAGTTGAAGGAACTGGTTATTTTGTCCAAGCATTGACTAAAATGACTTTGTGAGAGGTTCCAACAAAGACAATTTGAGCAGCCTATATGGACAATGATTATTGCTGCACTTTGTGTGGGTAAGGAGGCCAAGTATATAGGGCTGAAGATTATTTTGCAGGTAGATTGGTCTTGCTGTGATTTGTCTTTGGTAAAAGTGGGGGGCTGGCGAGAGGTATCATTTCAAAAGAAAACTATAGTATTAGATTGACTTTCATTCTTTGGTGGACATGTCGTCACTCATGGTCTGAAGTAGCCCATGATGCCCTTCCTCAGGATGAAATAGTCATAAAGACAGTGACCATATTCCACATGATTGGGGAATTGATCAATCAAAAGGGGAGACTGAAGACCCAATAGCCCATAGATGGTATATATATATATATATATATATATATATATATATATATGTGTGTGTGTGTGTATATATATATATAGACATAGAAATTGACTACTCTTGTCTTAAAGCTTGAAAGTTACATTTGTTTTATCTGAGTTTCTTCCTAAGGAGATGACTTTCAAGCCCCTCAAGAAACAAAAACTGAACTTCACCAGGTCACCACATCCAGAAAATGAGATGCCAGATCCCTCATTCATTATGATTGCTCCCTTGCCCTTCCCTAGTTTGTGTTTTCTTATGCATCGTTCTATTTCTTTCCTGCTATATAAACCCCTTGTTTAGTTGTTCAAGGAGATGGATTTGAGACTGATCTCCCGTCTCAGTTACAGCACCCAATTAAAACCAACTTTCTTGGCAATAATTGATGTCTCAGTCATTGGCTTTCTGTGTGACAAGCAGCAGGATCTAGAGTGAACCACTGGTATTATGGTAACATCAGTAGACTAATTTTCTGCATGAGCTTCCACTGACAGAGAAGGTAGGAAGCAGAATAAAGGAGTCTCCGTGGGCAATGAAAAATATACGAACATAGTATTCTCATTTTGTAAAAAGGGACAGAGAAAGTAATGAGACTGAACAAACTCTTTGGTCCTTAAATTGATTTATGATCTTTTGTGATCCTAATGAGAGAACACCAGAGTCACAGTGTGGGCACTGTAAAAAAAGACAAGCATGGAAGATGGTAATGCCCAAGGGTCTGAGGGGACTGTCTTTTTGGCAGATTCCACATTAGAACTTGGTAGATGCTGAATTAAAGTATGATGACAAACACTTCATATATCCCAGAATGTTAGAAAACTGCAAAATCTTCTTAGATCTTAGATATATGCTGGAAAGGACAGGAGAAAAGGAGTTTCTGGACATCCTCAGTTGAGTGAATTTGAGTAAAAACACTGAGGTAACATGTTACAGAACTTTTGTGTGTTGAGCAAGATAAGTGATAGAACTGAAGATTGCTTATTGAAATAATAGCTTATGGTTTTTGTTCATTTGCATGTTTGACCATGTATCTGTTACATTCTGTATTCATGGTTTATTTATTTGAGCATTTGAAACTTATGAACTCTCTCTGAGCTTGTTTCCTTAGCTATCAAACGGGGATAAAATATCCCAGCTCAAACTGGGCAAAATATAGTATTAGATAGATTAAGCTAGATATCAATTTGGTAGAAAACCAATCTTAGTGATTTGACTTAATAAAGTGTTTTGCTTGTTGCTATTGCATGCTTCAAATTAGTTTTCAGGTATATGAGGGTGAATGTGGCCTCTGCTGTCTTTCAGATTTACATTATAAAGTACCCTTGGGGATCTCTCAGCCTTTTTCTATGCTCCAGCCTATTGGCCAGGACTCATCACATGGCTCTGACTAACTTAAGGGGGCTGAAAAGTGAACTAGAGAGAGAAAAAGCCGATATGAGCAATACATCTAATTTCTACCAGAAGGTTACACGAAATGTTGCGTCAATAGTACTGTGGTACTGAGTCTGCCAAAAATGCTCTCAGAAAATTATAGATATTTATTTTCCATTCAAGATTTTGTAAATTATATTAAGATTTTTCATGTTTTTCATGATCATGTAGGCTTTAAATGGTAGCATGGTATAGACAAAAGCTATAGATTAAAAGATAGGTATTCTGGCTTCTAGTCACGAGTTTTCAACATTTTGAATCTAGAAATATTATTAATGTCCCTGAATAATATTTTTAAATTGAGATTTTAATGTTCTCCTATAAAATTTCTTTCAGTTAAAGATCATTTAGGCTTGGCGCGGTGGCTCAAGCCTGTAATCCCAGCACTTTGGGAGGCCGAGACAGGCGGATCACGAGGTCAGGAGATCGAGACCATCCTGGCTAACACGGTGAAACCTCATCTCTACTAAAAAAAAAATACAAAAAACTAGCCGGGCGAGGTGGCAGGCGCCTGTCGTCCCAGCTACTTGGGAGGCTGACGCAGGAGAATGGCGTGAACCTGGGAGGTGGAGCTTGCAGTGAGCTGAGATCCGGCCACTGCACTCAAGCCTGGGCGACAGAGCGAGACTCCGTCTCAAAAAAAAAAAAAAAAAAAAAAAAAGATCATCTAAAGATTGTCTTTGACCATGGATCTTTATACCTTGACTAGATCTAATCTAGTAGGCCTAATCAAGCTATAAATTTGATAGCCCAGAGTTTAGCGAGTTTTGTATCTTCATTCATCTTCTACAGACAGCATCGTGTTTAGCATTTAAACTTGGCAAAATATGTATAAAGAAAATATTAAAAATTTTTTTAGTTAAGAACACTGAAATCTGTGACAAAAGGACAGGTCTGTGAGAAAAGTGATCATTCTTAGCTTGAAAACATGTGATGAATATTTATAATTAAAAACAGGGTTCAGTTACTCCAAAGGATTTATAATGTTCTTTCAGGCAGAGGACAAAGATAGCTTTGCTCTTTTTTTCTTTTTTCTTTTTCTTTTCTTTCTTTTTTTTTTTTTTTTTTTTTTTTTTTTTTTTTGAGACCAGTTTCACTCTTGTTGCCCAGGCTACAGTGCAATGGTACAATCTTGGCTCATTTCAGATAACTTTATTATTAATCTTGCTTTAAATTGTTTTTCCTGTCACTTAAATTCCAAATTCAGTGGATTGTCTATTCTTGCCTTTAGGAAGAATTGCTATTCACGGCACAATTGAGATAAAGGAGAGACCATCATTCTTTCTGAAGAATTTATGTTGCTGCCCTTAAACCCAGAAACCTCTTTAGGGAATAGCCTCTGGGAGAAGCCATTGTCCAATAAAGGGCAAGGTCAGCATCTCCTTTCATTTGATTAGATTTGGCCCCCACTTATTGGTTTGGAGAAATTATTTAGTATCAAGTATTTATGAATATTTATGGCAAAAAGGTGTGATGGATCCCTGAATCATAGCTAGGGAATAGGAAGTAATATTGGAATGAGAAAATCCGTATTTAATATTTATTATGCTAATTTGGTATGTGTAGTATCTAGTGAATATTCAAGTTTCTTAGTCTCAGTTTCTTCATCAAGTAAAGTAACATAATAAAAAGTCCCTATATCGTTGAAGATATTACAGTGCAAAACCATTGTACAAACTATTAGATATAAACTACTGTACAAACTACTGCACAATTTATAATTTTATTTTGTCACTTACCAAATATGTAATCAATACATGGTGTCTGTAGAAATCGGTTTGTGAGAGAGGATGATTGGTGCTTTTGGAAGCAGATTATGAAAGGAAATTACTTGGAGATTCAGAGTCTGCTCTGAATTCAGGTCCCAAATTCAGGTTCTGAATTTAGAAAACCTGCCTATTAACCAGGGGCTTATTCCTATTTAAATTTATATAATCTAGTTTTGTATGGGCTCAATAATGTTTCTAATAACGTTGCTGGGTGATACTTAAAGTTATTAATTGTACTATTAAATGTAAAAGTATAGCCTTAACCCAGACTCATTTATTATTCTACAGAATGTGTTCAAGTTGAGAATCACACTAATATTTCCAGTAAATCCCTTTAGTGATATGTAAATGAGAGCTAAATTCCATTTTTTCCAGGCTTTAAGTATGTTTAAAAATGATATGTTAGTTTTGGTTGAAATGGAGGGAAAGCGGGGTGGAAAATAAAGCAAAAACTGACAAAGGATGTGAAAGAAAATAACCTCATGAGAGCAATAGTTTTTGTTTGATTCTTTACTGTTTCTTCGCCACTGCTTCATAGTGCCGGGTACATAGAAGGGGCTCCATACATTTTGATGATTACGGAAACGAAGGATGAAGAAAATAATTGAGTAGGGAAGGATAGAGAAATGGAAAGTGAGGAAGACGAAAATACAAAAAAAAAAAAAAAATAGAGGGAAGCGCTAGAAATATAGAAAATGAAGTGATGCAACCACTGTGAAAAATTTACACATTTTCTCTGTAGCCTAGAAGAGAAAGAAAAGGAGGATAAATAAAATCAAAATAGGCCCAACTTTTGCTTCATTACACTTTCTGTAACAGCTTTAACCTTCCAAAGAGAGAATGGACTGCCTCAGGAGATGGAGAATTCTCTGTCACCAGAGGTGATTGACATAATTTGGTGTATGTTATAAAAGGAATTTAAAGGCTGTATTAATACCTAAATAAAATAATATTAACATATTAATACACACACGTGTGTGTGTGTATGTGTATTCTGAAATTGAATTATTTTACAAGAATAGAACATGGAGGGTTTGTAGTGTTTTGTGAGTCAGAGAGAAAAGAAGAGGCAAATCAATTACAATCTCTTTTCAGAGGAAAATCTCTTTTGTCATTTATGAATCAAAAGATGAAGCCAGGTATGGTGGCTCACACCTGTAATCCCAGCACCTTAGGAGGCCGAGGCGGGCGGATCACGAGGTCAGAAGATCCGGACCATCCTGACCAACATGGTGAAACTCCATCTCTACCAAAACACAAAAAAGTATCCGGGCGTGGTGGTGCTCGACTGTAGTCCCACCTACTTGGGAGGCTGAGGCAGGGGAATCGCTTGAACCCCGGAAGGTGAAGATTGCAGTGGACCAAAATCGCGCCACTGCATTCCAGCCTGGTGACAGAGCGAGACTCCATCTCAAAGAAAAAAAAAAAGATAAAAAGATGAAAAATATTAGAGAAAATAGGAGAGTAATAGGTATCTGGCTTGTGTACATTAAATGAAGGCTTTTGCAACAAAACAGTAGGCAGATCCTTCTCACTATTAGTTTTTTATTTTATTTTATTGCTCAAATATTATGTTACTTTCACTATTATTTTGTAAACTACCCTAGTTGTTTGAAAATTAGGTATTTTAGAGTATCTAACTGAGGACTAAGCTCCTATTATTTTACCTTACCCAAATTTCTCCCTACGGATTCTAAGGAGTCATGACTTACAAACCATAAATTTTCATCAGATGGGTTTTATTTGACCCTATATGTTGTGACTTACTTTTCAATCTGACTCTGGCATAACATTATGAGACAAGAGAAAAATATTTAATCCCAAAATATATTTTCTTGCCATAACTTCAAATTGCCCTGCAAAGTCTTTTGTGGGAAAAATCCACATTCTATGGAGAATTCCTTCTCCCTTTTGTTTTTCTTCTTTCCTTCCCATGTCCAGGAGCTAATCAACTAAGAGCCAGGCACTCTTTTAAGTCCGATAATAAAACAACTTACAACCTGCTGTCTCTAAAGTGTGCTACCTAAGAGCTTCCTCTGCACAATAAAACTTGGTCGCTACAAGCCTTTATTTTAAAGCTAAGCATTCCTTTCTATGGATCCCAGGTCTTCAGCCAACCTCAACCAATTGTTAACCAGAAAATGTTTATATTTACCTATAGCCTAGAACACCCCTCCCCGCCCCCAGGTTGCTTTGAGTTGTCCTGCCTTTCTAAACCAAACCAATGTAATTCTTAAACGTATTTGATTGATGTCTGGTGCCTTCCTAAAATACATAAAATCAAGCTGTACCCCAGCCACCTTGGGCACATGTTCCCAGGACCTCACGGGCCATGGTCTCTTATTTGGCTCAGAGTAAATCTTTTCAAATATTTTATAGTGTCTGAATCTTTTTGTCAACAATAATCTTGCGCCCACACATAAGGCCTCAGAGAAGACTCAGGACCCCAAAGGAGTTGCCGGAAACCAGAGCAAAGTTACCAGCAGGGGTCCATTGAAGCCCCACGGAGTTTGAGCTTCTCCTCCTGTGGAAATGGTTAAGTCCTACTAAGCCCTGGACCTCCCTTTGGTTGAAAGTCCTTGATTTATTTTGAGCTGGGTTTTTCCTAGGAAATCAGGGTCCTAATTCAAACTTTGAGATGCATTTCTAAAGGGTCTTCTCAGTTGCTTTTCTCTAAGAATTAACTAAGAATAAGGAGAAAACAAAGAGAATGACACTGTTTATCGAGCACTCTTTAGGTTTTATGGGACCTCTACTTGAGGTAATACGGTCTTTGTGCACATTTTACTTTAAGGAAAAATAGTTCTAAGATCGACCTGGAAACTATAGAGTTTCCAAGTTCTCTTTCTCTATTTTCTTTTCTGCCTGCTTTAAATCTGGTGTTACTTTTCTACTGAGATAAAGAAAATAACTGCTGTTCGGGTCAACAAACAGTTTTCTTTTTTGCAAGCTGGCAAATTTATATTCATCTCATGACCAAAGTACTAAAGTAAAGCTATAGGATCTTTGTGTGTGTATGTATATATATATGTGTGTGTGTATATATTTAAAGATCTTTATAAATTCCATAATTTTAGGTTTAATGACAGTTAAATGTTTTAATGTCTTTCTAGCACACCAGACTTTCTCCCCTTGCCTTATGAAGTAAGTTTTGCTATCTGATCATCACCTGAGTTGTTTCCTTTATTATGCAAATTTAAGGTTATTTAGCTGGCGACTACCTAGGGTGATGCAACAGGTTATCAAGAATTTGAAAGTCTAAACTAGAAAAAAAAAAAGGAATCATTTTATGAACCTATAAAATAGTTCTATCGGCATGCCTAAATACATGTATATACTTATGTGTGTGTACACAATATTTTCACTACTAAAAATATATGAAGATCTCTAACTAATTGGCTTTTTAAAAAAGTGCTTAGATCAGATACTAAAAAAAAAAAAAAAAGGTGAGGGGACTAGTCAAATGTTTTCTCAAGTTCCTGTGACTTAAGTAAAATCTTTACTAAATAAGCCAGTTTTAAAATTATCAGTAAACTAATATTGGCAATGTCTTTAGAATTGTTAGCATTTTATTTGGATCAATTGATCAAGTAGTTTCATGATTATTCCTGGAGAATATTGTAAGATTTGCCATAAGGGTTAAAAAACTATAAAACCCAGCTCAAGACAGAATGATCTTTGTTTGTAAATGGTTATGAAATATTGTTAGCTTAAATGAAAACAGCTAAATACTATTGGTATAAATACCTTCACAACTAACCATGCATTTTATTACTAAATACCTGAAATTCACAGCTATAAAAATGGTTAATAGAAAATTAACTTTAAATATTGGCCATCACAGTTTTTTGTAAATAATCTAGGTAAACTACTAAATTAATCAGGTTAATGGAATGGAATAAATGCTTGTAAACAAACTTGTCATAATTTAGGATCTAAGGTTATTATATGATATTAAATATCTGGGTAGTTTCAAATTTAAGAATTATAGAAAAATATTTTTTAATGTTCTTATTGTTAAGTATGAATTCTAAATTTTTCTTCAAAGAATTAATATGTTAGTATGGTCAATTCTTTGCCTTCTACTTTTAAACTTAACTTCCTCAAAAAGCAATCTTTTTCGATTACCTACTCCACCCTGACTCATTTGGATCACCTACTCCACCCTAACTCATTCTGATCACCTGCTCCACCCTAACTCATTACCTGCTACCTGCTCTGCCCTGATTCATTCTCCACCCTGCATAACTATGTTTTTTCCTGCCAAAGCACTCACCCCATCCTTCTCTTTAAATTAGTCAATCGGAATTAGTTTATCCCGTGTGGTCTAACGCTAGCCAATAGGGGAACAGCAGCAGGGGCCACATGCATCAGCAATAAGAACTCCTTTCCCTCCCTTGTCCAGGTGTGTGCTCACCATTGCTCCATGTGTAAGGGTGAACCCTTCTATAGAATTACCTTGCCTTGCTGAGAATTAAAAAGAAAATTTTATATTCATGTGCTAGTTATTTTGCAGCCCCAAAACTTTATATATAACAATTTGGGGGCTTACCCATGATTACATTCCCCTCCGGGGATGGTCTCTAGTTCTCTCTTGTGAGGAGGTGTGCCCCTCCCCTGTGGGGGCCTCAGAGGGGAGAAATCAGAACCCATGCAGTGCGAGGAATAACCCGAGCTCTCAGCAACGCAAAAAACAAAACAAAACAAAACAAATAAACAAAAAAAACTAGTCAGCAGTCTAGCTTAAAGGATTCTCACATACTGTGGCGAAGACTCTGTGCAAAGACCAAGGAAGGAGAAGCCACGGGAGCCAGTAAAGTATTTCCTTGGTGGTTGGGACCAAGGTAAGAAAGCCATGGGGGTCGGGGGCAGTGAAGTACTCCTTGATTGGATGGCTTACAGTTTAAAAAGGGGTGAGACATCCCCATTGTGGGGGATTGAAGCTCACACAAACCTCCAGTAGTAGAAAAGGCAAAAATTTTCCAGTGGGGAAATTGAGCCTCATTTCAAAAGGCAAGAAATTTCCAGTGGAAGAAATTCAGCCTCACCCCAAAAGGTAAGACATTTCCAGTGGGGAAATTGAACCTCACCCCAAAAGGCAAGAAATTTCCAGTGAGGGAAATTGAACCTTGAACTTTGCCCCAAAACCATCAAGATGGGAAATACCCCAAGCAAGATAGGGAGAAAAGGGAATAAACATGGTAACAAAGATATTCCGCCAGATAGCCCCCTAGGTCTCATACTGAAACACTGGAAAGGTAATGAAAGGACTAAACATAGGAAAAGGAAAAAATGGTAAAATATAAATGTTTTATTTGGACTCAGGGACCCATCCTCAAACCCTCAATCTTCTGGCCAAAGTTTGGGTCAAATGAGGATGTAATGTGTCAGCTTATAATCCCTTATGTTAATGATAAAAGTCCACTGTCTCAAGAAGAACTAGGCTATGCCCTCTGTTAGAGGCAAGGACCTGCACTCCCTTTTCCCTTAAAAACAAATAGGGAGAACCCAATCTGGCACCTCAAAATGGAGAGTCAGGAGCCAGCTCTCATACCTAAAGACTCCAGTGCATGGGATCCCCTAGACTATCTTCCCCCATTCAGTGTCCCCAATCTTTCCCCTCAGACAGCCACTGCTGCCTCAGATCCCATTCCAAATTCCCCCTCTACTCAAGTTATCCCTCCTCCTCATAATCCTGACTCTTGGGAATTACCATCCCATCAGCCTGTTCCCTCCCAACCTAATATCCCTCTCTAAAAGGACTCCAAGGTGAGGTAGAACAATTTTAAATAGATACTCAGAATTTTCCTTTTCCCTCCATACCTAAGATGTCAGCCCCGAACCTTTTCCCTTTGAAAGAGGTATCACAAGGAGGGGGAGGTTATTGGCTCTGTAAATGCTCCCCTAACTAGTTCAGAAGTCCAGAATTTTAAAAAGGAGCTTAAACTGCTACTAGATGACCCTTACGGAGTGGCAGACAAAATTGACAAATTCTTAGGACCTCAGTGACACACTTGGGTCGAGTTAATGTCCATCTTGGGCATCCTCTTTTCAGCGGAAGGAAAGAGTATGATTCGTAGGGCTGCTATGGTAGTTTGGGAACATGAGCACCCTCCCAGTGAAAATGTTCCTACCGCTGCTGAAACCCCTGGTGGGACAATAACAACTCAGATCACTGGGAAAATATGCAGGACCTAAGGGAGATGATAATAAAATAAATTCGGTAATCAGTACCCCAAACACAAAATCTTTCTAAAGTGCTTGATATACAACAGGAAAAGGATGAAGGGTCTATAAGATTACTAGACAGACTGAGGGAACAAATGAGGCAATATACAGGCCTCAATTTGAATGATCCCCTTGAGCAAGGAATGTTGAAACTCCAATTTGTCACTAAAAGTTGGCCAGACATTTCAAAAAAGTTGCAAAAGATAGAATTGGGAAGACTGTCCTCTAAGTGAACTTCTCAGGGAAGCTTAGAAAGTATACGTGAAAAGGGAAGAAGAGAAACAGAAACAAAAGACAAAAGTTACATTTTTCACCTTCCAACAAATAGCTCCAAACCCATGTACATCTAGACAGCTTCCAGGGAGCCAGAAACTACAAAGGGTTTGAATCCTCTTTTAAAGGGCTCCAGCCTCCATCTGGAGGACCAAGGTCCTTGTCTACCAGGCCCCCTAAAGAGTATATGGGATCAGGGTTAAAGAATCTCAGAACTAAGAGGGAGGAAGGACAATATAGGTGTGTCCACAGATGTGGAAGAACAGGGCACTTCAAGAGAGGATGTCCTAAACTAAAAAAGGAGAAAGAAGCCCTTCCACTCATGACTTTTGAGGAAGAATAGGGGGTTCAGGGGCTCTGTCTCTTTTATCCTGAGTCCCACCAGAAGCCTTTGATAAATTTGGAGGTGGGACCTAAACATAAGCTCATCACCTTTTTAGTTGATTTAGGGGCTGCTCGCTCCTCTGTTTGTTTCCCCCCATCTAATGTTGTCTCCTCCTTAGAGGAACTTTTAGTCTCCGGGGCAAATTGGGAAGAATTTAGAGCAAAAATTTTAGAAAGCACAGAAGTTAGATACCAGGATGGCTCAGCTTACATTCAGTTCTTGTTCATCCCAGAAGCAGGAACTAATTTACCGGGGAGGGATTTAATGTTAAAGTTGGGCATAGGTCTACAAATCAGCCTAAGAGGATTCCTCACCTCATTAACCCTACTCACCACTGCAGATGAAAAATATATTAATCCTAATGTCTGGTCCAAAGAAGGAAACTTAGGGAAATTTCACGTCCCTCCTATCCACAAGCTATAAACCTCGGGAGTAGTAGTAAAAAGGAAGCAATGCCCTATTCTCCTAGAAGGTAGGATACGGTTGAAACCTACAATCAAAGGCCTTATTAGGGACAGGTTTCTCGAGCCCTGTATGTCTCCTTATAACACCCCAATAGTCAAGAAATCAGACATGTCATACAGCTAGTACAGGACCTTAGAGCGATCAACCAAATAGCCCAGACTACCCAACCTGTTGTCCCCAATCCTTACACCATTCTTAGCAAGATTCCATATAATCATCAATGGTTTACTGTGATAGATTTGAAGGATGCTTTTAGGTCATGCCCCCTGGTTGAAGATAGCCAAGATATATTTGCTTTTGAACAGGAGGATCCCTACTCAGGGCGGAAATAGCAATATCAATGGAGTGTCTTGCCCCAAGGGTTCACAGACTCCCCTAATCTTTTTGCCCAAATTTTAGAACAAGTATTAGAAAAAGTTGTCATCCCAGAACAAATATGCCTTCTTCAGTACGTGGACAACATTCTTATATCTGGTGAAGATACAGAGAAGGTAACTGACTTCTCTGCACATATTCTTAACCATCTGCAGCTTGAGGGGCTACGAGTCTCAAAAAGAAAACTTCAGTATGTAGAGTCTGAAGTTAAATATTTAGGCCACTTAATAAGTTCAGACAAGTGAAAAATAGGGCTTGAACATATTGAAGGAATCGTGTCCCTACCCTTGCATCAAACTAAACAAGAACTCAGGAAATTTTTAGGATTAGTCAGATACTACTGCTTATGGATTGACTCATATGCACTGCACAGTAAACGTTATATCAAAAACTTGCCTAGGAGAAGCCTAACTGTCTTCTGTGGACTTCTAAAGAAGTTGATCAAGTCGAGAGACTAAAGGAAAGGCTCATAACTGCCCCTGTTTTAGCCTTACCATCCCTAGAAGAGCCATTCCACCTTTTTGTTAATGTGGACAGTGGGGTAGCTTTAGGAGTGCTGACTCAAGAACACAGAAGCCGCTGGCCGCCCATAGCCTTCTTATCAAAGGTCTTAGACCCAGTCACTTGTGGATGGCCTCAATGTATCCAGTCCATCACGGCTACGGCCATACTAGTTGAGGAAAGCAGAAAGTTAACCTCTGGAGGAAAATTGACAGTAAGCACGCCTCACCATGTTAGAACTGTCTTAAACCAGAGAGCAGGGAGATGGCTTACTAACTCAATAATCTTAAAGTATGAGGCCTTTCTGTTAGAAAAGAATGATTTAACATTGACCACTGATAATTCACTCAACCCAGAAGGTTTCCAAGCAGGGAATCCAAATCTAAGGAGGGAACATACATGTTTAGATTTAATTGATTACCATACAAAGGTTTAACCAGACCAAGGAGAAACCACCTTCCGGACTCGATGTCACTTATTCATAGATGGTTCCTCCCAGGTAAGTGAGGGAAAAAAGATACAATGAGTATTCAGTGATTGATGGAAAAACTCTCGTAGAAATAGAATCAGGAAAATTGCCCAACAGTTGGTCTGCTCAAATGTGTGAGCTGTTTGCACTCAGCCAACCCTTAAAGTACTTACAGAACCAGGAAGGAACCATCTATACAGATTCCAGGGATGCCTTTGTAGTGGCCCATACGTTTGGGAAAATTTGGACTGAACGAGGTCTCATTGATAGTAAAGGTCAAGACCCTGTTCACCAGGAGCTGATACCCAGGTATTGAATAATCTTCAGTTGCCAGAAGAAATAGCTTTTGTCCATGTTCCCGGACAACAGAAAAGCCTATCTTTTGAAAGTCAAGGAAATAACCTAACAGATTAGGTAGCCAAGCAGGCTGCTATGTCTTCTGAAATGTGTATTTTTTACTTAACTCCCTACCTCCCCCTTCTTCCGTAATCCCCATTTTCTCTTCCACCAAAAAAGAGAAACTAATAAAAATAGGTGCTAAAGAGAATTCAGAAGGAAAGTGGATACTGTCAGACCATAGAGAAATGTTGTCTAAACCCCTATGAGGGAAGTCTTATCCCAACTACATCAGGAGACCCATTGCAGGCCCCAGGCCATGTGTGACACAGTTCTCGGAGTTTATGGTTGTATAGGAATGTATACCCTGGCCAAACAGGTTATAGAGAGTTGCTTAGTATGTAATAAAACTAATAGACATACTATGACAATATTACCTCTTGAGAGAAGGAATCCAGGCTTAAGGCCATTCCAAAGTATCCAAGTTGATTACACAGAAATGCCTCCAATAGGTCGTAAAATATTTACTAGTGATAGTAGACCACCGCACTCACTGGGTCGAAGCTATCCCCTTTTCAAATGCAACAGCCAATAATGTAGTTAAGGCCCTAATTGAAAATGTAGTACCACGTTTGGACTAATAGAAAACATTGACTCAGACAATGGAACTCATTTTACCCACACATTATTAAAAAGCTATCCCAAACATTAGCCATTAGATGGGAACGTCATACTCTCTGGCACCCACCCTCATCAGGGAGAGTAGAAAGAATGAATCAGACTCTACAGAACCCCTTAAACAAATTAGTCTTAGAAACTCGACTGCCATGGACCAAGTGTCTTCCTATCACCCTGCTGAGAATTTGAACTGCACCACGGAAAGACATTGGTCTTTCTCCCTATGAGATGCTCTATGGATTACCTTATTTGCACTCCACTGCTGATATTCCTACCTTTGAAACAAAAGATCAATTCCTTAAAAATTGTATACTTGGTCTATCTTCTACTTTCTCTTCTCTTAAAACTAAAGGTCTGTTAGCACAGGCGCTGCCGTTGGAGTTCCTGGTGCATCAACATCAGCCTGGGGATCATGTCTTCATCAAGAACTGGAAAGAGGAGAAGCTTGAGCCAGCCCGGGAAGGTCCTTACTTAGTGCTCCTAACTACTGAAACTGCAGTCCGCACAGTAGAGAGAGGATGGACCCGAGTCAAGAAAACCCCTTCCCTCCTTGGTCCAGGTGTGTGCTCACCATTGCTCCATCTGTAAGGGCACACCCTTCTATAGAAGTACCTTGTGTTGCTGAGAATTAAAAAGAAAATTTTATGTTCAAGTGCTTTTTCTTTGGCGGCACCAAAACTTTATATATAACATTATTAAAAGTAAAATATCTTTGTTTAATTCAAACCCTATTTAAGGGTTATATATAAAACAAAGTAGAGAAATCAGGAAATAAGAGATGCAAAGAAAGTTAAAGATACAGAGAGGTATTTTTGGTAAAGAAGGTAAAAAGGAATGTTGGGTTGTTCAAGGAAGAGAGATATTTAGGGTAAAACAGAAAGTCTAACCATTGTGAATAGTCTAGATATGATTAGTCATAATATGGTTAGTAAAATGAATTTTTAAGGGAGTTATATAATTCAGTTCGCTCTGATTAAAAAGCAGTCATAATAATCTTTCTAGAGATGGGTCTTTAATATTTAAAAAGTGCACTAATACAAAACTAAATAATTGGTTAAAACAAGACTTTATTACAAATATTGACTTATTTTTCAATGCAAGAATTTTTAAAATTTTTAAACTCTATAATCTGTTCCTTTTACATTCTTCCAGTTGATATCTTAAAAGCACCACTCTTTCTCTTTTAAAAAGGCCTTGAATGATGGTTTTCTCCTTCACCCTTTGTTGGCTCCTGTAACTTTTAATAATTATATAAGTAAGGGAGAAAAATTGTTTTTGAAAACAGGCAAATAAAGTATCTTTTGAACATGGCTTTTATTCTTCATGCCTGTTATATCTGTGTCTTTATATTTGTCGTGTGGAAGTAATATTTCACTTCCAAACTACATAAAAGAGCTCTAATCAAGTAACTTAAAAATAAAGTAAGTGCTTATCAGATAGATAAAAGCTAGCTCACAGGCCTTTTAATTTACATAACGTTGGTAATCTTTGGTAAATTTAATCTCAAAACTCCCCACTAATTTAAAATTCTTAAAGTCATGTTTGAACCCTTGGGCTTGTATTTTTCCCCTACTGGAAATTTGGGTTACTAAAAAGTTAATAGAAGCATAAAATATGCTTTTATTAAAATTGTATAAAACACAAGTATGTCATTTTCAAAAAATATAAGGTTTTTGGTTAAGAAACTATTTAAAAGTTGATTTATAATGAAGGAAATTTATACAGATAAAACTAAATGAAAAAAACAATCTAGGGCAACAAAACTCTAAGTCGTATGATTACCAAGAAAATAGTCGATATGAGGAAAAGGCAAAACCAAGTAATTATTTAAAACCAAAGGGTATAATGTTAAAGAGTTAAAGAACTATTCCATTTGTAGATTGGTATCATTTAGCTTCTTTAAAGAAATCTTTACTATAGTGGATTGTAAAAATAACCAGTTTAAAGACAACATTGTTAATTTTAAATGCTACAAAATTTAAGAGCTTGTTTGGGTTAATGCAGAACCCACAGCTCATTACTGAGCAATCACTGATGCACAAGGTGTTATTCCTGAGAAAGCAATCAGCCTAGTTGGCCAGATAATGCCATTATAAGATCTGTTTGCCTTGAGAAGGGTACTGGCCAACTGTCCCTATAAAATACCGAGTGAAGTACCCCAGATAAAGCAGCTGATATGTTTCATACGCAAACGATGTCAGACTAGCTTTATAACTGGGATATCCCTCCACCGAATATGTCTCTTACCCAGGTCATGGTAAACTGGGGGTGGGGGGGGTGCTAAGCAGACCCTTTTACTTGGGTTCCCCTCCCACAGAATCAGAGGTCTCTTTAAGAAGCCTTATCAAATCTGCTATAGCTCATAGGTCTTACAGATGCAACCACCTGCTGGGAACCCAAACTCTTTTCACCAGAAAAGGTCAAATGGTCTGGGGGTAAAAAGGCTTCCTGGGATCAGAACATAAAAACATACAGGTTAATAGAATTATAAAGTGTAAGATGTTTAAATAAGCTTTATGTAAGGTAGTTGTAATCCTTTTACCTAAATGTCTTATGAAAATGGATACTATACTAACTGGGAAATGTTTTCCCCATTGTAGTACTATAAAACTGAAGACACATAAATCTGCTCATGTAAATTCTCCACTGCATAGCCTTTTGTGTGGAGCATTTATTGGGGTTGATGGCAAAAACTGTAAGTACTTTTCAATAACAATGACTGAGCTAGAGACTTTCTACTTGATGGAGCATTTATTGCCTTCCTATGGAATATTAACTGAAGCTACCCCCATAATAATGGAAATAATATTTCCCAAAAAGTTCCATAATAAAATAAAAATGGTTCACATGAAATCTTTCTACCTAATAAGCAGAGAACCTCTTTTCTAGAACTAATTGTAAGGAGCTGCTAAGTTTCACAGTGACTAATAATTCTAGTGAGTTGTTTGGTTTCTAAATGAAATTTTCAAGGAGTAAATAAACATCTTATTTTAAAAGCTGCTGCTTTTGTTAAGGAAAGGTCAAGAAAATCTTTTAAGTTATTTGGGTAAAGTATGTTTTTGTACGCAAATTTACCTTTCTGAGTCCTCCAAAATTCAGATTGTAATTCTACGGCAATATAGTTGTCTGCGTAAATTCAATAATAGTTTTTGTAAAAACAGTGACACTGGTTATTTTACCAAGACTGAAACTAAAATAGCCTATTTTTAGGTAAAGTTTCAGCAAAACCAACTTTAAAGGGAGTCTATATAGCCAGTCAATTCCTTGCTGCATTTTATGCAAATAATCAGGCAAGCATAATAAGCCTAAAACTAACCTTGCACAAATTGGCCTTGTTATAATATTCTATTCAATAAAAAGGCAGCAAAAAAAATTGTTTTTAGGGTAAAGCATAATACTTAATACTAGATTTCAGCCCTAACTTTTTGAGTGCAGATAAAATCATTATTTCTTGGCTACAATAATCCTCTGAAAAATACCAGATTATATATTTTTTTCATGTTTTTAGTTAGTTCCCTAATGGAATAGGTTCCTTTTTCTGTTCTAACATGACTCTTATAACTGTCAAACTATACATGTTATTTATCTCTTTTTGTTTTACTTCCAAGGAAACAAAATTATGGTATTCTGATTTTGGTATATAATGGTATTTTATGGTATCCTGAATGTCAGAGATATGAATCTCCCTCATTTGGCATCCCACTGGGCCCAGATCTGTTTCACTCCTAATTTTCTGCTGCTAAAACTATACAAGCTGCCTCCCTCTAGGCCTAGGGACTATTGAAAGAGGTGGGTAAGATTGTAAAGGCCAGTTTTGAGGGATAAAATTAGAATGAGATCAAACCCTCCAAATCAAGAAGGGGGTACCAAAAAATGCCTAAACAGCTGGTAAAACAAGTTTGGTTGCCTTCTAAACTATTATGTGCCACATTTGCATCCATCCCAACCATAAGAATTTTCTGCTTACTGTAACATTAAAGGAAAATATTTACTAACAAGATAAAATATCCTCTAACAAAGTCTCCTGGGTATAATACTCCCAATTATGAGTTGTAAAGATAAATCTAACTATATATTTTTTTAAATTTTTCAAAACAATGCTTGTGTTTGTATAGCTAATTGCTATAAGTCTGTAACAAAAACCAAGCTCACAGCAGCTCACCACATAGAAGTTAAAATAAGTCAGTCTTGTAACTTTTCTTTTTGTTTTTTCTGTCGGCCTTTCTACTTAAAGCCATAGGAAGTCCTGCTGAGGAAAAAAAATGACACTGTAGAATTATTTGACTTCTCCTGTGACAAAACCTTTTCTCTCTCAAATACCAGTATATGGCACAATACAAAAGCGTGGGGAGAAACAGATTTGTCTGCTGGTGACAAGTCTATAACAATTTATACACTGAGAGCCAGGCGCTCCTTGCATTTAATTTATACTCTCCTCAGGATGCTATACCTATAAAGATAAATTGGCTGGAAAAGAGATTAAATTTATTAAATTCTAATTTAATGTTGGTCCTATAATTCTCGAGTAAGATTTATCATTTGGTCCAAATAACCCTTGATAAAGAGGGTAAACACATTTTGAGCATGATCAAGAATATGATGATGTGTGTGGGGTTTTTCTGGCTGAATGGGTTGTTTACCACCCTCTGATTCCACCTATAACCTCGGCCCCCCAATTTTCGCTATCTTTATGCTATTTGTTACTATATTAACATTAGACATTTTCTTACAAATGTTATGCCAGATATAGCAGGAGGGAAGGCACAATTAGAGACCCGAATCATAATAGCTCAAAAAATAGACCTGATCTGGGATTTTATTTTAAACTAAACTCTAGGACTGACTCTATCTCACTCCTTGAACAACTGGCTATTGCATCAGGTCAGACCATGTCCTCCCCACATTATCCAAAGCGCTAATATTTAAAACTATTACCATCAACCAGACTACATGAGGAATAAACCTTCCTAGCTGTGTGGGACCTTGCCAAAATGACAGAATCAGACAACTCTAGGAATGAGCTTCCTAGCTCCATGGAACCTGTTGCATATGCATTCTGTGGAATGCTTTTTGGCCAAGATGGAGGACTGAGGACTAAGCTCTGATTTTTCATCTTACCCAAATTCCTACTGAAGGGGTCAAGGGAGCCATGCCCTACAAACCATAAATTCTTATCAGATGAGTTTTATTTGACTCTATATATTGTGACTGACTTTTCAATCTGACTGTGGCATAATATTATGGGACAAGGAAAAAATTATTTAACTCCAAAATATATTTCCTTGCCATACCTTAAAATTGCCCTGCAATTTTTATTTTGTGGGAAAAATCCACATTCTATGGAGAATCCCCTTTACCCTTTGTTTTTCTTCTTTCCTTCCCAGATCCAGGAGATAATCAATTAAGAACCAGTCACCCTTTGAGTCTGATAGACAACAATTTATAACTTGCTTTCTCTAAAGTGTACTACCTAAGAACTTTCTCTACACAGTAAAACTTGCTCTCCACAATCCTTTAACCTGAACATTCCTTTCTATGGATCCTAGATCTTCAAACAATCTCAACCAATTATGAACCAGAAAATGTTTACATTTACCTGTAGCCTGGAACTCCCGGGTTTGAGTTTTCCCACCTTGTTAAACCAAACCAATGTATTTCTTAATTGTATTTGATTGATGTCTCATGCCTCCCTAAAATACATAAAACCAAGCTGTACCCCAACCACATTGGGCACATGTTCTCAGGACCTCCTGAGGGTTGTGTCACGGGCCATGGCCACTCATATTTGGCTCAGAATAAATCTATTCAAATATTTTACCAAGTTTGACTTTTTTCATCAACATAACAAAATTAAATAAGAATATTTATTTTGCGATAAAAGGCTAAATATGTTGGTTATTTAAGTCAAGGATCTAAATATTTCAGCCCAAAGGCATTCTTTCATAATTTTTTTCATTCTATGATGAAAAATAAAATATTAATCAAACTTTCACTATACTCTTTTCTTATAGTTTAAAAATATAGCCACACTTCGTCCTTGCCTAGAGGAAGTATATTAACAAGTGTAACCTGCTTCAATAATAAATCAAAGCGAAATATCATTCTGCACTGCAATGCTCATACCATTTTAGATTTAAGAATGAAACATCGATTAAAAGTTACACATGAATTAGCATACAGAACATGGATGACACAGGGACGGTAGCTCTCTGCTAGAGAGTAATTTTGAACATCAATAAAAAAGAAATAATATATTCATACAAATAACCATCTCCACATTCAAATACCTTTGAGAACATATAAAGAGGCTATAGTACAAAATATTACAAATTAAGGCTACTCGAAATTATACTGCCAAATATTAGGTTGGATTGTTCCTCTAAATATATGTTTGATGAAGCACAATTTTAAAATAAAATGACACAATATAATGTAATTTCCTGCCTTGATATAGTTCATCATATGAAAAACAATATAAAGTTTCTGCTTAATTTAGTCACCTTGTTTTCTCTATGATCTAGTCATAAATGTTTCCTATTCCTAACTTCTCTACCATTTCTGCCTTTTAGGCTAGGTGTTTTCACCTGCACCATGTAAGAGAGTGAAACACAAAATTAATTGTAAGTTGTGCTTTAGAAACCTAAGCATATGCTCTGTGTTTTATTTACATTAGACCCCTAACAATTTTGCTATATTCAAAGATCACAGAAGCTGAAAGACAGGAAGTAGGAAGGAAGTATACAACAGCAGAGACCTATACTGCCCACCACATAAATCCTGATGTGGAAACAGTCAGAAAGAATTCTGAACGCAGTGGATTCCGGGAGTAGAAGGTTTTATTTTATCTGTTCGGTAAATCTTTCATAAAATCAAGAAATTGACTATGAGAATATCTCGAAGTCTAGTAAATGGACCTGTAGGTTAGATGCGTGCCTGCTAAACAACAGAGAACAGATAAGTTCCCTGAAGAGTAATTTTCCTTTAGGTTTTAGAGAGATTTTATCAAACACTCAAAAAAAAAAAAAAAAAAAAAAAGACAGCAGAAACATAGTCAATTCCCATACCCTTTCTTTTCATCTGAGGATTAATACAGAAAAAAAAATCAATATTGACCGCCCAAAGGGATAAGTGCTTCAGCAGAAAGGAAGACCATAGCCCAGACAACCCGGAAGAAGAGGGTATCTCTAAATACCTCTAAAGAATGATTAACTGTAGGAGGCAGAAGACATGTTTACACATGGCTAGGCACCTTTAAGAGGCTGCAACAAATGCACAGCCTCTGGAAAACAAAGATGAAAGGCATAAAAACAAAACAAAACCGGAAAATAGCATAAGACGTCAAGAGTAGTTGAGGTTAAAATAGAATCAAATAAGATAAGAATGTTTTAAAGAAATTTAAATTACAACAAAAATTAAAATGCAATGTTGAAGTATTATGACAGAGATAACTATAAAATATTATGTGCAAGATAATTTACAAATATCTCTCTACTATAGTTGCAAATAAAGATGAACACAATCTTGGAGGGGCTGGTCGCAGTGGCTCAAGCCTGTAATCCCAGCACTTTAGGAGGCCCAAGAAGGGCAGATCCTGAGGATAAGGAGTTTGAGAGCAGCCTGACCAATATGATGAAACCCGGTCTCTACTAAAAATAGAAAAATTAGCTGGGTATGGTGGTGTGCGCCTATATTCCCAGCTACTTGGGAGGCTGAGAGAGGAAAATCACTTGAACCCAGGAGGCAGAGGTTGCAGTGAGCTGAGATTGCGCCACTGGTGCCACTGCACTCTAGCCGGGGCAACAGAGTGAGACTCTGTCTCAAAATACAAAAATAAATAAAAATTAATTAATGAATTAAATTTAATTAAATAATATGAAAGACAGAAATGGAGTCCTGTCTAAATTGTCAGGTAATGTGGTATTTCCTGGAAATAGATGAACAAAAAAGAACAGGTCCTATTTTTTCTATCATATTATAATATTGTTTAACTTGTGATTATAGGACAAAACAGTTTAATGTAAAACGCCAATAATGCACAAAAATGTAAATTTTACACATGATATTTTCTGCTTAAAAAATTACCTTATATACATTTTGGTCTACAAAGGTGAGGATTGTGAAGATGATAGATAGGTAAACAAATCAGCAGATCAATATAAGTTTGTGATTACCGTTGGTACTTGTCATGTTTTGACCAACCTTGTACCTTTCCCAGATTTGAGAAAGTCTGATTTTACATCATACATCTCCAAGATAAATACCTTAGCTTAACTTGCACCCTCCATGACACCTAGAGCATAGGAATATAGCCTGGAATTCTATGATGAGATTCTCATATGGGAGACATGGGAGAGATTGAATTAGAAGTGCGTGATTGAGACTTCTGTTTTTTACTTCTGGTAATATTACACTAGACAGTCAAAGCCTGCTCTTTAAATTAGGATAACTGGGAAACCTGAACTATGTATCTGTGTGCTTGAGGGAATCATAGAGCTAAGAACATAATGAATATTTATGAGAAAATAAATGTTAGAGTGGTAAAATGTGGAATTGAGGAACTTCTTTTTTTCTGATTTCTGAAGGAGTAAGTAAGGGTAAATTGGAAACCTGAAACTTTGAGACCTGTAGAGAAAGAGAGGTAAAAATGCTACTTCAGTGTACGGGATGTAATAAGCAGGATTATAGTCACATTAAGATGCCCAGGTCCTAATTCATGGAAATTGTAAATATGTTACCATACATGGAAAATGGATTTTGCAGATGTGATTAAGATTCAGGACCTTGAAACGGGAAGATTATTTTTAATTATCCAGATACGTTCAACCTAATCACAAGTCCTTAAAGTCAAAAGAGAAAGGCAGAAGGGAGGTCTGAGAACTGGCAGCCTTTGAAGGACAAGATGCTGTTTCTGGTCCAGAGGTGTTCAGTGCTACAGTCAAGGACTGGAGAGAGATATCCAGGAACTAAGGGCAACCCCAGCTTACAAGCAGAAACAAAGACCTCTGTCCTATAACGACATGAAACTAAATTCTGCCAGTTCCTGAATGTGTGGGAAACATTCTGAGAACCTACTGAAAGGAAAGCAGCTGTGTCTACACCTTGATTTTAGATGGAAAAGACGTGTCAAATTTCTGACCTGTGGAAATGTATGATAATAAATTCGTATTGTTATAAGACAGTAGTATTATTGCTGCTAATGTATTGGAGTATACAAAAATAGTCCGGTAATTAAGAAGACACAAAATTGGTTCCATCACAATTGACTAAAGGGGAGATGAACGTTGGTATGAGAGTCCAGAGGACAGGAGTCTAACTTAGGGAAGACTGAGAACGGATTACAAGTGAAAGATGCTTTAGGTGGAGTTCTGAAGAATGAGAACTTAATCTGACAAAAAGGAGGGAAGGAATTTTATTCTAGGTAAAGAAGTTTTCGTATGTAAAACACAGTAATAGCATAGAAGGTGGTGATAAATGCATCAGGGAAAAATATTTAAACTAGGCAAAAGCTATACTATAAACAAATATTTAAATAGTTCTTGTTTAAGTTTTAATGACTGTGAGCATTCATTAAGTCAAACTTCCATTATAAAGATAAAAAAGAAATATTAAGACAATCATATTGAAGTAAGAGTATTTAAAAACTTTTCTGGATGATTTTTCTGTCTATAGCCCTGATGACATTTCTTATAGCAAATTGGCAGCCATGACAAAAACAATGAAATGAATGGGATAAAAAAAGAAACAAATATATTTGAAGGTACACCAAATCTGCCCCTGAAGTCAGCATGGAAATGAAAGGTAGATCCTGAGGTAAGGACAAATGTGAGCATACTGTTTCTCATAAGACATCTGGTAATTCTTCATTTAACACAGAGCTCAGAAGAGAAACAGTAGGTGGATGGCAAAAGAAAAACAAAAAAACTTTCAATACTGGTGTCTTAGTTCATTTTGCATTGCTAGAAAACAATACCCAAGGCTGAGAACCTTATAAAGGAAAAGGGTTTATTTATTTCATGTTTCTGCAGGCTGTACAACAAGCATGGCACCAGCATCTGCATCTGCTGAGGGCCTTAGGCTGCATCCACTCATGTTGAAAAGTGAAGGGGAGCTGGTGTGTGCAGGGATCACCTGTTGGGAAAGGAAGCAAGAGGTGGGGATGGTGTCCGATGCTTTTTAAACAACCTTGGAAACTAACAAAGCAAGAACTCACTCACTATGGTAAGAATGGCACCAACCCCTTCATGAGGGATCTGACCCCAGGACACAAACACCTCCCCCTAGGCCCCACCTCCAACACTGGGGATCATATTTTCACATTAGGTTTGTATGGTATCCAAACGATAGCAACCAAAGAGACAAAAATTGGAGTTTGTGAACTATGAAAATAGGATTTGAGGAGAGCAGTAAAATCAAAATTTGCGTGTGATTATCACCATTATTTATTGATTAATTTGCACAGCATGAGAAGTTAAGAAGTCATGCAAGTTATACCTGAAAAGCACAACAGACTCACAGGTAGTCTCACAATTCTGGAAAGGTAAAAATTGGATTTCAAGAACCAACAGAGGAGAAAAGCTTCTGCAAACATATGAAACACTCCCACAGGATCCCTGGAGGCCTCTACCTTAGGGATGCATGAATCAGAAGTGGAACGAGGCTGAGAAATATTGCAAACCATTCGAAGTCAGCTCAGCCTCTGATTACTTTGAGGTGATGTATTATTCCTTGGCCTATAAAGGGAAAGAAAAGAATGAAAAACAAACAAACAAACAAAAACTCCATCTGTTTTCATACAAAAACATCTGAGAATTAAAATATTCTAAGTTCCAGACATATTCAGGTAAAAGATAAATTATTAACATATATTAGTATCTAAAACTCAATGATGCTTGTTCTAAAGTATTAAATACATATAAATATCTAAGAGGCTAATACCGTAAAGATTAAATAATGCAAATACTAGATGCATTAAGAGCAGAAAAGTGAAAAAATTCTATAAAACAAGTGAGACATCATAAATAATAAGATGGTAGATACCAATAAAACATTTCTGCAATTTTATTTATTATATGTTTGAAATACTAAGTAATCAAACGATATAAACATAAATTATCACATCTTAATATACACTAAATATAAAGCACAGTATATTTGAATGTAAAAGGTGTAAATGATGCTCCATGCCAACACAGACCAAAAGAAAGCATCTACACTTAATTTAACATTGGATAAAATAGATTTTAAATCAAAAGCATTACTAGAGATAAAGAGGAACATTTTATAATAATCAAAAATTGACTCTACCAAGAAGATCTAATAACTCTTAAGTCATGAATACCTAATATTATAGCTTCAAAATATGTAATGCAAGGCTTGATCATTTCTAAAAGGAGAAAGACAAAACTTCGCAATTACAGTTGGGGACTTTAAAACATTTTCCCCAAGTACTTTTTAAAGCAAAACAAACAAGTGAACAAAAATCAAAGTGCATATAGCTCTAATAAAGCTAAAAAAAATTGATAAATGTGTTTATACAATCCAACAGTTTCTGGATGTTTTGGGCATTCAAGTGCACATTGACCATAAACCAGCAATGATCATAGCGTGCATCATGGAACAAATCACAAATTTGGAAAGTTTTAAATCATACAGTGTTTGTGTACCCTCTTACCACAGTGAAATTCAAAACAGATCACAAATGAAATAGTTTTAAAAATAGATAAATAGTAACTACTATAAACACAACTTTTGAGAAATTAAGCAATATTCTGTTATTTAAAAAAGGTATAACATGGAAAATAGATAATATTTTAAAATAAAAATAGGAGATTTCACACTTCTAGGTCAATGTTCTTTAAAAGAAGCTAGAATTTTTAAAAGAAGTTTATTCTTGTAACAGAAACTCCAAAAGGTGAATTATTGCAATACTGAGAGTAATATTATAGGCCATATATATTTTTTAATGTTAGCTTCTTTTTTTTTTTTGAGACAGAGTCTCGCTCTGTTGCCCAGGCTGGAGTGCAGTGGGCTATCTGGGCTCACTGCAAGCTCCGCCTCCTGGGTTCACGCCACTCTCCTGCCTCAGCTTCCCGAGTAGCTGGGACTATAGGCGCCTGCCACCACGCCCAGCTAATTTTTTGTATTTTTAGTAGAGATGGGGTTTCACTGTGTTAGCCAGGATGGTCTCGATCTTCTGACCTCGTGATCCACCCGCCTTGGCTTCCCAAAGTGCTGGGATTACAGGCATGAGCCACCGTGCCCGGCCAATGTTAGCTTCTTAGTTACAAATTCTACTCTGGCAAAGTGAGACAAAATTACCTTAAATATTTATGAAAAATAAAAACATTAAACAATTTGGATATGAGGCACTTAGCAGGTGTACCTTAGAATGTATATGGCCATAATTTGATATTTTTTGGTTTTTTGTCTCATGGTGATTGCAATAATCAAAGCTTTCAGTTAAAAACTGCAAAAAGGATAATTCAATATGATATCATGGGATACCCAATAAATTAGAGGTTGCAGCCAGGATTGAGAACCCATCTTAAAAATGTATGAGATTGTCTAGATAATTTGTAATGATATGACACCATCTCCTCTGCCTGTAAATTTGTTTGATAATGAACCTAGAAATGGCAGATATCTCTTCTTCAAGATCTTGATTTCTATTTTTTTATTATATAACAAGAAGTGGAATTGCTGTCATATCATAGTTCTATTTTTCTCCTTCCTTCCTTCCTTCCTTCCTTCCTTCCTTCCTTCCTTCTTTTCCTCTTTCTTTCTCTTTCTTTCTTTCTTTCTCTTTCTTTCTTTCTTTCTTTCTTTTCTTTCTTTCTTTCTTTCTTTCTTTCTTTCTTTCTTTCTTTCTTTCTTTCTTTCTTTCTTTCTTTCTCTTTCTTTCTTTTTCTTTCTTTCTCCTTCCTTCCTTCCTTCCTTCCTCTCTTTCTCTTTCTTTCTTTCTTTCTTTCTTTCTTTCTCTTTCTTTTTCTTTCTTTCTTTCTTTCTCTTTCTTTCTTTCTTTCTTTCTTTCTTTCTTTCTTTCTTTCTTTCTTTCTTTCTTTCTATCTTTCTTTCTTTCTTTCTTTCTTTTCTTTCTCCTTCCTTCCTTCCTTCCTTCCTTCCTTCCTTCCTTCCTTCCTTCCTTCCTTCCTTCTTTCCTTCCTTCCTTCCTTCTTTCCTTCTCTCTCTCTCTCTCTTTCTTTCTTTCTTTTTTCCTCTATACTGTTTTTCACTGTGGTTTCATCATCTTGCATCCTCACCAAAAGTGTCAGTGTTCCAGTATCTTCACATCTTCACCAACACTTTTTGTTTTAAATAATAGCCATCCTAGCAAGTGTCAGGTGATATCTCATTGTAGCTTTCATTTGCATTTCCTTGATGATTAGAGATGTTGAGTATCTTTGAATATACCTGCTGGCCATTTGTATGCCTTCTTTAGGGAAATGTCTTTTCAAGTTACTTGTCCATTTTTCAATTGGCTATTTTGGTGTTTTAGCTATTAAGTTGTAGAAATTCCTTATATATTTGAATACTACTCCCTCATATATGATTGAAGTACATGTACATATTATTAAATATTTACATATACTTTACATGTAATTGCATATATTTACATATAATTGCACTTAATTTATATAATTGTACATAATTTGTATAATCGTGCACATTTTATATATGTATAATGATTGTATTAAATATGACAGCATTTTAATAATACTTATTAAATTGTACTGTCTGACTATAATTGTATGTTTATATATAATTTTGTTAAATATGACAGTATATATAATATTTATTATTAAATATGTACATATTTATGTAATTGTACTATTTATATATGTATAATTGTAAATATTTAATATGTAGTGATATCAATAACATTTTAACCAAATATTTTAATAATAAAATAATAATTTACATAATAATTGTACATATTTATGAGTTATAGTGAGATATTTTGATGCATGTATACAATGTGTAATGAAACTGCAAAACAGAAAAATGCAAAATATGGAAAAGTTATTCAACTTTGTTTTCTTCACCCCATTTTCAGACTAAATTCTTTGTGTACAAATTGTATCAGATCATTAAAGGCTTTTCCAATTGCTCTCTCTGATGTTTTTTCCCCTGTCCCCACCTGGGTCTACCATCTCCTTTTTCCCTGCTATCTCTTATTTTTCACTTCCTTCCATTTTGCATTATTTCTTTAACTCTCCTCCTTTGTCTTTGCTCTTTATTTTTTTCTTTTTTACAAAAAAAGATTTTTCTTAAGTGTTAGGTGTTTTTAATGAAATAAAGAGTAAATCTTAACATCTTCCAAAACAGTTTTCAGTTAATGGATGGAAGAAAGACACTAACAATACAAAAGTTACACAATTTCATAAGATGTGATTCAAAACAAGTTCATAAGACGTGATTCAATACAAAGGGAAGGGGAGACTACCTGCAAAATTTGGAAAACATGTGGTGTGGAGACATAGTGGGTGCAATGCTAGGAGGATGCACGTATCCCGCAGCTTGGCCCCAAAGAAGTGGAATTTAGAAGTGCCATTTTATATATGCACCAAAGAAGGGCTATCTTTTACAAATGACTTAACCATTCTCTCAGAGACTGAATTGACTGCCAGAATGGTGCTCTATTCTTTTATTCCTTTTACAGAAAATAAAGGATTTCTAAGAGAGCAACCCTCTTGCAAAGTCAGATCAAGGCAGAGTCTCCCTATAATTGTGCCTCACAAGAAAGCCAAATTTTAGTGAGTGTGGCCTCGGAGCAAGGAGATACAGACATTGCCCATCACGGAGACAATGGGCCAGGATATGCTTCACCCTGGCCAGGGCCTGGGTACCACCATTGTCAAGATCTAGCTTTTTGGGTTTCTGTAATCTGTGTTCTAGGACACCATTTCTTGGCATTGTGGGACATGCAACCATTTGAAAGTCTGATAGGTGTGTAGTCTCTCCCTAGAAAATACATACATAAAAACATGATTTGGCTTATAAATTTTTGAATTATATAAGCCCCTTACTATGAAGATACATGTGGTTATATGTTATTATAAACATGGCAAAGTAAATCTGTTGTTTTGTTTCTTTTTTCCAGAGGACTATCAAAACTTATTAAGCTCCACGTTCCACAAAACTAGGACTATAATCTATAGCTAGACTACTGCGATTCAATAGAGAAGATACGGGAAGAAGACTATAGCAGTGAAAAACTGGTGATGGAGATATTAACCTTAGAGTTAATTTACATGGTCCAGGTAAAACATAATTAGAGCCTAATGAGACACCAGAAGAGAAGAAAGAATGAGTGATTTAGCAGATTAATCTATGGATGATTCAGCTGTATTAGAAAACTGAGGAGAAGTGTGAAGTGAGTTAATCTCTCAGAAATACAAACAGGCTTTAATAAGAAGAATATTTTAAATGTTTTTTTCAAAAAATATTTTTTATTAAAGCATTCTGAGTCTTTACTTTGCCAATCTGTATTTGTGACCCTGTAAGACAGTGCTGGGTTATTTCTTTAAGAAAGATCTCAATAGAATCCACTTTTTCCTGGCATAATTATAGGGCTTGTGTGCAGACAACCTACAACTTCAAGTATATTACTACCACTTGGAAGAGTGTATAACCATTAATTAGGCACAGTGGCTTGAGCCCATAACCCCAGCTACTCAGGAGGCTGACGCCAGAGGATCTCTTGAGCCCAGGAGTTCGAGGCTGCAGGGAGCTATGATTATGCCACTGCATTCCAGCCTAGGAGACAAGATGAGATCCCATCTCAAAAAAAAGTATTATTATTCATTAATTATGATAAGTATATTATGCCTTGGTACCTGTCATTATTTCTGTGTAGTAGAATTACAGGTGACTTGTGATTTCTGATTTTTATTGCCTCAAGTCCCCAAGTTTATAAAAGAGGCACACATAAACTTGTAGTTTAGTTGAACTTTTTGTTTGTTTGAATTTTACTACTACACTTAAGGCAAAGTGATGTATCCCTAAAGGTAAAATTTAAAATGTTCAAGGTGCTTTTTGGAATGTAATGGTATCACCACACTCTCTTGTATGATTCGCTGAATTCACTTTCAAAGTCATTCAGGATTTTCATGCTGGCTCTTCAGCAGCAGAAGTCCTCAAACATGCCCTCGGAAATCATCTTCTCACTGTGCTCCTCTGTATTTATTGACAAAATTGATCACTCCTATCCACCATTTCTTCAAATGTTCTACTCCTTGGTTTTCCAACACATAATTTTTCCTTATTCCAATCTTAACTGTTTCACTGTCTCTAATCGTTTTTTACACTGACTTCTTTCCCTCTATCTGCTGATTAAAAGTTATTATTTCCTGGTCTTGTGAATTTCAACTTTTCTAACATTAAACTGCCTCCAGTTCTACTTGAGGTTTTCTGTTTACATCAGTTGAGTTAAGTGCCTCTAACGGTGTGGGTCTAAAGTTAAGACCCAATATTAAGTACTACCTTAGAATCTGATGAAAACTGGAGGACCTTGAATGGCCTAATCCTGAATTCTTTCTTGATTCTGCCCCCACAGATAAGATCCCCTAGCCAAACAGACTTACTTATCAAGATAACTAGGCACAGTTCTTGCTTATCCCTCTATAGTGGATTCAGTTCCCTGCAGGCCCATGAAATTATTCAAAAAAACTAATCACATCCTCCCATGATAACCAGGGGAGAAACACACCCTGTGGGATTACAGAGTCTGTCTCCCACAGCCCTGACTGTTAATTCTCTCCCTGAGTGCAATACTTCACGTGCCCCTGTTTGGTGTGCTGTGTCCTCCTCCCTTGGGCTATGAATATATATGACTAAGGAACTGTTGTGATCTCATCTGTTCATCATCCAGTATTGGGTAATTGTCCATCTCCATAAACCTGTGGTGGGACTTTTTCTCTCCCCAGTATGTGAACAGGAGATAATGAAAACACTCTGTAAGCATTCTCCTGTTGAAATTGAAAATCAATTTTCCCAATTGTATGGTTGGATGAAATTGTTAATAAAAACAATAGGTTCTAATTTTGACTGTGTAATCAATGTACTATGACCTTTCACTCATTATTTACCTTTCCTTTTCCTTAGCAGGCCCCTCTATTTCAACTGTAATTATTATAACAAGGAAAAATTAACACTTCTATGGAATGTCACAGTCTGCAAGTGCTTGCACAGGCATGATTTTATAGAATCTTTGCAAAAACTCTGTGAAGTAGCTTTTGCTATTCTCATTTTTATCACCCAGCAAGTACTTAGTAATACCAGAACTTGAGCCTAAGTTTTTTTTAACTCCAGATTCAGTAATCTTTTAACCTTATCCCAGCCTCCACTGTTAGGAAAGTATATGCCAAGAAACAGGTTGGAGATATATATTGTCTTTAAAATTTTATCTGGATTTTGCCCAGTTGTGCTAGTGCCTCTAAATTCTAACGTCTTGCCTTATTTTTTAAAATGATAGTTACAAAATAAAATTTGGCTTGATAAATGTCTATCAGAATAAATGAGCTGAGGTACAGTTAAATTTTTTTTCTAAATTATACAATAGCTATTACAATATCTTGCAAGAAGAAGGAAGATAATTCAGAAATAAGTAAGGTGTAGGTAAATGAGTTACAGGAAAATTCATGGTTTTCAGCCTCTTCTAGTAAGAGTCTTCTTTTCTTAGATAACTTCAAACACTGGCGAGGTGAATACAAGTGCAATCCTGACAGGCACCGTTTCCAATGCAGAATCAGATCTGAGAGCTGTAAGCGTCAAAGCGTTTAGACACCTATCTGGCCGTACATGGCACCATATAAACCCTGAGGTGATCTCTTTGATACAAAGTAAAGGATATCACAGTCAAGCTCCAGTTTTGAGGAAAGAACTAATTATGAACTAGGTAAAAATTCTGAGTCTCAAACAACATGTTGGAGTGAGACTTCTCTCTCAAGGAAAGAAACTCAGTAAGCATAAGAAAACTAGTGAGACAATGGCAAGAGTCACATGTATCAGCTTTCTATCTCTGTTGAGGGCACAACTCAGCCTTTAACCTCCAAAGATAGGAACTGGGTAAAAACATTAGCACTAAGAACATTCATTAAAGGGCTAATCAGAAAGTAAATAAATAAACATGCATTGACTGCTTTCAATATTCTAGGTATTGTCCAGAGGAAGCATATTAGCTGCAAGTGGTGGGGCTAACCAGTATTCCTTTTTCATGGTACCCTTTGGCATGATCATATGTTTCATCTGACTTGTGGGCAACACTAATAATATCTGGCTATGTAGTGTCTTAGTGGTTCTTGGCTGGAGTAGAGTTGAACACACAAGTAATTAGTGATGACTATAAATATCAGGGTGGAATTTAGATAGATAAGGTTTAAAAACAACTTTCATAACCTCTAGGATTCAATAAAGTTGAAAGGCTTTTGTCTTGTCTTTAATATTCATCTGACACCATAAAATCCTCATGAGCTATAATATTGCTTCACAGTCTTCGTGTGATTTGACCAAGGCATTTTCAGAGTGAGTTTGCAATTCCTTTCAGAACTGTGAAATCAAGGGGGCTGTTATCTTTGTTTCATGAGAAAAAAAAAAAAATCTACTTTTGTTTTTATAGCCATATTCATATACCACGGATGGACATGTGGGAGGCAGGTTTACTTACACACACACATACACACACACACACATTATATGTATATATATATGTGTGTGTGTTCATGTGTGTGTGCATAGATACATACATATTTGGTCTCTGCTCTTGTTTCCCAGCACCCAGTTTCTAAAACCCTTGGAATCTCCAAAATGATAAGGGTCTTTTTGTGTGCTGATATGGTTTGGTTGTGTCCTGACCCAAAACTCATCTTGAATTGTAATCCCCATAACCCCCATGTGTCATGGAAAAGTCTCTCAACCAATTGAACCATGCTGGCTGTTTTTACCATGCTGTTCTAGTGATAGTGAGTTCTCAGAAGATCGAATGGTTTTATAAGCATCTGGCATGTCCCCTGCTGGCACTCATTCTCTCTCCTGTTGCCCTATGAAGAGATGCTGTCTGCCATAATTAAGTTTCCTGAGGCCTCCCCAGCCATACAGAACTCTAAGTCAATTATACCTCTTTTCTTTATAAATTATCCAGTCTTGAGTATTTCTTCATAGTGAGAGAGGCGGCAGGTAGGGGCTGGTTAGGCAGATAGAGAGGGAGGGTCTCAGAAGAGGGACAAGGCCTGCAGAACTGTACCTGCACTGCCCCTGTTATGTAGCTAGCAGGAGGAAATGTAGTTAAGAACTTCCTCTTAAACCAAGATGCTTGCTTGCTCACAAGTGACTTTCCAGCCACCCATGCAGGCACAGACAAGGGCGGAGGGCATCCTGAAATGACCCTGGACTCATTATAATGCCATTATAATTGTGGTTTTAGGCCCCCCCCCCCCCCGGCACCGTGTTTTTCACTTAGGCACTCATGGGTCATAACAAAGATGGAGTAGCTATGGCCAAACCCAGGCATGTGTAGATGCAACACTCTCATAGGGGAACCTTACCCCTGCAATTTGGGTGAAACCCACAGAAGACTTCCTTGTGTTTGCCACATAAAAGACCCAGAACTCAGCCATTATTTCTGGCAGCCCATTATTGGGTCCTTTGCTGAGGTGAGGTTTTCTGTCATTTAATATATTTTACTGTGCCTTACTCTGTGGTGTTTGCCCATCTTATTCTTCTTGGTCATGGAACAACATCTGAGACCTCACTAAACTATGCAGTAATGAAACTGTAACAATAGCAGCAAACGAAAGGACTAATACAGTAAGTTGGCACTGAGGTACTGGGGCATTGTTATAAGATACACGAGAATATGGAAGTGGCTTTGGAACTGGGTATGGGACAGAGGATTGACAAGTTTGGAGGTCTCAGAAGAAGCCAGGAAGATGTGGGAACGTTTGGAACTTCTTAGAGACTTGCCGAATGGCTTTGACCAAAATGCTGATTAGTGATATGGACAATGAAATCCAGGTTGAGTTGGTCTCAGATGGAGATGAGAAATTTCTTGGGAACTGGAGTAAAGGTCACTTTTGCTAATGCTTTAGCAAAAAGGCTGGTGGCTTTTTTGTCCCTGCCCTAGAGATCTGTGGAACTTTGAACTTGAGAGAGATGATTTAGGGTATTCATCAGAAGGAATTTCTAAGCAGGAAAGCATTCAGGAGATGACAGAGCATAAAAGTTTGGAACATTTGCAGCCTGATGATCCAGTAGAAAAGAAAAACCCATTTTCTGGGGAAAAATTCAAGCTGCTACAGAAATTTGCATACATAATGAGGAGCCAATTGCTAATCTCCAAGACAATGATGGAAATGTCTCCAGGTTATATCAGAGACCTTCATGGCAGCCCCTCTCATCACAGGCCTGGAGGTCTAGGAAGGAGAAATGGTTTCCTGGGCCAGCTAATGTTAAATAATTGGCTAATGTTTGGGTGGGAGAATTTACGCATTTGGTGGTAGAAGTAAAAAATATATATGAAGGGGTGTGTGTGTGTGTGTTTGTGTGTAACAGTCACACAACACTCAGTATTTCACTTTTGACAGTATATGTGTAGAGGCATACCTCAAAGATATTGTAGGTTTGATACTAGACCACCATAACACAGATGTCACAATAGAGTGAATCACAGGATTTTTGTTTGTTTCCAAGTTGCATAAAAGTTATGCATACACTCCACTCTACACTATTAAGCATATGAAAAGGACCAAAATATCCTTCTCTACAATACTGGGGATTTTATTTAAATTACACAGTTAAAACATGGGGGCACATTCTGCCTCTGCTCTTTGCCCTTGTCAACTCAGAAACAGCTCAGAGACAGTAGCACCAGAGGATCCAGAAGCAGACATTATTCTGCTTAAAAATTACTTTCCCCACAATGTTCTGTCATTTGGAAGCCTGAAGATACTGTTTTCTTTATCTTGTCACTATATAGGACTTTGGCTCTTCTAAATAAATTGCTTAAGCAAGGTTCCTAAGCCACCACCTTGAGAAATACTTTTTTGAATTGAGATTTTGCCTATGTGATGGGTACAGCATGCATTAATAAACTTCTCTATGTCTTTCTTTTGTTGCTCTGGCATTTGTCTTCAGAATATTGTCTCAGTTAACTAAGAACCTAAAAAGGGGAAAAGATAGTCTCCCCAGCAAATATGGAAGCATTACGTCTAAGAAAAAAATGTACACACCTTAATTTAAAAATGCTCAGAGAAGGGGCTGGGCATGGTGGCTCACACCTGTAATTCCAGCACTTTGGGAGGCTGAAGCAGGTGGATCACAAGGTAAGGAGATCGAGACCATCCTGGCTAACATGGTGAAACCCTGTCTCTATTAAAAATACAAAAAAATTAGCCAGGCATGGTGGTGGGCGCCTGTAGTCCCAGCTACTCGGGAAGCTGAGGCAGGAAAATGGCGTGAACCCAGGAGGCGGTGCTTACATTGAACTGAGATTGCACCACTGCACTCCAGCCTGGGCGACAGAGTGAGACTCCGTCTCAAAAAAAAAAACCAAAAAAACAAAAAAAAAAAAAAGAAAAAAAAATGCTCAGCAAGGGAAAGGGGCCAAGATGGCCAATTAAAAGCAGCTATAGTCTGCGGCTCCTACAAAACAGCCAGTGAATTCTGCAGGTGAGGTATTCAGGTTCTCATGTTGGGACTGACTAGGCTGATGGCTCTACTCAGGGAGAGAGAGGAAAAACAGGGTGGGGTGATGGACCACCTGTGAGCAACATGGAGCCAGAGAAGCCCCCATCCCCACCACACCAAGCTAATTTTTTTATTTGTAGAGATGTTGCCTAGGCTATTCTCAAACTCTTAGCCAAAGCAACCTTTCCACTTCAGCCACCCAAATATTGGGATTATAGGCATAGCCACCATGCCCAGCCAGAGCACTTTTATTTATTTATTTTTGTTATGTAAGAAAAGTCTTTCTTTTACCCTTTAAAAATTCTATTTTTGACAGCTGTAATGAGGTCTAACTCATATACTATATAATTCACCCATTTAAAGTGTAAAATTCAGTGATTTTTTAAGGACATTTAAAGACTTGTGTAACTGTCACCCCAACCAGCTTTAGAACATTTTTATTACCCCCCAAAGAAACCCCATATCCATTATCAGTCACTCCTTTATTCCTTGCAACCTTTCCCAGGTCTAGAAAACCACTAATCTACATTCTGCCTTTATATGTTTGCTATTCTGGAAATTTTGTATAAATGGAATTATTCAATATAGAGTCTTTTGTAATTGGTGACATGGGCTCATGTCATGCTAATCCATCAAAAGCAACTCCTCATCTGCTCAAGCCTTATCATGAGATTGCAGCTCAGTCACATCCCAACCTTCATTTCTAATTACAATTTTCTTGTTATTTCCACCATATCTGCAGTTACTTCTCCCACTGAAGTCTTGAATCCCTCAAAGTCATCCATGAGGGTTGATATCAAGTTCTTCCAAACTGTTATTAATGTTAACATTTTAAACTCTGCCCATGGATCACATATGTTCTTAATGACATCTTAAATGGTAAATCCTTTACCCAAACATTTTCCATTTACTTTTCCAGATCAACAGATAAATCGCTATTCATGGCAACTATAGGCTTACAAAACATATTTCTTAAGAAATAAGATTTGAAAGTCAAAATTAGTTCTTGATCCATGGAATATATAATAGATGTTTCACCAGCAGGCATGAAAACAATATTAATATCCTTGTACATCTCTATCAGCCCAATCTTGAGTGACAAGGTGTATTGTCAATGTGCAATAATAGATTGAAATGCATCTTTTTGACCAACTACTAGGTCTCAAAACTGGGCTGAAATTATTCGGTAAACCATGCTATACACAGATGTGTTGTCATCCAACCTTTATTGTTCCATTTATAGAGCACAGGCAGAGTAGATTTCAAATAATTTTTAAGGCCTCTAGAATTTTTAGAATAGTAAATGATCGTTGGCTTCAATTTAATGTCTCCAGCTTCATCAGCCACTAACAAGAGAATATTTGAAGCCTCTCTCTTTGAAGCTTTGAAGCCAGGCACTGTTTATTTCTCTACAGCTATGGAAGTCCTAGATGACTTCTTTTTCCAATAAAAGGTTGTGTTGTCTACACTGAAGATCTGTTGTTTAGTGTAGTCACCTTGATCAATTACCCTAGCTAGATCTTTTGGATAACTTGCCGCATTTCTACATCAACACTTGCTGCCTCATCTTGTACTTTTATATTACAGATACGGATTATTTCCTTAAACCTCATAAACCAACCTTTGCTGGCTTTAAACTTTTTTTCTATAGCTTTCTCACCCCTCTCAGGCTTCATAGGATTGAAAAATTAGGGCTTTGCTCTGGATTAGGTTTTGGCTTAAGAGAATGTTGTGGCTGGTTTGATCTTCTATCCAGACCACTAAAACTTTCTCACTACAAGCAGTAAAGCTATTTTGTTTTCTTATAACTTGTGTGTTAACCAGAGTAGTACTGTTAATCTCCTTTAATAAGTTCTTCTTTGCTTTTGCAACTTGGCTAACTGGTCCAAGAGACCTAGCTTTCGAGCTGTCTCTGCTTTCTACATAACTTCCTTACTAAGCTTAATCATTTCTGGCTTTTGATTTAAAATGAGAGCCATGAGGCTCTTCCTTTCACTTGTACACTAGTGGCCATTGCATGGTTGCTAATTGATATAATTTCAATATTTTTACATCTCAGGCAATAGGGAAGCCTGAGGAAAGGGAGAGACACAGGGAGACACATGATTGGTGGAGCAGTTAGAACACACACAACATTGATTCAACTTATCATTCTATATGGTTTGTGGTGTTTCAAAACAATTACAAGAGTAACATAAAAAATCATTGATCACAAATCACCATAACAGATCCAATACAAATTACCAAAATATGACACAGAGACATAAAGTAAGCACGTGCTATTAGAAAAAAAAAAAAAAAATAGCACTGATAGACTTGCTTGATGCAGCATTGCCACAAAACTCCAATTTGTAAGAAATGCAATATCTGTAAAGCAAAATAAAGAAAATAAAGAAGAGTGCAATAAAATGAGGTGTGTCTGTATATAAACATATACAGAGAGTTTTACAGAGAGAGAGAGAGAGAGAAACTATAGCTCCCACAGACCAGAAGTAGCAAGCAATACAGGTTCTCAACCCAACAATTTATTGAACTTAGTTATTATTAGTTTGCCTCCCATGGCAAAAATGTCCCTCAGTCTGCATTTTGCTTGATAACATTTGCATTTTATTGAAATCCTCCACAGAATATTTTTGATCAGTTTTCCTAGAAATAAATTGATTTTGCCCTTTTATAACCAGCCTCTTCATTGTTTGCTTGTAGGCACATAATATTTTCTGACTATATTCTCCAAGTGTGTGAGATATAATATCACTCTAAATCAACATTTTCAACAAAAAGCTACAGCAGCCTTTTACTATAGCTCCAAGTGTTAGCTCCCTATAATTTGGCTGATTGGAAAATGTACCACCTTACTCATTCCAAAATATATTTCACTAGTATGCAGTATACTTTGTCTTCTATAATGTGAAATAAAGAAATTGATATGAAACAAAATGAAGCTCTTACATCCAGAATAGAACAGCAAAATAAATGTAATTCCAGGTGGAATTTGCACACATAAAATTTGGCTGTAAATATCCCTGAAATAGTCATATGCTTTTATAATGAGAAAAAGGTTTTTTGAAAAACATGTTATTTGATATTGACAGGATTGCTAGCATGAACTCTACAAACTGCTGCAACATTACTTCCTGATCTTTATGTTAATAATGAAGAGATTTATTAACTTAAAATATATATATTAAATTATTTCCATATGCCAAGTTTTATTTTTGATAACAGGGCATACAGCAGTGAACATAACATGTACATGTACATACACACACAAATCCCTTTTTTCATGGAAATTAAAAACCACTAAATAATTTTAAGATAACTATGAGTAAGAAAAAATAGAAGTTGGGATTAACCTTAAAATATTTTAATCAACAAGGTAGAACTCACACTAGAAATTGACATTTGAAACTTCTGGGTAAATTCTTCTGCAAAACATTGTTTCTAAAGTCAGATTAAGCCTCCCTATGTACATAGACAGCAGATAGTTCATTTAAAATAAATTACAACAAAAGTCATATTATAACATCCAGGACAGAGCTCTATCCTTTAAGACTGTTTTTAAATTAAGGCACCAGTACTATTGGCTCTTCTCTTTTTTCATTGATTTTTTTCCTCAGAAAAATGCCTAACAATAATTGAGAGTAAATTATTTCCATTTTTTATTATAATCTGGGAATACAGATGTATTTTATAAAGAAGGGTAACCCGAGAAACAAATGTTTATTATCATCATCATGAAGACCCAGCTTTGGGGTCAAATCTAGTCTAAAGGCTAGAGGATAAGGAGCCAGAACTGGATCTCTAAGAGAATGAGAGGACTTGGAATGCTAGATGTGGCAGGAGGCCTAATCCTGGTTATCCTGTCACTAAAATATGCCATAAGTATTGAAAAGGGGAGTTGATTTGAACCGCTGTTCATACACACCTTTTGGGTCAGAAAAAGTTGTTGTGCAGACATCAGGTAAAGTCAAATTGATAACTAATCCAAAGATGAGATGCAATAAACCTGAAGAACAAGCAACATGAAACATTTTCCTCCCAATGTACATCAGTTGTAACTTAGCATAGGATTTCATATAGTAAATAAAGTGTACAATAAAGCACTGCCTTTTGTATTATTATTTTATTTTTTAGGGATGGACTCTCACTCTGTCATGCAACCTGGACACTATCACGGCTCAGTGCAGCCTCGAACTCCAGGCATCAAGCAATCCTCCCACGCTGACCTCCCAAAGTGCTTGGATTGTAGGTATGAGCCACCACTCCCAGCCAGCAATGCCCTCTTGATGTCCAACCTAATCAATAGGAAGCTCTGGACCTTGCTTCCTGAGCCTCCTCTCTCTTTCTCATGAAACTGTCCTGCACCCAGCCACTTAAATATGTTGATAAATTAACAGCTTTGGGGACTTTTACTTCTGTCCCTCAGGGTTCTGTCTCTCAGGAGCAAGAATCTGAGCTAAGTGAATTGGGCTTCCCACATCTTCATCTCCAACCCAACACCTGTCAGCAAACACCTGATGATAATGTTCCCTCCAACCCAACACCTGTCAGCAAACACCTGATGAAAATGTTCCTCTATGAATTGCTTCTTCCCATTTCAGCCTCATAATCTGGTCTTTCTATGATCAGATGGAAGCTCCTCGGAGATCTGAAATTGAAGAGGGATGTGCAAAGGCAAGTGGAAAGGATGAGAATGTTGAACTGCCTACAGCAATGAGGTATCACCTGATCAGCTTTTCCCTTTGACAGAAGAAGTCTTTGGCGAACTGTTGACTTTATGAGCATGAAGGAGAAATTGTGGTTCATTTAGCCAATATGGCACAAGGGCCGAAAGTAAATTTTCTTCTTTTAGATTATCTAGCCTTTCCCTCAATAGTCAAAGTTGACAGGCTCAACCATCATACAATAATTTTTTTCTAAAAAGCCCAGTTGACATTTATTAATCTTACTTGATTAGCTTCCCTTCCGTTAGGGAATTGTTTCTTTTCACAGACTCCATGTGGCTCCAGTGGGCTCACTGATGACAATGTTTTGCTAACCTTGTCACAACATGGTATAAGCCAGGTTAATCGTTGATCTTTCCTGATATCTGATAAATAGATGCTGTAGGACAGTCCCGTTGTTCTGTATTCATATAAGCCTAGAACAGTCTATGGCTATTTCCACAAAATGGGGGAAAATTCATCAGAAATTGGAGAAAATGAGGTCCATATAGAAGAATTGAGTTGAAAAATTAACAAGAGTCCTGAGAGTCTCTGGAAAAGGTAAGACCAGGACAAAAAACTGTTACTCTTGATTTTTTTTTTTTCTTGTGTATTTATCCTCTAAAGTAGTTTGAATTGGGACTACTGCTTTCACCATCCACATAAAATATTATGGCTAATGTAGTTAGTTGATTTCTAAAAGACTTAATTTGGAATGTAAAAATCCATTTAAGAGTACCAAATTAACAACAATTTATGATGTGTAAAGATGCATATGGTAGAGTAGTTAGAGAACTAGAGGAGTGACCACAGACACAGTTCTGCTGTAACACACCATCTTTAAGTGAAGCCTGCCTTGAATCTGTGGAATCTGCTAAGTGGGAGTGTACCTGCTTGTTGAGACTGATAAATTTTCACAATAGGACATCAGCAAAACTAGGATCATCCCCTAAAGCCTTCCAAGTCTGAGTTCCCATGTTTCTATGATCTGAGACACTGGACAGTAGAATGCTAATTCTGGTCATTGCAACTGTTTTTAATCTGCCTACATTGAAACTGTGTGGGAACATACCATAAAGCTAAAAACACACATCAGTGACACAAACTGTTTTACTATTTCTGCTACTTATATGCATGCAAGAATTAATATTCACCAACCTGGCACATTATGCACAAGAGAAATTTTAATTCTAGGAAATCTGCTCCTTGCTAACAAATGTAACATTAATTTAAAATCTAATATTAGAGACTTACCACCCAAAATTTGTAGTTGACTTTCTGCTACATTACTTAATGTTATGTAAGAAAAATTAAATATCTCATATATTTCTTGACTTTTAGTTTAGTTTCTGACATTTTAGATGATGTTTAAGTTTATTGAAGCATGTTAATAGAGTCAGATTTTTTCTTAGTCTGCATTCCATCTTAAAATTCCTAAGAATTCCTAAACAATTTTTAATATTTGTGTACTTTAATGCTCACTATTTCTATGTACAGTATTTTAGGATCAATATTAAGGTACAGATAGGATTATCTATTTGAATTAGAACAATAATTTTTAAAAACCTGTAAGATAGAAAAGTTAACTTCTATCTGGTTGCAATGCTAGAAAATAGTAAGTTGAGATTAGAACCCACGTATCCCCGATGTGCTGCTGTTTTGGAACACATAACTTGCGAACTTTCTTAGGTTCTCTTGAATCTTGAATGCTTCCTGCTTTCTTTTTCTTGGAAAAGGCATACCATACTGTACCATCTCTCTACTTCGATATGTAATCTGTACACAATTAGGTGTAGGTCCTGGCTTTCTGAGTGTTGCTAGGGGCTGGATTCTGCAAACCAGAAGTGTGTGAATGTTTTTCTAGATGGGCCACATTTTTATCAACAAGAAATAGGAGAGAGGTAGGTTAAAAAAAAAAAAATATCCCCTTACTCTGTCCTTCATGGACTACAAAAGGTTAAAGGCTTTTCTTACAATACTCTGGACAATAGCACATGCAGGAAAAACAGATCTGCTCTGTCTTCTTACGGCTCTTCGTAAAGTAATTTGCCAGCATAGTAATGCATTGCATCACATTCCAATTGTATTTCTGCCTGCTTAGTTTTACTTCTTATTTCACCTTCATGACCTTGGGTCTTTACTTTCCACTCCAAAAAAAAAAAAAAAAAAAAAAAAAAAAACTGCTGGCAAGCAATCCTTGCCTCAGGCTCTGCTTTATAAAGAAGGTAGGATTAGACAACGTCTAAGTCTTTAATCGCTGGGACTTCAACCCAATTAATGGAATCAAAATATTTCCTGGGGTTTTGTCATCATTATAGTTTTGGAATTACAGAAAAAAATGTTATTTTATAATTAACACGTTTGTGTGTGTATGTGTGAATGTGTGTAGGAAGAGAGGGAAAAAGTTTTGATTCCTGATGACTACATACATAGTAAATACAATTCTACAGAAATATAGAGACATAGTAATAGCTGGGGCAATGTTTTTATTTCTAATATGTAGAAATTAAATTGTACTGGTTGCACTCTCAGAAAGCAGAATATAGCATCTTCTGAAATTAATGTATATGGTTAAATCCTCCACATTCTATATTTCTAGCTATGTAAGGGAAACTCTATTTTCACCCCCAAAGCATTATGATTTATCTTAATTCTGCATCTAAGTAAAAGAACTGAAGCTGTAATCAAACACAGGTTTGGCTGCTGGCCACTTGCAAAGCCTAATAAGAATGAGGTGTGGGGTGAATAGAAAGCGACTTTATTCCAGAGCTAGCAGTGGGGAAATGGCCAAGGCTTCATGCCTTAAGGAAACCAGTTCAACTTTTTGACAAAATGCAAGGGCTTAAGAAGGAGAGTTTCATATGAGGGTCATGCAGGAGGGGTGAGGAGGTGTGGATCTACGTGACTTGTTCTGATTACTTGAGTTATTGCAACATCTTGCGAATGGGCTGACACCATCCCAGGCACAATAGAGGGGTAAATTAACTGTAGGCTTGAGGTAATCTCCTGGTGGGGAAGAATTACTGATGTGCCTAGATTGTTTCAAGATTAAGTCCCTGGGGCTGGGTGCGGTGACTCACGCCTGTAATCCCAGCACTTTGGGAAGCTGAGGCAGGTGAATCGCTTGAGGCCAGGAGTTCGAGACCAGCTTGGCTAACATGGTGTAACCCCATCTCTATTAAAAACACAATAATTAGTCGGGCATGGTGGCACACACCTGTAATCCCAGCTACACAGGAGACTTCATCCTGGAAGACACAGCAAGACTGTCAAAAAAACAAAAACAAAACAAACAAACAAAAAAGAAAACCAAGAATGATTAAGTCCCTAGAGCTGATACAGGAAGCGGGCAGGGAAGTGCTGGGTAGAGAAGGGCAGGGTCACTGGCTGGGGCTCCACCCTTGAGTCTGTGCCCATGGACCTAAATGAGGACAGACATTTCTGTTTTTGTACCCAAAAAGTTGACTTTTGGCCCACCACACCACCCATCCTTTACCCATAAAAACCCGAGACCCTAGCAGGCACAGACACAATCGGATGGACAACAAGAGGAGCAGAGGAGCATACCTATAGACACAAGCAGAAGCCAGCAGGCCATCCATGGCGGGATGAGGTGGAATTCAGCTCGGGCAGTCAGAGGAGGATCTCCAGGGGAAGACCAACTTCCCACTCCATCCCCCTTCTGGCTGCCCATCTACCTTGCTGAGTGCTACCTTCACCACTTAATAAAACCTTGCACTCATCCTCCAAGCCCATGTGTGATCTTATTTTTTGGGTACACGAGGGTAAGAACCCAGGATACAGAAAGTCTTCCATCCTTGTGATAAGGTTGGCGGTATAACTGAGCTGATTAACACAACTGCGTGCAGACAGCAAAGGTGAAAGAGCACACTGTGAATGCACACCCACTGGGGCTGCAGGAGCTATAAACACTCAACTCCAGACGTAGCTGCGGGGTTGGAGCCCAAAAAACACTCCCTATGACCTGCCCATCTGCATGCTTCCCCTAGGGGTTTGAGCAGCAGGACACTGAAGAAGCAAGCCACACCCCTGTTGCACACTCTGCAAGGGGGATAAGGGAACTTCTCCTGTTTCAGAACTTATAAGCAAGCATTTCAATAGATAAGGGAAACTGCAAGGGCGTGAGGTGGAAAAGAGAGACCAAAGGGTATCACTTCATTATTAAGAAGCTACACATAAAATAAACAAGAAGGGGTCGTGTGCAGTGGCTCACGCCTGTAATCCCAGCACTTTGGGAGGTCGAGGCAGGCAGATCACCTGAGGTCAGGAGTTCGAGACCAGCCTGGTCAACATGGTGAAATCCCGTCTTTACTAAAAATACAAAAATTAGCTGGGCGTGCTGGTGGGCACCTGTAATCCCAGCTGCTTGGGAGGCTGAGGCAGGATAATTGCTTGAACCTGGGAAGAAGAGGTTGCAGTTAGCTGAGATCATGCCATTGCACTCCAGCCTGGTCAACAAGAGCGAAACTCCATCTCAAAAAAAATAAAATAAAATAGGCTGGGTGCAGTGGCTCACACCTGTAATCTCAGTACTAGGGGAGGCCGAGGCGGGTGGATCATGAAGTCAGATCGAGACCATCCTAGCCAACACGATGAAACCCTGTCTCTACCAAAAATACAAAAAATTAGCTGGGTGTGGTGATGCATGCCTGTAGTCCCAGCCACTTGGGAGGCTGGGGCAAGAGAATCGCTTGAACCCATGAGGCGGAGGTTGCACTGAGCCGAGATTGCGCCACTGCGCTCCAGCCTGGCGACAGAGCTAGACTCCGCTCAAAAAAAAATTAAATAATAAATAAATAAACAAATAAATAAATAAATAAAAATAAGCAAGAAAGGAAAAAGAAAAAAAAAGAGGGGGTGAAATGTTTAAAGTTAGGGTACTTTGTTACAAAGCCCTCTTAGAAGGAAACTAGGCCCCCTGAACATTCTACATTGAGTAGGTGTGGTAAACCAATGATACTCAGAATTTAACCAATACCCTATTGTATTATCCTATTTTATCCTATTTTATTTTCTTTTGAGTCATCTTTTAGCCAGTATTCTTACAACTGAGTACAATAGATAACGCATTCATTCTTCATGTGTGCTAAAATGAAAAATATGAGTAGAGAAACAAAACATTAGATACTGTGTACAGAGACATCTTTACACATGATTGTACACACATATCTAACCAGGTTTCCTATACTTACCCTCAATGTTTCTATCCCTTATTTTATCTCCTCTGAATATATACTTTAGTTCTCATATACTATTTGATGTCAAAGAAAACAGGCTTTGTATTTTCATATTCAAGTTGATTAATAATTCCTTAGACCTATCTATTTAATTGTATGCCTAATAATTCCCAAGCATGTAGTATTCTAAGTTCCATGTGCACTGTGGGGGGCGGGGGAGTGTTACATTATAATAGCTGGTTAGGTTATAAGCGGAGTGACGAGAAGAAGGGAACTACCTGAAAATTAAATGCAAAACAAGCACAAAACCTTTTGTGCATAAGTGAGAGCCTGCAGAGTTGTTGAAATTCTATGAACAACAAGAGCTGCTAGAAATAAGTGTGACTATGTAGGTATGATACCGGCATGCTCTGGGTAAGTATATCCTCTTAGCCCCTATCTGAGGCCTTCTAGACTGAACTCTCTACATGTTAGCTTGTTCTAGAATACCGGGTTGAACAATAAAACTTCAAGGATGACTTTATTACACTTTACTTTCAGGCACAAACCATAGTTTTAGGCACACACCATGAAACAAAAGGAAATGTCTGACCTCTCAGAAGGAGTTGAAGATAATTTGCAGCTGTCAAAATAATATTAATCCCTTAACTCCCTTGCACACCCTTTTCTCCTGTCCCAGACTCTATCTCTGTCACTTAAGTTTTATGCCTCTAATCCTTGGCATGTGTGAGTGTAATGTAAAACCACAGGGAGGATATATGGTTAACAAGGATTCATCAAAACATATTCATTCATTCTGTGGAAAGGCAAATAAGAGAAAAACAACTTGTATAACTTAAAGTGAAATGCAATTCTTGTCTCTGCTTCGTTTTTTTCAAGTTCTATTGAGACACTTTAAAGAGCCTCAGGCATTTTTTAACTTGGATTGTTACTGACTATGCAAAGACACTTGAGAGAACCTCTTTGATAATCACGTTATGTTTATAAAGTTAATCTAAAAACTAATCTTTAGGATGTAACTGTTCTAATGTGCGATATTAATAACAATGCTGCGTAAAACCTGAGAATAAAAACCGGTTGTATATTTTCAGAAGATGCTCCAAGGTTGAGGCTTCTTTGCTTAGATAAAGAATCTGAGTGTTTTTAAAAGATGACTGATGTACAATTTTTTTTTTTTTTTTTTTGCATTTCACTTGATACACAGTTTCAGCTACAAAACTGAGGAGTTAGTCAGTATTAGATTCAGGAATGTGAAAAGACCTACTACTATAAAGAAGAAAGTTATTTACTCTATCCTATCTTTGCAAAGCAGAGGCAATGCTCTATTAAAAGACAACAACAGCTTTCATAATTTGTGCAAAATGTTCCAGAATTTTACTGTAGATGTTTTATCACCCCAACTAGTTTATAAGCAAGTGGAGAAGAGATATGCTTGTCTTCTAGGCCTTTCTCACATCCCACTGCTGGCCCCAAATACCTAACAAAATAGACACATGAATACATGCTATTCTAGTTGAAGTGGGGAAATGAGAGGCCTGCATTTCTTTTAAAACATAAAATCCCATTATACCGATATTTGAATGTTCTTTTCATAAGATCCAGGCTTCCCAGTCTTGGTATCTGCAAAATACTGAAAGTAGATTACTCAGGAACTGCCAGATGGAACTTTATTGATTAGCGTTTTCTTCCTCTAAAGCACATTGCAATGATAATTCTTGTTCTGAATAGCAAGTATATGCCGGTACTAGACTCTGAAGTCCCTTCAGTATCATCAAAAGAACGTCAAATTGCCATCTGTTTTTGAGATGCAAGGTAAACTTTTCATTAAATAAACAATTCATTAATCAAATCCTGATGATTTAAAAAAATATGATTGTATGGTATGTGGTCCATATAATCAGCCTCGGATGGGGTCATGTAGGAGAAGGGCTTTCTAACTGGTTCTACTGCTTCTCTCATCCATCATCTGTATTGCTTCAGATTTATATATCACACCAAGGATGTCCCCTCTCACCACTCCTATTCAACATAGTATCGAAAGTCCTGGACAGAGCAATCAGACAAGAGAAAGACAAAAAGGCCACCTAATTAAAAAGAGAGGGAACTCAAACTATTCCTCTTTGCCGATGACATGATTCTGTATCTGGAAAACTCCGTAGTCTCGGCCCAAAAGTCCCTTCAGCTGATAAACAACTTCAGTAAATTCTCAAGATACAAAATTAATATGCCAAAATCACTAGCACTGCTATACACCAACAGCAGTCAAGCCAAGAGCAAAATTAGGAATTCAAACCCATTCACAGTTGCCACATTAAATGTATTTGTTCCGTTTATGCTGGACATGGCTGGTGGGAGTGAGAGTGGGGAACAAGGAAAATGGACCTAAGAGTGATTATTTTGCAAGACCTTTGGAGCATTCAGATTCTTCTATAAAAGTTTAGTGTTCCTATGTGCATAAACTTGTCACTAAATGCTAAGATACCAAAGAAGGATAATATGGTTTTTGAATGAGACTACAAAGGAGCAATGTCTTTTCACTGAAGGCAATGCTCTTATTGGCAAGTTTGCTTCTCCTATTTATCACAATACTTAGACTGTTTTGAGAAAGGCTTTCCTGCTCAAAAGACACAGAAATACACAAAAGCTCATTCAAATCAAGAGAGATTCATTGGAACATTATAAGTGCAGATGCAATAAAAATCTTATGAAGATAAAACATGGAACATACGAGAACTAAAGTTGTGTCAAAGGACAATAACTTTTGTTTTTCAGTGACTATACACTGTTTTGTCCTTATTTTTCTCTATATATTTGCTCAAGTCTTTGCTCATAGCAACTGGATTCCTTATTACTTAAATTTGCAGTCACATGACTAGCTAAACTGTTAAATCTACAGACCATTCAGCTCCATTTCTTAAAGTTACCAATTTCTCAGCTTCCTAAACGTAATCTTGAAAAAAGGATTGGGTTGAAAAAATTTACCTCTTAAATTACCTAATTTTCTTTTTTTTCCAGGCACTAAGCATTGACAAACCTTTGCATGAATTCTTTGCTTTAGTTAGTGAATCTTTTTCTAATAAATCATAATTCGGTGACTGCATCTAGTATATAAGATGTTTCTATTTCTCAGGGGTTGTAGGTTAGGAAATATTATACTTTATTAATTTGAGGATGAGGGTAGGTATCCAAAACATGGAAGAAAATGTCAGAAAGTTTATTAAATAATTGGATTAGAAGATAAAAGTTAAAAATATGTAAGTTTTATTTCACAACATAAGCTTAATCATGTTCGAGACACCTTTGTAAGTGATTATGGCAGTCATTTAGTCCATCTCCAAAGAACTGAGAATGCTAAGAATTTAAGCATGCCTACAGTCTTTTTTACATTATTAACTGAATAAAAATGGATACCCTTTACAAACTTTTTTAAGACTAAGAAACAAACAAACAAAACAATTGGAAGGAGCCAAATCACAACTGTGTGGTGGATAATTTTACCTGAAAACTTTTACAAAATTGCCCTTGTTTGAGAAGGAGCATTGTCATGGTAGAGAGCTTTCTGTAAAACTTTCCCAGGAGTTTTTCTGCTACGGCTTTCTTTTTCTCAAAACACTCTCATAATAAGTAGATGTTATTGTTCTTCGGCCCTCCAGAAAATCAATAAACAAAATGCCTTGAGAATCTTAAAAAACTATTGCAAGGACCTTTGTTCTTAACTGGTCCACTTTCACTTTGACTGCAACAGTTCTATTTCTTGGTAGCCATTGCTTTGATTGTGCTTTTGTCTTCTTACTGTTACAGCCCTGTTTCATCTTCTGTTACAATTCTTTGAAGAAATGATTCAGGATCTTAATCCTGCTTGTTTAAAATTTCCATGGAAAATTGCTTTTGTCTGCAGCTGATGTGGGTACAATTGTTTTGACATCTATTGATTGAAATGTTTGCACGACTTAAATTTTTCGGTTGGAATTATATAAGCTGAACCAGTTGAGATGTCTATGGTGCTGGCTGTGGTTTCTGCCATTAATTACCAATGTTCTTCAATTAGTGCACAAACAAGGTGAATGTTTTCTTGGCAAATTGATGTGGATGATCTTCCACTGCAGCTTCATCTTTGCCATAATCATGTCCTTCCTTAAACAAGTTACTCATTTGTAAAGGACTGGTTTCTTTGGGGCATTGCCCCATAAACTTTACAGAATGCATTAATGGTCTCACCATTCTTTTGCCCAAGCTTCCCAATAAATTTGATGTTTGTTCTTGCTTCAATTTTGGCAGAATTCGTGTTGCTCTGATAGGGGCTATTTTCAAAGTGATGTCATAGCTTTCTTAGCTACTTGAACTAGATCCTGTTTGTAAATGTTATGGCAAATTAGTACAAGTTGATTTTGGTGCAAAAAATTGAAATCCATGTATAGTTCATTTCATAATATGCATTTTTCATGAACTTTTTAGAGATCCTCACATATTGTTCTACTTTATGTTAAAATATAATTTAAAAAAATAAAGAAGTATGACCATGGGAGTAGATAAAAAGGTGGAATTCATAAAAGTTTATGAGTAAATTACTGTGGACATTAAGACATTAAGAAAAATCTGCGTTTAGAATAACTTACACATTGTAAGCTTGAGTTACTCTGTGCAGGTTGACACCAATCACTGAGGCATAGAGTATCCAAGGAGAAACAAATTTTGGAGCTGAATTAGGGTATGATGCTGAGTTCTATTTTGAGGATGTTGATTTTTCATGAATGTAGAGTACTGAAGTTTATCTAACTAGCATTTTCATATAATGTATATGGATTTGATATGAAAACTTGAGTTAAACACAATTATAGTTACCAGACTATGAGAATAAGATTAAAACCTGTACTGAAAACAGATATAATCTGCAGAACTGTTTAGACAGAGCAGTACAGACTGCTAAGAAAACCCCACAACCACCAAACTTTAAGAGACTGGGGAAAAAAAGGTGGAACCATGTAATTAATATTGAGAATAAATGATATGAGTTAGACAGACAAAAAGTTAAGATGGCTTAAAATTGAAATGTTTGAGGTTACATTGGTTACATAAAACAGAAAACAAAAATAGCAGTGGCTTTAAACCAACATAAGTGTATTTGTCACGTAAAATAATTCTAAAGTTTTAATTCAGGTAGTCCAGGGCTGTCTGCCATAATTGTTTTATAAAGTATACAAGGCCTAGGCGCTTTCCAGATCTTTGCTCTTCATTTCTCACATGTAACAGTTATTCTCATGGTCCAGAGTTATTTATTATGAGTTAGCTATTACATTCCTTTTCCATAAATCTCAAATGGCAGGAAGCTAAACGAAAACCAATAGCCTACATACTTCAGTTAAGACCAAGTCTGCTGTACTTCTCTCACTTCCATTTGAAGACATCAAGTGGAGACCAGAACTCTGCTTGCTGAAATCAGAATGCCTCTAACATTCATACTGTATTCAGTACGAGTCAATGTGGGTCTCAAGAACTCCATGAAGCCCTGGCTTCATATCAAATACTTCATTCCACAGGTCTAAAGAGCAAGGAAAAGGTTTTCAGATAAACAAAATACATAAAAGGGTCACTGTTGTATAATATAAACCTAAAGTGGTATGGGTGATAGAAGGAAGATTCAATAGGACCAGTTAGGAGGCCCTTGTCTTACACAAGCAAGACTGATTATATAAAGGCCACAAATAAAATTGCTCTCTAATCATATTTCTTCAAATAATCAAGAAATTAGTTATTTTGCTTAATCAATTATCTATTTAATGAAAGGGTTACTTTATATCTCAAAAGCAGGTAGAAACTTAACATTCTTTTGATGCTATTGAAGCGACTTCAACCTTTAACTTCATATAAAAATTAAGGGTGACAAATTGCACTTCCTTCTTACATGTTATATTCTACAGGCTCATTTTTCTATAGGTCTGAGCATTTAGCTAGTTAGGACTAATGCAATAATTTCTCAGCAACTGCAGATAGCATCATAAATGTGCTGATTAAATGATGCTTGCTCAATGCCAAAGTTCATCACTTGAGCAAAAGAAGCTGAAGGCGAAAGAATTAACTTCATTTGAAATTAAAAAGAAAAGAAAGCTGTGAATATGGATTCTACATAACTCCAATAAAAAAGCCCCAGGCCTGCAATTAATAGGAGTCATTTGGGCTGCACTTCATGGAAAAACGCTGCATAAAAAATGAAAAGTGATTCTGGAAAGTATTCAGGCCTTTCTGATAAACTCTAAACCCCATTTTCACTGTGAAGCCTTAAGTCACCACCAGTGAGCCTGCAATCCTCTGGGTGGTTGATTGTTTTCGATACATTTAAAATGACAGCCTTGCTTCCTTTGTTAACTAGGAAAGCAGCAAATTGCATGCCATCTTTCTTATCATAAGAAATATGTAGAAAATGGCAGCATGAAAGGACATCTTCAACTTAAAGACAAACTATTTTATACAAAAGAGAAATATGAAGAGTTTCAAACAAAATAAACTCTATTTTGAAGTGTAACACATTGCATTTTTCTACCCAATCAATTTCTGGTTTAAACAATACTTCCTAATATGAGACAGAGATGCAACTCTAAAGGATATGAAGAAGAATAGGATATGTTGTCACTATAGAATTGGAAGATTCAGTTCAGGTCAGGTGTCATATCTCAATGGAATAATTATTAATTTTGACCTACATTTTATACAGTCAAACACATTGAGAATACTTCAATTATTGAGAACAAACATTTAACATAAAACTAAGTGGATAAAAGCATATTAAGAAGTGACTGTGGAGTGTGCAGTTGGTTTTAAATACACACACCAATAAAAACATAGCTAAAACCACATTAAAATATCTAAATCATATTAGTTATCACTAGTCTCAGAGAGAGACATGCATTTGAGGTAAATATTTTACCCATCTCAAATTTTTATTTTTTTTTGAGACAAGATCTAGCTCTATGATCATAGCTCACTGTGGCCACAAACCCCCAGACTCAAGTGATTCTTCCACTTCAGTCTCTGGAGCAGCCAATCTCAAATTTCTAAAGCACAAAGATTTTCTTCATTTTAGGTTGTATTGAATACCCTGTATATTTTTTGCCTCCCATTTTTTAACCTAGACAACAGAGGATTTAGTTGTCTTTGTCTCATAGCAGAATTCCTGTACATGGATAATACAGATCTTCACCCCTGTTGAGTTATGACCACTTACTGCTTTAAGCATAACCCTGGTTCTCCCCCTTCCCCTTGATGTAGAATAGAAAGTTATTTCGAACAAATAGTACAACAGGGTAAATAGAAGAAAAGAATAGCACTTTACTAACCAACTTGTTAATAAAGTCTGATATTTGTTCTTCTGTACATGTATTCCTTTTCTACCAATTTTCATGCCATTTATATATCCACTTCACCATCCTTAATTCCTTAACTCCCCAACAACTCTAGAAGGCCTAATTGCCCAATGTAGAATTAATTTCTCTCACCCGTAAATCCCTATTTGTTTTCCGTTAAACCGTATTCCCTTGGTATATACATTGTAAAGTACTTAATTATTAAATACAAAGCATGCTGCCTACTCTAACACATTGTAGACTCTTTGAGAAACAGAACTGAATCTGTTATTTTAATCTAACCTTCAAATACTCTATTATCATTATCACCAAAAATTACCTATTTTTAATAACTTATCTGCACTCGTTCCCCATCTTTACTTTGAAGAAAAAAAAAGTTTAGTTATTTGATATTTAATGGAGCAGTATCTTTCCAACCTGAGTTCAGATGGAAGTAGCCATGTATATTTCTGGGGTTATTTGTCTGCTACCATAACTATTTAAGAATATACTACCAAAAGGGGATTGCAGCACTCTACATGCATGTACATTTCCAGGAATCTCAGAATTCCATCTGTGACTTTAATACTTCCCAGCATGTCAAACTCTAATTGCTGTAGGAAAGTGTAACAAAGATTTGGCCTTAGTGTACTCAAACAAAATTTTCAGTGCTAGATTATATGCACATTTTTTCCAAGCATTGTACATCAGATCTTATTTTTTTAAAAACTGTTTTCTCCTAAACTTTTCAAACTACTTGATTTTCAAGGCAAAGTTCAAACTCTTAGGATTTAGTAACTTTTTCTCATGACAACTGTATTCACTCGACTTTATTTTTATTTGTGTTTTATTTCTGATTAAAATGTACCCTAGTGGGACTTTACGAATGGTCTAAGATCATACCAGTTAGTCAGAGTTAGAGGCAGATTTGTCAACTCAGAGTCTGATTTTAAAACCTGCATTTCAACCATTACTCTTTTTTACGGTTTTCCTAAATACAATATTTGATATTTATCAAAGTGACATCAATTGGTTAATACATTCAAACAAACGCTTCAATTATACTTGAATCTCATTGGTTACCCTTTTTAAAATGTTTTTTATCCTTTATTTTTTCTGAGAAGAACAATTTATATGAATAAAAATTAACCTGTTGATCCTTATTCCATCAACAAGTTATTTTAATATATAGGTAATATGTTTTATTCTGACTGCCTGAAATATTAAAAAAAGGGTCAAGTAATTCATAATGTGCAAATTTCTCAGAGATATTTAGCACAATTTTTTTTCAAGAAGCAAAGAACCTCATAAAAAGAAAACATTATGATGGTAGTACTCACAGTAGACACAATATGCTATCTGAAGAAGACAGATAAAATTATATTTTCTGTCAATGAATTTCATCAAGGGGAAGAAAATGTAACAACAAAGCTGAAAAATGCTATAATATTGTTTTAAAATATAAAAAATAAAGAAAAGTGAGCAAAAATTTCAAAGAGCACCATAAAATAGAAATAGAGAAAATCAGAAAAAGAGGTGACAGCCAGATAATAGGAGGATGTGAAGTAAGACTTAACAAAACTCAGAAAAGTATAGCAAGAAATCCAAATTGAGACTAAATTAATAAAAGCATTTTTTAAAAAGAGAAAACTATGAAAAGCTCATAAGTGCATTGAGGAAAAAAGAGAATTAGGAAATCAATCAAAATTAAAAAGTAGATTTGAAAGAAAATGACATAAAGAAAACAAACATGGAATAATTATATACACAAAGAACAATAGTGTGAGTATAGAAACAATAATATTGTTCTTATATTTATTATACACACATATTGTAAGCATATTGTAATCCCATTTTCCCATTAACATATGGTGTAGGGGTGTTCAAATTTTGACTTCTCTGAGCCATGTTGGAAAAAGAATTGTCTTGATATAATACACTAATGTAAAATACACTAAAACTAACAGTAGCTGATGAGCTAAAAAAAAAAAAAAAATCACAAAAAACTCAATATTTGTTTTTTGTTTTTTTTTTTTTGACGAGATCTTGTTCTATGATCCAGGCTGAAGTGCAGTGGCACAATCTTGGCTCACTGCAACGTCTGCCTCCTGTGTTCAAGTGATTCTCCTGCCTCAGCCCCCTGAGTAGCTGGGATTACAGGCATGTGCCACCACACGAGACTAATTTTTTATTTTTAGTAGAGACAGAGTTTCTCCACACTGTCCAGGCTTGTCGCAAACTCCTGATCTCAAGTGATCTGCCTGCCTTAGCCTCCCAAAGTGCTGGGATTACAGGTGCAAGCCACTGCACCCGGCCAGAATCTCATAATGTTTTTATAAAGTTTATGAATTTCTACAGGGCTGCATTCAAAGCAGTCCTGGGCGAAGGGTTGAACAAGCTTGATTTTAGTGTGAGAAGAGGAGCAAAACCTTTTGATTCTCAGATAAAAATGCCAGTTATAAGAACTGAGTATGACATTATAAGAACTTATAATTCAGTATGAATTATAAGAACTCAGTATCTTATTTTATGTCTGATAATTTGTATCACTATTTTACTTGGAAATCCTTAATATGTCTTATTAAATGTATTCATAATCATTTTATGCTGTTACTTAGAATATTTTTAAGAGAATAAGTGGCTAAAATAAATATTATTTTGTATAATTAACATGTATCTTACTAGTTATTAATTGCCTTTATTAATTATATTTTTCCTTAGATACCCACAGTACTCTTTATCATGTCAACAGAAAAGAAAGTATTTTCTCTTTTCCAAATATCTTTATAGTTATCTTATTTGTTTCTCCCATTCCATTCACTAAAACCTCTCATTCAAATTAAACCAATAATGAGTATAGCAAAAATAAGCTAAAGTCTAGGTCTGACAAGTTGTTTCGATATGTATCATTTAGGACAATATTTGTTATGAATTTTAGAAAATAAATTTTATTATATTTGTAGTGGTTTATTTATTTAGTAAAAATTTATTTTGTAGTGTATTTATTTAGACTTTTAAAAATGGAATCTGAATAATTTTATCATATTTCCCAGTTCATATTAAGGAACCCCATAATTTTATCACTATAATTTACCATTTAATATGGTAGGTTATAATATGTACATAAAATAATATGTCATTTAATGTAGTAGATTAAGTGGGTTACTTTTTAAATATGGAAACACCATTTAAATTATATAATCACATTCTGTTTGATTACCCTTGACCCATTGTTTATTTTTATTTTCTATTTTGTTTAGAACACATGCAGCAATATCCAATAGAAAAATGTGAATATTTTTATATTACCTTTTTCACAGGATTTTATTAGGTTCTCAAAATAAATATAGACAGCCCTGCCAATTGAATTACTTTATCAGACTATCTGCTCTTTCAATACTAGATAACAGGCTAAAGGATACAAAATTACAGCTACATAGAAGGAATAAGATATAGTGTTCTATATCACTGTAGGTTGACTAGGCTTAAAAATAACATTATATAATTTTAAATACCTAGAAGAAGGATACTGACTATCCCCAACACAAAGAAGCAATACATCTTTGAAATAATGGATACTCTAATTATCTGATCAGTGTATATTGTATGTATCCAAACATCACTATGTACCCTATTAATATGTACAATTATTATGTGTCAATTAAAAAAATTGTGAAGCCATGTGATGATTGATCTTCTTCACTATTCTAATATATTCTATTAAAATTACGCATCCCAAATTTTTACTTCTTCTGAACTCAATTTTCAAATGTATACTTTATTAAAAAAGTGTGCATTTTCTGTTTTCAAATATGTTAATCACATTTATTTGCGATCGTTGCTCATTTTTTATTCCTAATCTGGCATAATTTCAGTCTTTCCGAATTTCTCTTATTTTTTCTAACCAGACATTAAATAGTATAGTTGCTTTATAATTATTTGAAACAACCGGATTTGCATTTGTTAATTCTCCCTGTTATAACTACTTTTTACTTTCCTTATTTTCACTGTTTATCTTTTTTTACTGCTCTCCCTGTGATTTATTTTGAATTATTTTATTGTCAGTTTTCTTATATCTGAGAATACTATTTTTTTATATTTTTTAAATAATAATTTTTTTTTTTTTTTTTTTTTTTTTTTTTTTTTTGAGACGGAGTCTAGCTCTGTCGCCCAGGCTGGAGTGCAGTGGCCAGATCTCAGCTCACTGCAAGCTCCGCCTCCCGGGTTTACACCATTCTCCTGGCTCAGCCTCCCGAGTAGCTGGGACTACAGGCGCCTGCCACCTCGCCCGGCTAGTTTTTTGTATTTTTTTAGTAGAGACGGGGTTTCACCATGTTAACCAGGATGGTCTCGATCTCCTGACCTTGTGATCCGCCCGTCTCGGCCTCCCAAAGTGCTGGGATTACAGGCTTGAGCCACCGCGCCCGGCCAAATAATAATTTTTAAGAGAACACGTTTTTCTCTAACTATAGTTTTTATTTCTGCTAATACATTTGGTACGAAATATCTTATCTGTATTTATTATTCCTTTTAATTTTTACTTTGATCAAAAGTTCCTTAATAAAGACTATCACTTATTTCCAAAATGACTATAATGTTGATAATATTTTAACAATATATTTTCCAATTTTTATATTTTATTAATAGAGAAAGGCTCTTAGATTGTCAAGTTTTTAAACAATGGCTTAAAATATTTTTATTGTGAGCACTTATATTATCAATTCTCATAACTATTCTGTGCCCACATGAAACATAATAATTATTATACAATGGAAGTAACTGGGTCTGTGTATATATAATTATATTATCTATATTTACATAATTTCATTTTTACAATACTTGTCAAACCAGAAGGGATTACGTTGATTGCTTATGCTCTGATTATATTTTATTTAGTTGCTATTTGCATTTATAATAATATTTTTTCATGTATTTCGTTCCTATCTTGTTTGGTACACATAAAATAATGCAATATATTCTTAATAAAGTGTGCATTTTTCATTATCCAGTGTTCCACTGAAACCTATTATATATTTTATTTGTTTTCCACCTTGTCTAATATTAGTCTAAGAAGTTCTGATTTTTTTAAAATTTATATTTGTTTGGAAGTTTGAGATTTTAATTTTACAAAGGATTCTCAACCAAAGAATCTATGCTTAGTGGCACGCTATTAACTTAAAGTTTGTGCCCCAAGAAAACTGCCTTGAACTCACTAAATTGAAATAACCAATATTGTGACAAGATCTCCATTCAAGGTCTCTATAGTTTCAATTTTTTAGCAACCACTGTCTGTACAAAGCATGGTGTAACTAAACCATTTAACTCACGCATGGTTTCATGGAGAAAATAAAAACCACGGAAGAGATCTGGAAAATCCTGTCCCTCGTTATGGAATTAGATACACAGGTGAATGGTCATCAATCCACATTAAAATACCTTAAGGAGCATTGTCATAAGGAGTTTGGTGAAGATTAGCTTGGATATCTGTAATCATCAAAATCAGGGAAGATTTACTTTAACCAGTGTGAAAACTGGAATTAAATGTCATTATGTTGTCTTTGTGTCCTCAGAACAAGATGCTAGTCATCAGCAAAAGACAGGTGGAGAACCATTTCCCCTTTAGAGAATGTTTCTACTTAAGTTTTTAGAGTCTCAGATATATTTAAAACTTAAGCATGAACATAAGTTACACATTTTTTATTATCTTGTATTTTTACCTTAAGAAAGAAAAAAAAAAAGTCTATACCTAAATGAGCACATAAATGTGCAGATCTTGTGCTCCATATTTCAGAGAGCAGAATCAGAATGGCCAAATGCAATCCAGCCCTCAGTGGTTAGTTAGAATTAGTCACATAATGTGTTCTATTGCCCAATATTGACACAGAATCAGACTTAAAAAACTAAAAGACAAAAATCTAACATATGTAGTTGAGAAGATAGGTGAAAATCTAAGGTGAACTCTAATAAATTGTCTATTATAGTTTGGATGAGTTTCCAGAAGAAAGTTTAGCTATGCCGCACTCAGTTACCTAAACCAGCTAACTTCTTCAGAATGTACCTGAATCTACAATTGACACAAGTTGGGAAACAGGGGAGTAGGCAGTAACTGACAATGACCTAAGGGGACTAGAATGATGTTCTTCTTATTTTAAAGTAAGATAGGTCCAAAATGCAGCAAGTAATTAAACCTAAGAGATCAGTCATGAGTCAGAGCCTTTGAATCACAATGTAGTAACCGAATAAGACATCCTAACTAGAAGACACAGAGCAGCTGTCTAGAGCTGAGGAGACTAGAAGGGCAGTAAGTAGGTTTTAGCAAAACAAAATGTATGCCTTCACCAGGAATCATGTACCCAACAATAAATTATTAATCTTCAGAAACTTGGAAGGAATTAATTTTAGAAGACCAAGGCTGTGAAATGACTGGTAAGTTGGGCCCTATATCAAGGGCATATTTTGTATTTATTCGTAAAAATAAGAATTTCTCTCCAACCCATTCTTCCTTAAATAAGGATGAGGTTCATGAAAAGAAGTAAGGAAAACACTGGTTTTCTTTTCCAGTGAGAGTAAATTTACTAGAGAATAGAAATTAAATGCCTTAGTTCCATGAGAAGTTTCCTGACAACAGCAGAATATTTGAGGGAATTTTAGGTTCCATACATAACCTACCCTATCCTGTACCAGATGAGTACAGTTTTACTTTGTTCTCTTTAAATATTACCTCATCACTCCAGCAGCACTATCCCACCTGCACCTGCCAATGAATTCTCATGGTCCTCTATACAGAGGACAAGATGCAATCATATCACTTCATCCCCCACCAGGGAATGGACTGAAGGCAAGAAGAAAAATACACAGAGTAGCCCTATTCTACTACATTTCTGCCAGTTTTCATTTGCTATCCAAAGTATAGTTATTTGATGATTCCTATAAATAGCAATGATCTAAGTTGCTGACATGTCTATCACTGTAGCCTGATTCTATAGTTCCTGTTCAATTTCATCTCTCCTTAGTGGTAATTATTATGATAAATTATTAGTATTGTTATTATTATCCTCACTAGGCAGTTCCATCTTTTCTTCTTCTCTTTGGTTATTGAATCATCACTGGTCAGATTCCTGGCTTTATATTTTACTCATGTCATATTCATTCACACATTCATTCACTCATTCAAGACACTTTTGGGCTTTTGTGTGGCATGACCCATGCAACATATTTTTTAAAAATGCGAATGTTAATCAGAAATAAAACTACATGATGTGAAACAAAAATATTTAATACTAGATCAAAATATATAGGTAGAATCAACAGCAGCTTATATGTCATCACTCCAGTACTCAATAGAAAAAAACAAGGATATATCTATAAAAATAAATAAAATTATTAGAAACCAAAATGATTGATAGGATTTGGAAATGCAGGAATGGAATATAGAAATAATTTTGCTGGTAGAATAATTAGAAGGAAATGTTGCAGATTCTATGGAAGAAGAAGTTAGTGGCTCACTTCTTCTTCCATAGGGAAATAATGTTGGAAGGATTTTTAAAGCTTTAGCTAAGACAGAAGTCTTTCAGGCCAATAAGCGCTATTTTTTGCATTAGTTTCATACATATTTCTTATACTGAAAGCAGGTTTTGTAATCGTGTCTGAGCATGCAGTATACTCCAAGTTTTCTGATATACTGAAGCCTGCAGTGAAGATGAGGCAGCTATTGGGTTTTGTTTTGTTTTTGTTGTTCAATTTCTTAATACAGAGCAAGTATTAAGAACATTGATTGAAATGTTTATGAATATTTTTATTGTTAGCTGTTTGAATTATTTTTCTTCGTCAATCAAATACATAACTGAGACTAAGGAGTGGAAAGATAATGTTTTTTATTTTTCTCTTAAGAAGATAGTAATGGCATCTTTAGGAATAATACATTTCAAACGAAATAGTAAAAGAGAAATAAAGTATGTTTTGCACATGTCACATTTAGAAGTCATCTACCAGCTTCTAAGAATATCAGATAGTTCTTCATGTTTGAAATACCAATTGTGCAGTCGCAGCAGGAAAAAAACAACTCCATATATATCACTTGCATGTGCTAATATCACCGTCTAATATGTCCACATGACACTTATAAAAAGCCACTTGCATCTAGTGCAATGATGCAGAAGTCTCATGACAGTGAGCAACATTCTGGATTCATTTATGACAGCTTGCCATGGAGGCTGGAAACATATTTAATAAAAAGTCCATGATAAAAACGGAGGAGAAAAAGATAAAATCAAAGGAAAACGTGGAAAATCACACATCTAGAAAGATAAATAACTGCCAGATCAAATAAACTGGAAGATCAAATAAAATGGGCAATTTAGAGTCCACTGTCAACAGAAAGAAAAATCATGCACATATGTACTTTTCAGCAACAATTTTTTTTTTAAATTAGAATTGCTAAGAATATTTCTGAGAAGAGTCTATTCTGACATTGCTAAATTGCTGTATAATAGCAATTGGATTATAAAAATTGATTTTTGCTTCTTATCATTTAAAAAATGGTGTTCCCTATTATTTGTAAGATGTCAAGAATATTGGAAGAAGAGGAGGAACTCATTTCCTGTGGCTTCATATTTCCTTGTGATTAGATCCATTACAGTCACTTCTCCCTATCCTTCTCACTCTACTCCTTCCCATGGCAGGAGACATGAGTCATCTGTTCGGTGAGTTGAGAAGAGAAATTGAGCTTTGTTGCTCAGCAACAACTTACTTTCTCCAATTTTTTGCATCCTGCTGCTCATGAGAAGGGGTATTCGCCAACTTAGTGTGGGCAAAAGTAGGTTCAATTCAGGCAGTGTTAATACGCTCTTTGATGAGATTTAAGTCACACTCTTCAGTATAGCCTTAATGAGTAGCACAGGTAAAATTCTTATGTGAAAATACCTGCCTCCTGCCTCTTGAATTTCTCTCAGTCATTTCTGAATACAAGCAGAGTAGAAGGGAAGTAACGTGTTGATCCTTTGAACTCGAAGAGAATGCACTGAAGCATGGCAGGTTGTCCTTATAGCACTATGTATTTGGACTGCTACACAAAGAAGAAAAAAAATCAATGTTAAGGCCCCTTTGTACCCTAAAAATGAGACTATTGTGCTGCTAACTTTAAGAGAACAAATGTGACTGAGTTCTGCAAATATTTTTAAACCAATGTAATATTTAATTTAAATACCCTCAGAAATAACGCCACACATCTACAAGCATCTAAACTTTGACAAACCTGACAAAAACAAACAATGGGGAAAGAATTCCCTATTTAATAAATGGTGTTGGGAAAACTGGCTAGCCATATGCAGAAAACTGAAACCGGACCCCTTCCTTACACCTTATACAAAAATTAAATGTAAAACCTAAAACCATAAAAACCCTAGAAGGAAACCTAGGCAATATCATTCAGGACATAGGCATGGGCAAAGACTTCATGATCAAAACACTATAAGCAATGGCAACGAAAGCCAAAATGGACAAATGGGATCTAATTAAACTAAAGAGCTTCTGCGCAGCAAAAGAAAGTATCATCAGAGTGAACAGGCAACTTACAGAATGGGAGAAAATTGTTGCAATTTATCCATCTGACAAAGGGCTAATACTGAGAATCTACAAGGAACTTAAACAAATTTACAGGAAAAATACCAACAACCCCATCAAAAAACTGGGTGAAGGATATGAACAGACACTTCTGAAAAGAAGACATTTATGCGGCCAGCAAACGTATGAAAAAAAGCTCATCGTCACTGGTCATTAGAAAAATGCAAATCAAAACCACAATGAGATACCATCTCATGCCAGTTAGAACGGTGATCATTAAAAAATCAGGAAACAACAGATGCTGGAGAGGGTGTGGAGAAATAGGAACGCTTTTACACCATTGGTGGAACGGTAAATTAGTTCACCCATTGTGGAAGACAGTGTGACAATTCCTCAAGGATCTAGAACCAGAAATACCATTTGACCCAGCAATCCCATTACTGGGTATATATCCAAAGGATTATAAATCATTCTACTATAAAGATATATGCACACGTATGTTTATTGCAGCAATATTCACAGTAGCAAAGACTTGGAATCGACCCAAATGCCCATCAATGATAGACTGGATAAAGAAAATGTGGCACATATATACCATGGAATACTATGCAGCCATAAAACAGGATGAGTTCATGTTCTTTGCATGGACCAGGATGAAGCTGGAAACCATCATCCTCAGCAAACTAACACAGGAACAGAAAACCAAACACTGCACATTCTCACTCATAAGTGAGAGCTGAACAATGAGAACACATGGACACAGGGAGGGGAACATCACACACTGGGACCTGTCACGGGGTTGGGGGCTAGGGGAGGGATAGCGTTAGGAGAAATACCTAATGTAGATGACGAGTTGATGCGTGCAGCAAACCACCGTGGCACATATATACCCGTGTAACAAACCTGCATGTTCTGCACATGTATCCCAGCACTTAAAGTATAACAATAATAAAAATACATAAATAAATAATACCATATGTTGACCTATGCCTTTTCTATATTCTAGTATGATAAGGCAAATCCTATCTTTGTCAATCTCACTTTTAAAGTCATTGACTATATCCCTCACATTTCTCCTGATTGCTCTTGGGTCTTATGTGAGGGCAACAGTTTCACTGTAAATAAATTAAGAGAAAAGAAAGCAAGGTGAGGTAACATAAATAGATGGAATATTTATTAGTTCTTGAGGTTGCCTGGATAAATCGCAATTCTACTTTGCTGTCATCAGAACAATCCCAGTACAGTCTGAAACTGAGGGAGAGTTAAGGAAGCAGGAGAGGGATGGAGTCAGATATGATGTATTTACAAATTCATAAGAATTCTCATTCCCCTGACTCATTTTATTCATGCCATATGATCACATAAGTGTTCTTTTAGTTTTTTTCTGGATAAAGGTCTGATGGTTTTATTATTATAAAATTGTATTTTCATGAATATACTCCTTGAGGGAGCATAAAAGAAAGGAATGCTTAATGAAACTTATTCTTTATATTTGTTTTTTCTGTCTGCTTAATTTTACTAAAAACCCACCATCTGAATATAGATATTTAATATAATTATAGTACTGTTCTTTTGTTTTTAATCACAGTTTATTGAGTTAACAGTTTAGAAATATAGTTATCAGAAATCTGTATTTGACAACAGGGCTGGACAACAAGTACTACATCGGAACATTTTCCTGTGTATTTTATTTTTAAAAACAAAGGCTGTGATCTCAAATTCTAATATTTCATTTCACTGATGATTCAAAAGGTGCTTTACAACAAATGAAACTTCTGCTTTGCAGTTGGGTCTTATTTCACGTAAAAAAGCATTGTATTTTTATGCAAAATTGCTTATAAACTAATTGTACATCAACAAAAAAGACCTCTGAAAACTCACTCCTCCATAAAAGAAACCAAAATAATTGCAAAATCATGAGAATAATTTTTTTTCCAAACTTTAATAACCAAAGGCTGCCAGCAACCCATTTCAAGAAGCCTCTTTTTCAAATAAAACAGCTAAATCTCAACAGTAAGCTTTATGGTAGTTTAGCTAGCCTTAGTCTTAGTATTATTTTCAACTTCCTCGCTCAGTGGTATCCTTAAACATAACAATTTGGGGGAAAGAGAATGAAGCTCAAGATTTTTTGAAGTCTCATTCCCAAAGAATTGTCATTATTTGACCTGTCAAGTGGGACACGCTGGGAGACGCTGCAGAAAAGGCTTGTCTGTATTGGCCTGGTTCATAACTCACTCAGTGCTAACAGTCTTTTCCTAGGATGCATATCTTTAAAATGTTTACAGCAGATGTTTTAACATAGTCGTTATCTGAGAAAATGTGTATCAGATGCAGCAAACAATATACTAAACGATAAATAGAAAAAGCTGAGGAACAAGATTCTCCTGGGAGAATCAGAAGAGCTTTAACATATTCTAAGGACTATAGAAGGCCACGTACATTTGTAGAATTGTTTATGTACATGTTCAAGATAGACATAAGAATTTCCTAAGTTGTTAACTATGGCTTATCTTAAAGCTTTATACCAGGTAAAAATGAAGGACAACACAGACGTAGAGAGAATGCCCTTTGCAATGCTGGGAGATTTCCTGCTTTCAGGCATTTAAGGAGATATCTAATCATTTACTAAAAACTAAATAATTGAGTAAGACTCACAGGTAAAAGAAAATGCAGACTTTATCAAATTAGTTAAGAAATGTCACTAAACAAAGAAAGAGTATCACATAGAGTGTCACATAAACAACAGCAACAATAAGTACTGGGAAGGGGAAGAGTCTGATTTGCTACAGAGTTACGCTTCCTTATTTATAATGCCCTATTTTCAACGGCAACAACAAAAAATACAGTTCACGCAAATTAAGAAAAAAGTGTGGTTCATACATTGATATAAAAGCAATCAAAAGAATTTATCACTGAAAAAGTCCATATCTTATACCTATCAGACAAGGACTTCAAATCAGAAATTTGAAATATTTATCAAAGAGCTAAAGAAAAACATGACTGAAGAACTGAAGGAAAGTATGAGAACTTTGTTTCATCAAATAGACAACTTCAGTATAGAAATGGAAATTACAAAATGGAACCAAGTAGAAATTCTACAGTTGAAAAGTATAATAACCAAAATAAAAACTGCTTTACTGTGACTCAAGAGCAGATCTACGCAAACAGAAGAAAAAAATAATCAATCTTAATATTAGGTTTATTGAGGTTACTTAGTGTGAGGAACAGAAAAAATAAATTTAAGTTTAGAAAAATCTCAGAGACTGGGAAGTACCAAGATAATTACTAATATAGGTATAAATAAAGTCCTAGAAGGAAAGGCTAAAGAAAAGGCAGAAGACAGAGTATTTGAAAAATAGTGGCTGAAAGACTGACAATTTTCTGGTCAATAAAAATCCTGAATTTATACTTCCAAGAAACTTAATAGTCTCCAAGCAGGATAAACTCAAATAGACCCACACTGAGATACATTATAACAAAAACGTCAGAAGCAAATATGAAGAAAGGATCTTCAAAGAAGGAATGGAGTAATGACTTGTCATGCACAAGGGAGTCACAATAACATTAACATCCAGTTTCTCATAAGAAACTTCGGAGTCCAGAGGCAATGAAATGCCATATTCAGTGTGTTAAAATAAATAATCAATCATTAATTCTACGTCTGGCACAACTATTCTACAAAAATAAAGGATAAATTAAGACCTAACCATATGACACATAAAAGTCTTAACACAGCTGTCCTACAAGTAATATCAAAGGATGAAGTCAAAGGATAGTAGACACTAACTCAATACCACATGAAGAGGTAAAGCACACCAGTAAATATAACTATATAGTTAAAGATAAAGGATCGTATTTTTTTGCTTGTATTTTTTTCCATCTGATTTTAAAGACAAAAACATGACATAATTGAGCATTTAACTTAATGAGCACACAATGGATAAACATGTAATTTATTATATTAAAAACTTAAAAGAAAGATGAAGAGTTCTGCAGGAGAAAATCTATGTATACGATTTAATTAAACTTGTGCCTATCCAAACTAGACTGTTATAAAATAATAAATAATGGTAATCTCCAGGAAAATCACTGAGAAAATACGTTAAAAAAATATAGTAAAAGAAAGGAAAATATACTTAAAAGGTTACACTAAAAATACTTAACCAAAACGAGTAATAGTGAAATTGGCCTTGCACAGTGGCTCCCGCCTATAATCCCAGCACTTAGGGAGGCTGAGGCGGGCTGGTCACGAGGTTAGGAGATCAAGAACATCCTGGCTAACACGGTGAAACCCCATCTCTACTGAAAACACAAAAACAAAATTAGCCGGGCGTCGTGGTGGCGGCGCCTGTAGTCCCAGCTACTCGGGAGGCTGAGGCAGGAGAATCACTTGAACCTGGGAGGCGGAGCTTGCGGTGAACCGAGATCACGCCACTGCACTCCAGTCTGGGCAACAGAGGGAGACTCTGTCAAAAATAAAAATAAATAATAATAATAATAGTGAGATTAAGGGAAAGAAATAACTCCACAAACTCTTTTACAACAGGAGGAAGTGAGACCACTTTTCAAACTCATTCTATGAGGCTGGTGTTACCCCAATACCAAAGAGCATAAGAAAAATAAAAAACGGCATATTAGTATCTCTTATGGATGTTCACACAAAAATTCTCAATAAAATACCACCAACCCAAAATCATCAGCAAATTACCAAGACAGATACCCCATGATCTAGTGGGTTTTCTCCCATGTATTCAGGTCAGTATAGGAAAAGCAATGTAACATTTATGTCATATATTACATTAGTTGAATAAAGGGAGAAAAGAATCCGAATGGTCATCTGGAAAAATACGGAAAAATCATTTTACAAATTCAGCATTCTTTATGATAAAAATATTCAACAAACAGAAATAGAGGGAAACTTTCTCAACCTATAGTAATAATCGGTAGCTATGAAATCCCACAGAAAACATCATGCTTAATGGTGAAAAATGTAAAACTTTCTATTAAAATACACAATAAGAAAGACAAGGCTCTCCACTCTTGCCACTGTTATTCAATATTGCACGAGGGTTTAGAGCTGAGATAATTAAGCAAGAACATTACAAAAAAGCCATCCATGTTGAAAACAAAAAAGTAAAACTATCTCCATTTGCAGAGGACATTGCATATAGAAAACTCTAAGAATCAACTAAAATAAAGGATTATTTGGGCTAATAAATTCAGCAAGATTGCAGTATATAAGATCAATGCCACGTCAAATTTTCTAGGATAATAATAATAAAAATAATGGAAAAAATAACAGCATAGTGAAGAAGTATGAACGATCCCCGTACATTGCTGATGGGGATGTCAAATAGTGAAGCTTTTGCTGAAAATAGTTGAGTAGTTACTCAAAAAGTTAAAGATGGGGTTACAATAGGACTCAGATATTCCACACCTTGGTACATACTCCAAAACTGAAAACACGTGTTCAAACAAAAACTCTTATAAGAATGTTTACAACAGCGTTATTCATAAAAGACAAAAAGTACAAACAACCCAAATGGCCAGCAACAGATGAACAGACAAGTAAAATGATGTCTATCCATACAGTGAACTGTTATTCAGTCACACACAAGCATGAAGCACTGGTACATGATGTAGACAACGTGAAAAAGATCATAATAAATAAAAGGAGACAGCAAAAGGATCTGTATCGTATGATTCCATTAATTTGAAATATTCAGAATAGGTAAATTCATAGAATCAGAAAGAACAGTGACTGCCACTGTCTGGAGATTGAGAGCTAGGTAAAGTGTGGAGGTTTCTTTTGTTGTGATAAAATTTTCTGAAATTGAGATAGTAAACTAATGAATACACTAAAAAACAATTTTACATTTTAGTGGGGTGAATTGTAGCATATATGTCCTATTTTTCTGTAAAAATTAATGAAATAGCATCTCCTTTAAATTTCACTGTATTTCTAGCAGCCAGGTCATGTAGAAGAAAGGCCATAGGCTTCACAGCTGTACAGAATGGTAATAAACCAAAGCTTCATTCTCTGGGAGCTCTATGCCTTAGGGCAATTACCTAATTATTTTGATCTGGGATTTTCTCACCTGTAAAATGGTGATAGTTACACTTACTTTAAAATATTTGGTGAGAATTAAAAGAGGTAGTGCAGGTAAAGAGCCAAGCCAAGTTAGCTGCACAGTAAGCATAATTTTATTTTCTGTATTCATATTGTTGCTTCTTTTTCTCCTTCCACTTATGTTTAATGCAATTTAATTGCATCCTGTTCCTCCAGATGTTACTTACATAGGAATCGTGTAATAAATTCATTTTTCTTCCTTTTTTCTTTTTTCTTTTCTTTCTTTTTTTTTTTTTGAGACAGAGTCTTGCTCTATCGCCCAGGCTGGAGTGCAGTGGCATGATCTCGGCTCACTGCAAGCTCCGCCTCCCGGGTTCAAGTGATTCTCTCGCCTCAGCCTCACGAGTAGCTGGGACTACAGGTGCCCGCCACCACGCCCGGCTAATTTTTTGTATTTTTAGTAGAGACGGGGTTTCACTGTGTTAACCAGGATGGTCTTGATCTCCTGACCTCATGATCCGCCCGCTTCGGTCTCCCAAAGTGCTGGGATTACAGGCATCAGCCACCGTGCCAGGCCCATTTTTCTTTTTTTTTTCTTACTGCCTGTAATTGTATTTTTGCTCTCCTTTATCCTTATTTCAATTTCCTTATGAGAAAACAGACAACCATGTTTGCTCAGTGCTCTTGCCCCTCTGCGGTGCTGTGGCTTTCTGACCTCATTTAAAAGGAAACGTGCAAGTCATTTGGAAAAAGGAAACTCATAACTTCCTAAGGTTTCTGGTTATACAATATTTAGGGACTAGATTAGACTTTTGTTACGAATAAATCTCTCTTTGGAAAGAGTGGCCAACAGTAAAATTAAGATGTTAAGTTCATAATTTGCATGCCATTAGTATTCTCATAAAGAATATCAAATTCTGCCTCATTTCCAGAAAATTTCAAATTTGAACAGTAGAAAAATAAAGCATGTGGGTAGGGGAAAGCTTTCAATCAGAAAATTTTAAATGTGGGGGGAAATAGTACAAACATATTTTTTCAATGTTAAATGATATTTGTACCAAAAATAATGCTTCATCAAATCGAATTTTTAAATATCTTGTATACAAAATAAGTAGAAGAGGACAACCCTGGGTTATAAGTAGATAGACCCCCATCTCCCAGTTCAGATAATCCTCTCATCAGTGACCTCCACAGGACTTTCATAAAATAACTTTTGAAAACCGTTTTATAACATAACCTCTTCATTTAAAGATAAAGAAGGGGAAATCTAAGAAGATTCAGTTAATTATTTAAAGCTCCCGAATATTGTCAGAACTGAAAATATAATTTACATTTCTGAATATCCAGTAATGTATATTATTTGTACTAAACAATGTTGATTGTTGAATGAGAAAAATTAAAAAAGAAACAACTACCTACTTGGAGTCACCTTATGATTTAAATCTCATATTTTTGTTCATACCTGTAAGTATCTCAAGGTCAGAGGCAGTCAAATATACACAGGCTGCATTAGTATCATTCTAGTGTCTCCACATATTTCCAAGTAGTCATTTGGACCATTTGACAACAAGAATGAATAGAAAATATGCTTAAACAGTTTGTCTGTAATTCATGATAAGATATGCTAATTACTATTAAGCAGCAAGAAAAATTAGAATCTTCACACTAAGGTCTTCTAGTAATGTATAATTAACTCTGTGGATTTCAAAGTAACTGTATTTAAGATTACTTGAGGTCATATGGTACATCTAGTTCTAGATCCTTGAGGAATCGCCATACCGTTTTCCATAATGGTTGAACTAGTTTACAATCCCACCAACAGTGTAAAAGTGTTCCTATTTCTCCACATCCTCTCCAGCACCTGTTGTTTCCTGACTTTTTAATGATCGCCATTCTAACTGGTGTGAGATGGTATCTCATTGTGGTTTTGATTTGCATTTCTCTGATGGCCAGTGATGATGAGCATTTTTTCATGTGTCTGTTGGCTGTATGAATGTCTTCTTTTGAGAAATGTCTGTTCATATCCTTTGCCCACTTTTTGATGGAGTTGTTTGTTTTTTTCTTGTAAATTTGTTTGAGTTCTTTGTAGGTTCTGGATATTAGCCCTTTGTCAGATGAGTAGATTGCAAAAATTTTCTCCCATTCTGTAGGTTGCCTGTTCACTCTGATGGTAGTTTCTTTTGCTGTGCAGAAGCTCTTTAGTTTAATGAGATCCCATTTGTCAATTTTGGCTTTTGCTGCCGTTGTGAGCCATCCCATTACTGGGTATATACCCAAAGGATTATAAATCATGCTGCTATAAAGACACATGCACACGTATGTTTATTACGGCACTATTCACAATAGCAAAGACTTGGAATCAACCCAAATGTCCGTCAGTGACAGACTGGATTAAGAAAATGTGGCACAGCCAGGCGCGGTGGCTCAAGCCTGTAATCCCAGCACTTTGGGGGGCCGAGATGGGCGGATCACGAGGTCAGGAGATCGAGACCATGCTGGCTAACACGGTGAAACCCCGTCTCTACTAAAAAAAATACAATTAGCCAGGCGAGGTGGCGGGCGCCTGTAGTCCCAGCTACTCGGGAGGCTGAGGCAGGAGAATGGCGTGAACCCAGGAGGCGGAGCTTGCAGTGAGCTGAGATCTGGCCACTGCACTCCAGCCTGGGCGACAGAGCGAGACTCCGTCTGAAAAAAAAAAAAAAAAAAAAAAGAAAATGTGGCACATATACACCATGGAATACTATGCAGCCATAAAAAAGGATGAGTTTGTGTCCTTTGTAGGGACATGGATGCAGCTGGAAACCATCATTCTTAGCAAACTATCACAAGAACAGAAAACCAAACACCGCATGTTCTCACTCATAGGTGGGAACTGAACAATGAGATCACTTGGACTCGGGAAGGGGAACATCACACACCGGGGCCTATCATGGGGAGGGGGGATTGCATTGGGAGTTATACCTGATGTAAATGACGAGTTGATGGGTGCTGACGAGTTGATGGGTGCAGCACAGCAACATGGCACAAGTATACATATGTAACAAACCTGCACGTTATGCACATGTACCCTAGAACTTAAAGTATAATAATAATAAAAAATAAATAAAAATAAAAATAAAAGATTACTTGAGGTTTGTCTTCTTTTGAATCTAATCTGTACTGAACTCATAGGTGACAATTATATATATATATATATGCACACACATATTTTGTAGCATGTGTAAAGTACGTAGAGATTATATATTCACAATACGTAAACACACACACATATATATATATGTAGTGCAACCTTACACAATTTTTAGGGAGTTTTGGTCATTTTGTATATATGTGCAAAATTTTACTTTACAGAAAAACAACCACAGATTTCTAATTAAATATTTGAAATTTAATTTTAGTGTGCATAAAATTTGGATTAAGAAAAACCTATAGAGCTTAATTTTGGGTCCCACAGAGGTCATGTGAGAAAACCTTCCAGCTACACATGTCACTGGTAAAGGTTATTCTAAAATCGAGTCAGTGCACTCTTCTGCCTTCATTCAGCCAGTCTTCTAAATAAAGCTGAGTCTCTTGTTTGTAATGTGAGATTTAAGAGGGTCTCAAGAATGACAAACTAAGAATAATTACTCATTTCCCAGACTTCAACTAAAGAAGAAAAACTATCTTGCATATGTGAACAAATCCTGTAAGATATCTTCTGTGCTAAACAGTACCTCACTAACTTCTCCACAAGTATGAAAACAGCTTATATCTTCTCTCCAAATTAGGAAAGAAGGAGAGATAGATTATCAAACATAGAAAGGAAATAATACTTCAGAGTTTCTTTTTTCAAGGGAAACAGGATTTGGTCTCAAGAAGGAGGTAAATGAAACTATAGAGTGGAGGATAGATTAATGAAAACACACTACTTTATTTGGAAACACAAATAAGAGAATCTACTCACCCATGAGACTCTGGCAGACTCTGAATGTTTATTTCAGAAGGATCTCTAACACTATGTAGCTCTAAAATGGTGGTTGGAAACATTGCAAGACATGATTCTATGCTTCTGAAATATGGAAAGAAACTAGACAGGTAAGTCTTTGACTCTTATAGAACATTCAATCTATGAAAACACTGTATATTCAACAATACCAGATTTATCATTAATGACTCAAAATACAACATTCATTTACATTTATCTTTCTTCACACCTAATTTCTTCCCTCAGAAATTAATTTTCTTTTTTTCTATGCTCTGAAAACTCTGATTTTGCATTCAAGAAAAGGAATATTTTCCCCTAAATGAATCATGTCTAACCTGCTGTCTAGAATCTCACATTTTTAGGTTGAAAATGATATTAAAATGACCTATAATGACAGAACTCATAGAAGCAGAGAATGACTCAGGTAACCTATAACATTTTGTGCTAGTTCTAAATACATGATGGGTGTTTTCCTAACATTAAACTGAAATGTGCCTTTCTTTGGAACAATGTTTCTCATTCTGCTATATGAGGCTTCAATGAGAAATTTAAATACCTCTTCCACATATAGCATCTACACCTCCTACAACTTCATGGTCCTTTTACCAATATAACTACCCCAATTTCTTTACCTTTCCTTTAATATTGTGTAATTTAAGATACTTCTTTAGCCTCTTCACTACCCTGTAAGGAATCTATTCATAAAAGCTTTTCTTAAATTTAACAACAAGAACTCAATTCAGTATCAGGGATGCTGTCTATAGTTAAAGAATGACCAAATACATATAACTAATCTCTTCTAATGTAACTCAATATTCCAGTGGTTTCTCAAACTAAAAATTTAATTATTCATTGTTTAAAAAATCTATGTTACTGATATAGCTCTGATATTGCACAAGAACACCTCATTAAACAAAAATCAACTTTTATAACTCATCATTCCTCAAACTCTATTTAGTGGAAGAGATTTCATCTCTTCAGATAAAACTGCAGAAAAAAATTAGGCAGTTTATAACTTCTCTTAGTAAGTAATAAAAAGCCCTAGAGTCTCAATTTACAAATAAGAATGTTCCAACTCATGTAGTAATCAAAACTTGAAGATTGACAAATCATCCTCCCCTCTCAGCTTGAGCCTACTTTAGACCAGAACCTCTAGGGAAAAGGAATGTTAGCAGGGCTGCCTCCCTCCCACCCCCAACCCTCACAAATAACAGATATATCATCTGGGTTTATCTAAGGCACTGGATGTACCTCATCAAAGAGTATGTGGTCATGCAGTGTCAGAGTGTGTTTGGTGGTAGCAGTATCTTCATAGTCTCTGATATTCTGAGATAAAGTGATAAAGTGATCATGTTTTTATTTACTAAATATTCAAATTTAACGCTTGACCAAAAGAAATCATTATTAAAAATTAAAGATGGCATGTGTTTCCTTCAGTGCCTTCCGTTATTTCAATGGTGAAGAACTGGAGCTTAAATATACGCAGTGATATGCCCAATATTACGATATTACGTAGCTGTTAAATAGTCTGATTTCTTTAGCAGTAAAGCAAAGACCTGGCTAGTTCTCTATTTCTCTAGCAACAGCCAAGTCAACAAGATAAAGCCATCTCTTATTAAAACACAATTTGGGTTACAAATATCAGTGTTGATATTAACTGAATAAAATTTAAATTTGATCAAATTTAGGAACACTCGATGGGGCTCTAGGCCATTTGTTTAATTTACCAATTATGTGTCACATGCAGTGTGGAGCTGACACAGTTGGGCCCAGTGAAGGGCATTGGCATTGCGATCTGAGTGCAACACGGAATCATTGGAAGCTTTTATTTTCAGCTTTTATTGAAGAATAACACAGAAAAATGCTCAAATTACAAGTGCAGTACTCAACAAAATATCCAAAATTAACACATTTCACCAGAACCTGGAAAGAAATCAAAGGTTCCAGCACCCCAGTGCCCACCTAGTATCACCTTTCACTCACTACTTGCCCAATCCCCAGTGTCAGTAGATCTTTCTGCATGGCCTTATCCATATGAGCAACTTTCCTTTGACACCTATTTTGCTAAAAGTTCTTGTCAAAATTTTATGCTAATATTTAATAAGTATTTTTGTGGCATCATCTGAGATGTATAATTTTTTAATTCTATATTTTATGAGGTTAGTAAACTATATTAACGTATTTTCAAATGCAAACTAAACTGACATTCCAGGAACAAACCTGATTTCATTGTTACACATTTCTCATTTTATATATTATTTAGAATCATACTTTAGTGTTTTTTACTTCTCTCCTCAATAGTAATGTTGGATTACAATTTTATTTATTTAATATTATTGTTAAATTTTGATATCCAATTTATGTTAGCCTCATAATACATAAAAAGTGGCATTATTTCTACCTGGAATATTTGAGAGAAATAGCTAAGGAAGCCATATAGATCTGACATTTTCTTGTAGAAAAAAAAAGTTTGAATTCCATTTATTTAATAAATATAGGTCTTTTCAGATATATTTTCTCTTGTTTTCTTTTTGTAAGATAGGTATTTCTAAAAATGTTTTTATTTTCTTTATGGTATTAGGGTTTTTCTTGTATGTCTTCCCCTACTCCTTTTTAAACTAGTTTTACTTCATTTTTGTCTCTTTTACTAGTTATTTTTTAAAATCAATTTTCACTTTATTCAGGTGCATACACACACACCATCAGTATATAGATCTATCTATCATCTATCATCTATCTATAATATATTCATATGTATCTTCTTTGGTTCTTTTGTTGTGCTGTCTATTATTACCAACTTTCTACTTTCTTTGGATTGAATTTGCTGTTCTTTTTGTAGCATCATGAAATGGATAATTATAATTCTTTCTGACCCCATCTTTGTGGCAATACATTTTTCCTCAAAATGGAATTAGTTTGTGATTCCTTTTTCTGACTCATGGATTTTAGAAGTATTTGTACGAATTTTCAATTTTGTGTGATATTCTATTTAACTATTTATCTTAAATTTCAAACAACCTAAATTCCTCTGTGTTCCAAGAACAGACAGTATAACATCAGTACATTGGAAGTCATTGAGTTGTGCTTAAAATTCAGACAATTTTTCCATGGCTGATTGGCATGTACCTTAAATGAAGTCTAGTGATGGATGTTGGGTCCTGTCCATTTTTGTTGTTGTATCAATTACTGAGATTATTAATATTTTCCACTCTGATTGTCTGTTTTTAGTTCTTCCCACTATTCTTTATATGTTTAGAATCTATGTCATTACAAATTTAGAACTTTAAAAAATCTTCTTCATGAGTTAAACCTTTTTTTTTTTTCTTTTTTTGAGATAGCATCTTGCTCTGTCACCCAGGCTGGAATGCAGTGGCACAATCACAGTTCACTGCAGCCTCGATCTCAAGCAGGCTCCCAGGCTCAAACAACCTTCCCACCTCAGTGCCCCCAGTAGCTGAAATTACAAGCATGTAATTTCAGTCACCACGCCCAGCTAATTTTTGTGTTTTTGATAGAGATGAGGTTTTGCCATGTTGCCCAGGCTGTTCTACAATTCCTGGACTCAAGTGATTTTCCTGCCTCTACTTCCCAAAGTGCTGGGATTATAGGCGTGAGCCACCATGCCTGGCCCCCTAAACCTTCTATAAATATGAAATATTCCTTTTTATTCCTAGCAATATTTTGCCATAAAACTCTAATTTATCTGATACTATTATAACTACTCTAGCTTTTTTTTAGTCTTCATTTTTCAATCTTTTTTTCTGTCAATTATTTAAAACAAATCTTGTATTTTGATTGGACCATTACGTATATTTGCATTTAATTAAATTATTACTAATAAAAATGAATTTAAGTCTACTATATTACTTTTCACTTTTTAACATTTCTCATACATATTTTAACAGTCTTTTCTCTTACTTCTAATAAAGACATACCTGAGACATGGTAATTTCTAAAGGAAAGAGGTTTAATGGACTCACAGTTCCACATGGCTGGGGAGGATTCACAATCATGATTGAAGGCAAAAAAGGAGCAAAGTCACATCTTGCATGGTGGCAGAGAACCAAGAAAAAATGAGAACCAAGCAAAAGGAGAAATCCCTTATAAAATCATAAGATTTCATGAGACTTATTCACCACCATGAGAACAGTATGTAGGAAACCACCCCCATGACTTAATTATCTCCCACTGGTTTTCTCTCACATATAGGAATTATGGGAATTACAATTCAAGATGAGATTTGGGTGGGGACACAGTCAAACCATATCACATATACTATGTTCCATTTGCTCTCTTTTGTTGTCATAGTTTCTGTTGATGTTTTATTATGCCATTTTTTCTTCTTTTACTTGATGTATATTTTTTAATGATTAAAATTATAAATTGAATCTTCAAAATTTCAACAACTATTAGAAGTTCTGAATGTTTCCTCCTGAAGATCCTGTGAGCTCTTTAACTCTGTTTATCACCTGACCTGTGACTTATATGATGCACTAGTTATGGGCTTAAATTCTGAATATATTTTAAAATAACAAGTACTGGTATTATTGTTTTGTCATCACCATACATTCAAATTACTCATATATTTAGTCTTTTAAGACCTCTTATTTCTTCTATCACTAATTTAGAGGGGGACCATTTTTTTTTTTTTTTTTTTCCTTCTGGAGAACAAAATGAACTAGTGTAAGTTTCCTATCAATATATTCTACTTTGGTCTGTAAACTCTACTTTGGTCTGTAAATGTCATGGGTTAAACTTTTTTTTTTAAAGGCATTTTCTTTGGTTTTAAAATTCTTGGCTGGTACATTATTTTCTTTCAAGCATTTGAATATGTCACTTCATTGACTTTTGGCTTCTTTTTCTGTATCTGCCTGTCATGTTCTTTTTATTTTTCCATCTCTGGATACTTTTAAGATTTTCTCTTTGTTTTGCAGCTTTGCAGAAGTTTTACTATAATGTGACTAGGTGTGGCTTTCTTAGTAGTTTTTCTGCTTAAGATGTTTAATTCTTACAAATTTTAAATATACACTGAGAATATGGCCCAGTATGTAAAAATGCATGAGTCATACAAAAAAACTGTACTCAAATGGTCATAGCAGCTTTACTCATAATATCCAGAAAATTTGAATGTCCATCAACTTGTGAATAGATAAATGTATTAAACTTGTGAATAGATAAATGTATTAAAGCATATCCACACAATGGGATATTACTCAGCAATGAAAAAGTTACAAACTGATGATACACTAGCAACATTATTTTAAAGTTTTCCAAACATTATAACAAATGAAAGAAGACCAAAATGAAAGAATGAAGGCTGTGTAAGTTCATTTAGAAACAGAATTTTTGAAAAGGCAAAACTGTAGTGATAGAAAATAGACCAGAGGTTCCAAGGAGATTAAATTGGGATATAGAATATATTGTAAAAAGACAGGAGTAAAATTATGAGGGTCGATAGAAATATTCTTTATCATGATTGTTGTGGTGGTTGCATACTGTATAAAATTTCCCAAATTCATTGAATTATAAATTAATTTTAGTGTATGTAAATTGTACCCCAATAAAACAGATTAAAAAGTGCTCCCAATAAACAAATTAGATAACTCATATGAACTGTGTACATATTCCCATTTTATATTACCACTTTGACACATAAGTGCATAGCCTTTAAATATTTTTTGTTGAAACAATCAATCAATATATTAACTAATAACTAAATCTTGGACTAGGTCCCATGACTATTATTTCAACTCAGTATCATATTAAAGACTTATTTTACTTCATTTATTTTGTTTGAAGAAGTTTGAGTTAATTACGTTTACTAAATGTGCCAGATATTTTTCCATCTCTGCATATGCTTAAATAATTTCTTTCTAATGGAATTATTTAATTTTCTTTCACAGTGATGAAACCACCAATCGCTTTTTTAAAAAGACAATCTTGCCTCAGTTTCAAGTCTATCAAATGCAACCTACTCTGTAAGGGTATGGAAAAGTTCTCACTCCTAGAAATAATAACTCCAAATTCTAAACAGAATGTATTATAACTTTTTCTTTTAAAATATCTCATAAAAGCTTTGAAGTAAAGATGGCATTTCTTATAAAGACCAGTGCAATGTCTTATAAATATGGATTTGTTCAATATTTTTCATGAATATGTTTATGTGGTCTATTTTCATGTTGATTTTTTGTTTTCTCAGAAATATGGCAATGAAAGGAATTGCTCTGACACATTGATCTTATAAAAAAGTATTCAGTAATTCAAAGGAAGAAACCAGAAATGTTGGTTCACTTAAATTAAGGCTTATTTTATCATCTGGACACCTCAAAACTGAGATTGCTTGAGATATATGCAAGTGCTTAAAGAAATCACCAAAATAAAATGTTGCTATTAAGAAGGTTAAATGTACAGCCTGAGGAAATTTCAGAGAACTTGCCTTTCCTGTGATAATTTTCAGAAGATATTTAATCTGTATGATAACAAAACTGTCAGAAGAAGCCAGTTTTGATTAAAGCGAACAACACAAAATGCGGAAAGAATGAGCTGATTCTATTCCCTGCTGATATTATGAAAATACCTGCATCTGAAAAGGAAATATCTTTTAATGCAATGGAATATGCCTTAAAAAGAATAAAAATTATGCATTAGACTCTGTCACAGGAAAAAAATGTGAAAGATAAAGAAAAACTAGCCGTGGAAGAAAAAGACTTTGTAAAACAATGCCGATACTCATCGACTCCTCAAATCAATCCCATTCTTAATTTTAACAGACATGTATTATGGCATTTGTACAACTAGGATGACACAGCATTTTGTGTCAATGACTATATAATTTTTTAACATGTTTTCAGAAATAGAAACATTAAATTTAGGAAAAATGTATTTTCTGAGTGTCAGTAAAGTGGAGACACTGTGAAACTCTGTGTTACACATTTAGATAACGAAAATATGGGGATAGCAACATATCAAATGAAGATTGGAAGAGTTCACAAGGAAGAATGTAGAGTCAGTCAGTGAAATATTTTTGCCATGCAGCATGCTTGTATCAAAAAATAATGCTCACAAGGCAGTTGCAATTGCTGTATCAATGACATCTCCAGTAAGCAAAAATGTTTACGAGAGTAAAACACCTAAAGTTTTCCCAACAGTGAAATATTAAATATAATGTTCACCACTTATGCAATAAACTATTATGGAATAATTACATAATGCTTATAGATCTCCTGTCTGATCATTCAAATATAGTTCAGAGATTTGGAAAATAATAACAAAAAGGTAGGATACAAGTTTATGCTTATGTCATGACTAGCAATATATAACCAGAATTTTAACACAGTTTTTATATGGTTAGTAGATTTTATTGTAAATAATATTTTTGTTTCTTATAATTGTTTCAGTTTTCCAAGCCTTCTATAATATATAGGGATCACTTTAAAAATTGCTATCTATTACTTTTAAAAGCTTTATTTCAAATGGAGTAAGTTTTATGAAATATTTAAAAAGGTCAGGGACAGTGCCTGTAATCTCAGCACTTTGTTAGGCTGAGGTGGATGGATAGCTTGAGAACAGCCTGAATAAAATTCGAGAACAGCCTGAACAAAAATTTTTATTATTTTTCTCTACAAAAAAATATAAAAATCAGTGTGGTGTGGTGGTGCATGCCTGTAGTCCTAGTTACTTCTGGGGCTGAGGCAAGAGGATCACTTGAGCCTGGGAGACAAAGGTTGCAGTGAGCTGTGATTGCACTACTGCACTCCAGCCTGGGTGTCAGAGCAAGACTACATCTCAAAATAAAACAATAAAAAACAAAACAAAACAAAACAAAAAAAAACCCACTAATTAAAAAATAAATATCTGGAAAGGTACTTATGAAAAAATGTAATTTAATAATAAAGTCTATAAAAAGAAATTAACTAAAAGAAGGTGGGAAACTTGTACACTGAAAACTGTAAACAATGATGAAAGAAATAAAAAAAGCACACATAAATAGACATCTCATGTTCAACGTTTGAAATACTTAATATTGCTAAAATGTTTATACTATCAAAAGTGATCTACAATTTCAATGCAATTCCTATCAAAATCCGGGGCATTTTTTCCAGAAATAGAAAAACATACTAAAATTTACATTAAATCACAAAAGACCTCAAATAGCTGAAGCAAAATTGAGGAAGAAAAACAAAACTTTCTAATTTTAAAATATATCACAAGGCTACAATAATTAAAACAGTATGGTACTGATATAAAGACAGACATACAGACCAATGAAACAGAATAGAGAACCCGAAAATAAATCAACACATATATCATCAATTGCGTTGATGGCAAGGGAGCCAAGAACACACAATGGGGAAAGGATAGTTTCTTCAAGAAACGGTGTTGGGAAAACTGGATATCCACATACAGAATAATTAAATTTGACTGTATCTTACACTATACATAAAAATCAACTTGACATGGATTAACGACTTAAATTTAAGACCTGAAATGTATGACTCCTAAAAGGAAACATAGGGAAAGAGTTTATGACATGGTGTTGAATTTTATGGGTATGATACCACAGTCCCAAACAACACAAGCAAAAATAGACAAATAGAACTACATTAAACTAAAATGTTTTTGCACAGCAAAGAAAACAATCACAGACTGAAAAAAGCAATCTATGAAATTTCAAAAAATATTTGCCTTAAAAAATAATAGATTTCTGGCCAGGCACAGTGGCTCATGCTTGTAATCCCAGCACTATGGGAGGCCAAGGTGGGTGGATCATGAGGTCAGGAGTTCAAGACCAGCATGACCAACATGGTGAAACCCCATCTCTACTAAAAATACAAAAATTAGCCAAGCATGGTGGCATGTGCCTATAATCCCAGCTACTTAGGAGGCTGAGTCAGGAGAATTGCTTGAACCCTGGAGGCATAGATTGCAGTGAGCTGAGATTGTGCCATTGCACTCCAGCCTGGGCGACAGAGTGAGACTCCATCTCAAAAATAATAATAATAACAATTATAGTAATAATATAATTTTACTACTTGTGATAACATAGATGAACCTAGTAGATATTATTCTTTATAGACAAGCAAATGCTAAGAGATTTTGTCACCACCAGGCCTGCCTTACAAGAGCTCCCAGAGGAAGCACTAAATATGGAAAGGAAAAACCAGTAAAACCTAGTAGATAGTATGTTAAGAAAAAAAGCCAGTCGTGGAAGAACAAATACATGATATCTCTTGTCTGAGGTATTAAAAATAGTCAAATTCATATAATCAAAAAGTGGAATGGTGGTCACAAGAGCCTAAGGGGAGTGGGGAGTGGGGAGTTGCTAAATCAAGGGGATAAAATAATCATTGTGCAAGAAAAATAAATTTTGAAGATCTGATATTCAATGTTGTTCCTATAGTTAAAAATACTGTATTGTACAATTAAAAATTTATAAAGGGGGTAGATCTCATGTTAAGTATTCTTACCACAATAAAATACAAGTTTAAAATATAGATTCAGTTTTAGCCTTATTAAGGAATAATATTTAGCACATGAAGAATATCAGACCCATGGGCAACTTGATCAGGCAGGGGCTCTGTGTGTGTGCTAGATTATGTCTGGAATGCAATTGAATGGCTCTAGACTTAGTAGCATCTGGTGATTCCAACATGTCAATTTTTCAGGGATGGTAAGATATAGTACTGGATTTATTTTGAACTTTAGGGGAAAGAGGTAGATTAGGACAACAAATGTTCAGAAACCGCGGAGCGACCCAATGTAGTACAGACTGGTAGGATCTCAAGGCAGAAAGTAGAACTAGAAGTTGTTTAAACCCATTTCAGACCACAGGAAATTGAAGCACATAACTTATTGTTGAACTGGCATCCCAGAAAATATAATAGCATGGAGATCATTCTGGAAGGGTTGTTACTTATGTGATGTTTCATTTATATCAGAGTATTTATTAAGATTCAGGAAGCTAACATTAAAGCTTACTTACCTGTATCTAGTTGTAAATATTTACCAAATGAGAAAAATGCTATCAATACAACTTAATATGGATTGCCAGTGGAGTAACTTCATGTGTTCTGTCTGATAGGAACACGTTATTGGACAGAAAATCACTGTATCCTCTCCTTTCTTTGATTGACTTATGCTAGCATTTAAAATTATTTTACTGTGAATAACTACTTTTTTCTGGAATGAGATCATGTAAACCTCTTCCTTCAGCTACTCTCAGACTTGCATCATTTCTAATCCATTGTATTAACTCCCAGCTCATCAACCTTCATTGCTACTGCAAATCTTGCAAAACTTGGGCTCAAGCCATTCTAGTTGAAAGAAATTCCTATTGTTATAATTCATTTATATGAAGGTTAAGGGGAATCTGTACCTCCCAGATGGTGCTGTACATTGAGGCCTTGTGTGAAAGGCATGGCTTTTTGAACTCATACGTGCCTGAATTCAAATCGTAAACACATCAATCATGAGCTCTGTGTTTTTGGGAAAATTACCTAGCCTTTTGAAATCTAAGTTTTCATATTCTTCAAATGAAGAGACTAACAGTGACTTTATATTTATCTTAGGAATTATGTGATATAGCAGAATAAATTTTATGGGAGAGTACCTATAGTAGATTCATGAATACTCCTTTTATCCTTTCCCTTTTTAAACACTAAACAAGCATTCAGGGTATACATTGGTGGAAGTTGTACATGCAGAAGGTTCTGCTGTATTTGTTTTCTCAAAAAATGTTGGAAGAATTCCTGCAATCCTATATAACAGGAAACCAAATGCGCCATGGGAGAGACTTATCTGCCAGGATATCACATTCATCCTCCTTAGCAGAATAATGATCAAAACTATATTGTCGGGATACTTCTCTGACAACTGACTCTAACTAGGACAAACTGATGCGATTGTCAGAATTTAAATCACAGCATCTCAGTCTGAGAGTCAGGTTCAGTCAGAGATTTCCATGTCTATCGGTGCCCTCAAATCTGAAGCCACTATCACAAATTTGGAGTCATAAATGCAATTAAGGAAATAAAAATATCTTCATTTGGGCTAAAAATTGCTAACAATATAAGTCTCAGTTGTAATTCTTATTCTTTTAGAACTAATATGGTTTAAAGAATGAATCTGATCAACATTCTATGGAAGTGTCCCTAGCTCACAGGTAGGGTAGTATCATCTTTTTCTTCCTGGACCAGGACCTATGGATGTTCCGCCAATTGATATGACACTTATAAACTTAAGAAATTATATCTACCAAGCTGTGATTATCAAAAGTTAGCTATACTAGTTAGTGCCCTAGTAATATTCATACAATTATTCGTTATGTTTTACTGGGATACCCTCTTCCTATAATTGAATAGGGCCAGCTTCTGAGCATGTGACCTCTACAGCCACTCAGGTTCCCAAGATTAGAAGGGCCCCATGTTTCACTTAATACTATCTTATCGCCATCATACATTTTAAATAATTTTTGAAAAAAAGGATCCTGCATATTTATTTTCTACTAATCCCACAAATTAGGCAGTAGTCTTGGTTGGAATGTAAGATATTTCCATATTCTGTTATACCATTGTGATTTGACCAAATTGTCCTCACTTTTTGGAAATATTCTCTGTTGTTTCTGCTTGGATTTGTGCTGTTCGTCAAAGTAATGTCCATCTGAGTTATATGACTGCTCACGGCTTACCTCACATTTCCAGCATGAGAAACCATTCTTATTTTCTCTCATGATTTATGTTTATTCAAGTACATTCCTATTACAACATTGACTGTAAAGTTTTGTTAATTTTCAAATCTATCTTGCTACACTAATACGATTTTTGAATCTTTTCTGTCAACAGCACCTTGTAATTTGCCCAAGATACATGTAAATACTTGAAAGTTTGTGAAAATAATAGATCTTAGCAAAGAAGATTATCACATAAGCAACTTCTCATTGCCTAATTTTATCTTAAAGACAAGGCATGTAGTTCTACAGGTATTGCACAGGTATTATATGCATGTAGTTCTACAGATATTATAATGTCCAAATCCTTTTATCAACCATGTCTTTCTTCAACTCTAAAGGTTGTAGATACAGCCCAAAGGCAAGACTCTCTAGTAGCTGTATAAGTTGATGAACCTCTAATAAGTTGAGAAACTGCACTATAGCTTCCAAATTCACAATATGTCATCCGAATTGTGACAATTTTGAGAATGAAAGCTAGGCTATTAATAATTATGCCAGGACAATCAATATCAATATCCTCAGACAGCAAGGATATATCATTACCCTAACTGTAGGGTGTGCAGGTCTCCAATAACACCCTTCAGTTTTTGCACTACTTTCTTTCAATTTTATGAATAAAATCATTCATGACTTATTGGTCAAGGTAATTGCCGTGTATTTAACATTCTGATTATTTATCACCACCAACCTCATCTAAACAACTCATCTTTGGGCTTTTGACAATTGCATCTATGTAAACAGCTTGAGAAAAACAGGCTTTCCCATCTCTGTTAGACAGTCCAATGCAGATCCTCTTCCCTTACAAAATTTAGAAACTCGATGGTGCACTTGAATTCAGCAACATGGCTAAATGTCAGAACTTATCTAAAATCAGGTTACATCTGAGAGTTTCATGTATTAATGCTATGGACATTTTCTTGTTTATTTATCATCTGTAGCATAATTCCTTACTTAGTTTTCCAGCAGGCAAATTTCATTCCACAACATCAGTTAGAGTCCATGAACCTAGAATGCTCTTGTGACCATGAAACAGTTTCTAGTTACATTTCCAGATACTTAATGTTCTCATAGATTTGTTATAGTTTTAAATTCTGTGACTATTTCCGCTATATATTTATTTACACATCCCCAGAATAAAAAGCATTCAGTTATTCTGATGTGAATGTCATCTTTAGTGTAGACACAGACCTAAGGTGCAGAAAATACTATGGGTACTGGTTTATGGCATGAGATATACTGTGCATAGTAATTCAGTGTGGCAGAAGTATAAAGGAGTTTGTCTGTGAGATTGACAAACACTTATAATTAGCCCAGATGAAAGTGTGCCTCTAAGGAGCCAAAGGCATTCAAGAATGGGATTATGGCCAACTGCAGTGAAACCTAGCAACCTGCATTTGTTAGACTCAAATATAAAGCGCTCTTTCTACCTAAGCCAATTAGTACACAAAGCAATTGAGAAAAATAAATAAATTCAGTCTCACAGGAGCATAATATAAACTAAACAACAATCTCTACCCAAAACTACATACGTTGAGCAGATTAAATACCAGATACACAGATTTATTTACCTTTCTTGTTGTGAATATATATTCTTTAATTGTTTAACCCTTCAATGGTGGAATCTGCAGTGTCAGCAAGGGCATGAAGTGCTATCTTCTTCAACAGGTGTAGTAACTTACCCAAAGTCATTTGTTCATTTACTGTTAGAACCAAGGAGACTCCATACCCTCTTTAAAATGCTTCACTCAATGTTTAAAAATGTATAAACTAGGTTACATTGTTTTAGAAAATGATGCCTTGTCAGTGTCTTGTCACCTGGTCACTGTTACTACTCCTTTATACACTGGCCTCTTCATTGTGGAGTGAAAACCAGGAGGTACATTTCCCAGAATCCTCTGCCAAATTTGAGTTTGCCAGTGGAAAGACCTTAGAAGAGCTTTAAAGAGGCAAAGGGGGAAGTCCATTGTTCTCCAGAAATGGTTTCAATCAGATACGTTGGCAGCTGTGAAAGCTATACATGAGTAACACAAAGGCTCAGTGAAGACTTGAGAAATTTCGATGAACTCTTGTAGACTGAGACAGATGATGAGACCTTTGTGAATATCCTTGATAATCATAAAGATGTCTGGCTAATCTTCTGATAACTAGCTATCTAGATGTTTTAGTCTGAGGTGGTAAATGATTTTTTACTTAGGTTTAAGATGCAACATCTACCCGAGGCATGATCTTTCTACGGGAGAGGACAGAGCTCAGAACTACAGGTGCAAGCCTCTGCTAAGAACTGATACCACTTCACTTCTGTCTACCTTTCATTGGCAAAATCTGTCACATGGCCTTGCATCAAGGAGCAGGAAATATACTCTTTTCAGGCACGTGAAGGAAGCAGGGGATTGAAAATTTGCTAATGATTCATGAAGTTTACCACACATGCTAACATGGTAACATTTAACCACAATATTAATGCAGGTAAACAAATGGTATTTGAACACCTTTGATTCCACAATAAATTATCCTCCTGAGACTATAAATGAATCAATTCTGGAACAAAATTCTAATGCCATCTATATCTGTATGTTTGTTATAAACTGCTTGTCGGTAAAATGGGAAAAATATCACCAGATAGTAGGTATACGAAGATACTTACCACAATGCCTGGTATGATCTGGGCACTTTATAAATTCTCATTTCTGTCTTGCTGTAAGACAAGTAGACCTACTCTCATTTGATTATTATTTTGTCTGAAATCTTTAGAAAATATACCTATGAACAGAAATTTAGAAAAAGCACCTCACATAATTGTATTTACATCATTATGAGATAGCTATACATTTTCCTTTCAGAAACTCTTTTTTTCTTTCTCCTGACAGAGATTGAGATTGAGTGGCAGTTTTATAAACAAGGTGATGTTAAATTATTAAATTCATTTGTAATTGCTTATTTACCTCAACATATAACACAGGAATATTTCATATTGATAAATATAAAAGACTTATCAGTCACTAATTTACTATGTAGCATAGCACTGCATGTATATACACTATTTTAATTAATAAATGTGTTGATGGCAATTAGTTTCTTTTTTAGTATAGTACAATGCTGTCATGAAGAGTCCTCATGAATATAACACATAGTCTTCTATATACATTTTCATGAACTTTTTTGTCAATTGTTTAATTATTTTCTAGGGATGAATTGCTGAAGAGAAGAATAGTTGCTTCAAATAGTTTACAAATTGTAACTTTGATCAATATTGTTATACTACTTTTCCAAAACTGTTAATGTCAACCTTTTCTCATAAAAGCAGCATGCAAAATTATATTTCTCAACATGCTCCTGTAACTTGCAATTTATTAGACTGTTTATTTTTACTGGTTAAACAGTGAAATTTCACATCCTTGATATCTAGTGAGGTGAGCTTTTTTCAAATGTTTATATATGACTTGTATTTCTAATTTTGAAATTTTCCCTCTTAAGAGCCAATCTTACTTGATTTGTAAGATAACTTGATGGAATAAAATATCTAAATTTACTTCATTATATTTGTTGCTATTATTATCTTGGCTTGAATTCTGTCTTTTAAATCTTTCCAATCATTTTAACCCTCATTTATTTAACATTAACTGAGTGTCTTGTAGATGACAGGCCATATTTCAAATGCTAGAATAACACATTGAACCAAATAGCCAAATGTTTTACCCTCATGGAGCCTGCATTTCTAAAAGGGTTAAGATAGGTATTATAAAAATTGAACAAAAAGAAAAAATTAATGAAAAAATCAGGAATCCTGCAAAAGGCTAGGATTTCTATGCCATACATGCAAGTCAGGGAAGGCATGTCTACCTTAATTGGGTGACAAAAGCAAATGCTTAGAGATAGTGAGGGAATAAGTCATTTTGACATCTGGGGGAATAGTGATCCATGAAGGGGAAGAGCAAGTCCCCTTGGCTAGTTCCAGGAAAAGCAAGGTCATCAGTTTACCCAGAGCCATGTCTGTGACAGGGAGAATGGTAGGAGGGGAAATCAGAAGACTGGTGTGGAAACAATTATGTAGGAACTTCTAAGGAACTTAGCTTTTCACACTGAAAAACATGTAAGCCATCAGATCATTTTAAAAGGTAGAAGGACCTGATCTCACATGCTTCACAGGGATACCCTGCTGTATGCAATATATCAGAGGACCAGAGTGGAAGCAGGAAACCCAGGGAGGAGGCTACAAGAGTCACCCAGGTGACAGATGATTGTGATGTGAAAGGAGTTGTGGTGGAGATGGCAAAATACGGTCAAATTCTGGAGCATTTACAGCTAAAAATGTTGGCTGAATTATTGGATGTATATGTGTAATACAGACAAGTAGAAGATACTACTAGAGATTTGGGTCTGAAAACTAGAGCAAAAAGTGTACTTCACAAATTATTTTAGTTAAATATTCCCATTCAAATCTATCTGACTATCTATCTATCCATCCACATAAGTTGACATATTTCACTGTATCTTTATTTGGGTGCTATATACAAATAGTATATTCTTTTTAATGGATGGCAACAACACAGTGATTTATATACAATTCTTTGGAATAAATGTAGAGTTCAATATCTCTCTTACTTTTAAGCAAATATCTGAATAATCTCTAGCTGTAATAGAATTGCATATGAATTTGTAGGAGATGTGTGTCATGAAAGATAATCATTTTTTTTAAATAATATTTTGTTTTACCTTTTCCCTATCCAATTTTTCTGGCTCATATATGTTTTTTCTTATCTTAATGCATTGATTCGTAATAAAACAAAAAAAGAAGATTTTTATAACCTAATAAATCAATACAGGAAAAATATATCTAGATGATAATATAAGAAAATAGTAAAAATCCTCATACTGCATTATAAATCATTATAAGCAAGAAAAAAGATGAACGCCTATCAATTACTATGTGCTTATATCATGCAATGGGCCATGCAGTATACAAAAAATAAAGAGACCACCTTTGATATTACAAAACTTAAAATTAGTTGAGGTTGGCTGGGTGTGATGGCTCAGACCTGTAATCCCAGCACTTTGGGAGGCCAAAGCAGGCTGATGGCTTGAGCCCAGGATTTTGAAATCAGCCTAGGCAACACGGTAAAACCCCGTCTCTACAAAAAACACAGAAAAATCAGCTGGGGGTGGTGACACACTCCTGTAGTCCCAGCTACTCAGGAAGCTGAGGTGGGAGGATGACTAGAGCCCAGTAGGTGGAGACTGTAGTGAGCTGTGATTGTGCCACTGCACTCCATAGAGATCCTGTCTCTATTAAAAATAAACAAACAAACAAAAAAACAAGTTGAGGTTATATAAAAGGAAACAATAATAATTGATATATAATATCTTACTAACACTTATCTTTGGTACATTTATCATATGAGATTTCTGTTTTTATCTCCGTTTCACAAATGAAGAGTCAGATTACGAGTCTGAGAATGACAACCCGAATCAATAGAAGATTTTATCGCCTACCATGTGATCTAGTTCTCTGTGGTTCACAGAATAGTTGACATAGGATACCATAGGTGAAGCAGATCATTTAAGCCGGGATTATTCAGGCAAACATCAAAGAGGGAGAGATTATAATATTTTTCAGAAGAAGCATAAGTTCAATGAAACTATACCATAATATGTAAAAAAAGATTAATATTAATTGTAGCCTCGTAACATCCGTCCCGGTTTCCTCTCCTGTGTCTTCTAATTTTGTGGATGTTAGGTATTTGCCAATCATTAATTCTGAGTCTCGTTTGCTTTAACCATTATATCAGATGAAATGTTTATATTACACTGACATAAAAATTAAATTGGTAATATATTTAAAATATTGCAATGTGAAAACAAAAGAGCATGTTGAGGAAGGAAAAATGTATAAAGCAAGGCTTTTAAGAAATGAGTGTAAAAAGTGAATATCACACCTTGGGGGCAGCAGAGAGACAAGTGGAGAATGAAGTACATGCTCCCCCATTCTCTAATTTGCACGAGGAACATTTACTGCTTATTTTGATAAATGGATCAGTGTCTGTAACTCAGAACATGCAGAGACTATTGTGATTCAAGATGATGAGAGCTATCATAGTTAGATGCCTGGAAATAAAACTACATGAGGGAAATAGGATACACAGTTCTAAAAGGGGCAGTGATTGTGCCTTGTATTAATAGATGTGTGGATACTTTCTATGTGATCAAGTGAGAAAATGTATTTCAGGCCATTGGAAAACAGAATGGTGAGACCCCATGGAAATGTGAGGGACTTCAAGAAGTTTAGTTTGTCAGAAAGGAAAACCTTCTGGCAATGTGGCAGAATGAGATACAGAAAAGGTTAGCAAGGCCCTGATTTTGAAAGGCAACCCATGCCATATTTGGGAGTATATAGTGAATATGAACTACAAGATGTGATTTCCATTTTTACAAGATATTTTGGGCAGACATGTACAGGATGAATTTTTAACTGTGAGAAAATGACTTAAAATGGGCTGGATAAATGATAGTAAGATCCTAAAATAAAGCAAGAAAATGGAGATAAGCTGGGGTTGAGAGAGATTTAGAAAAACTCAAATATACATTAACTTGGTGGCTCAATGAGCTCTGAGAATGAATAAGTAGAGTTTTAAAAAATATCTTGCAGGTTTCTGTTTTAGGATGCCTGGATAGGTTTTGGATGCTGAACAGACACTTGTAACCCAGTGTGAGGACATAAGAGCTAGGAAACTTTGAGGCAGGGATAAATGAACTGAGCTTAGAAGTTAATTTTGTTTGGGTGCAGTGGCTCACGCCTGTAATCCCAGCACTTTGAGAGGCCGAGGTGGGCAGATCAACTGAGGTCAGGAGTTCAAGACCAGCCTGGCCAACATGGTGAAACCTGTCTCTATAAAAATACAAAAATTAGCGAGGCATGATGGCGGGTGCCTGTAATCTTGGCTACTCTGGATGCTGAGGCAGAAGAATCGCTTGAACCCGGGAGGCAGAGGTTGGAGTGAGCCAAGATCATGCCATTGCACTACAGCCTGGGCGACAGAGCGAGACTCTGTCTCAGAAAACAAACAAAAAAAACAGATGTTATTTTTGAGATTTCTACTGTTTCTACTGAAAAGGTAGATCTGCTCCTCAAGATACAATAGTATGGAACATATAAGCTTAAATGATTTAGAAACCAAGTAGAATTCATATTTTATATAATAAGAATGAAGAGGCCAGGAGAATTTTCTTAAGGGCATCACATGTCATGAGAGAAATCTTAATAGGACGAAATTGACAGTAGTGTCTTAGTGGCCACCATCCCCTCCATTTCAAATAGGCACACACATGATCATTTGTTTCACACTAATTCAACAAAATGTATCTTAATTATATATTAGCACTGGAGATATTACTATAAAACATCCAGAGCAATTATCATCCTTGCCACAACTCATAATTCACTGTGTTCCGTAGCTAAGGATTGTATAACCTAGATTTTTATAGCCCCACAGATGGAATTTATTTTAATGTGATGGTCTAGCTCTTCTTACACATAATGTTTTTATGAAATTCAAATAGCAGTTATTTTAATGACTCCAAAATTATGCACAAATCATATAGTTAATATGATGAGACCAAGATTCAAAATTAAGTTTTGAGAATAACAAAAACCTAAAGGCAAATTACTTTAATTAATTACTTTAATACTGTCTATTATGATTTTTCAAGGAGAAACTGATGGTACTTGGGATGATTCTTAATTAACGTGCTTTAATTTTTTTTTAATTAGTGCATTTGAAATTTTGAGAGACTGAGCAAAAATAGAAACTATAGAAAGGCAGATGATACAAATGGAAGGAAATAAAGTAACGCTACTGTGAGTACAGATCCTGACCAAAAAAAAAAAAAAAAAGACAATAAAAGCCATAACCTGATAATCTGCAAATGGATGCTTCTAATGATTGCTATCCCACAAGCATTAGGTGGGAAGACATGTTTAAATGTATTACTTATTGTTTAGTAGTGCCTGCTATGCAGTAGTTCTGGGAAAACTCTCATTGTCTCCAATTTACCCTTGACTTTCAGAGTATTTAACTAATTTTTCTCAGAGTGTAGTAGAAGAGCTGGAATTTCAGACTTTTATCTCTGTGGTTCCAAAGGCTTTCCTCCTATTCTTCATCTAATGAAGACAGACTACATGTAAGGCACAAAGTAGAATTAATAAAATAAAATGTGTCAAGAGAGGAAAGGGAATGAAGTGAAGAAGATGGTGGAGAAAGAAGAAGGCTGAATGTCACATTTTTCTTTCTTCAATTACAAAGTAAACATCAATGACAGTAGGAAGTCACAACCTTTGACGAAAAATACATGTATTCAGGCATATGTATAAATATATAATATGCCTTACAGACACATAAACCCACACAGATCACACGGAGTTCCTTTTTCTGTTTTATTTGTTTACCAGAGATTTGTCTCAAGAGTGATTCTGGAAATTGGCTGTGTCTAAAATGTTTCTATCTTCTTTAGTAAATGTTTCAAATTAATTCTGAAGGATTAAAAAAGATGGAATAAATTAGTCTCTGAGATAATTGTAATGTAAAAATAAGTCCTTCTGTTTGTGTGGATATAATTATTGGCCAGAAATGTATTTCTTAACATTTTTATATCTCAAAATTTCAGTGGATTTGCTAATAGTATTGTGACTAGGGCCTTCCTCAGCCCATCCTCTTCCACTGCTATTCTCCTCATCTTCAGGAGCCATGTATGACCTTGGCAAGAATTTGCAATTCAATCTTATGGAGGTGGTGGCATCCTATAGTATGTGACTGGAGATAGTAAGAAACAGTCCTCTGGAATATCCATACTGGGAAAGGGCACCATATGAACTACAGGTAAAACTTTGCAATATATATGTATATATTTTACATATATATGTATATGTGTGTATGTGTGTGTATATATATCTCTCTCATGGATAGAAAGGAGGCAAAGGATATCTTCTTCTTTATGCTGTTCTTAACATCTTAATCAAAAAGCCCTAAATTGAATTTGTTCTCACAACTTGGCTTTTTTTCAGGGAAAATAACTGACCAATTCTCAGTGACCTCGACAGCCCACAGCTTAAATCAAAATTAGTCTAATTTGTTTTCTATTGTAAATCAGTCTGAGTCTGAGTTTGAGGAACATCAGCCAGATTTTCGTTGATGCTGCTACTCATTGGATGCCTTCATCACTAAGGGACCAAAACTAAAGTCACAGGGACCAGAGAAGTTAGTTCAAAAAATAAATATTTACAATTTCTGTTATTCCCTGGTCCATGGTCTCGTAGAAGAACACAGACTTACACATATCCAGGTTTAAACATTACACCTAAATTTTCAGTTGGTCATTAGTAACTGATAACTATCTCTATGAGTACTCACTTCTTAATTGTCTCATTTCACCTTCACAATTATTATATTAATCCAGTGAATAGGATGATATGAAAATGAATGAACATACCCTCATCACACAAAACAGAGGAAATATATTAAATTGGGCAAATTTGCAGCCAAAACAGTATGTCTGAGAAAACACACAGCTTAGCATGTTGATTAGCCCCGACTCTGGTTTCTTAGTGGTTACCATCCCCTCCCTCTCAAATAGGCACACACATACTAGTTCCTCATTCAGAACTCATGATCATGTGTTTCACACTAATTCAACAAACTGTATCCTAATTATATATTGGCATTGGAGATATTACTATAAAACATCCAGAGGAATTGTCATCACTTGCCACAACTCATAATTCACTGTGTTCCGTAGCTAAGGATTGTATAACCCAGATTTTTATAGCCCAACAGACAGAGTTTATTTTGACGTGGTAGTCTAGCTCTTCTTACACATGGTTTAATGTTTTTATGAAATTCAAATAGTAGTTATTTTAATGACTTCAAAATTATGCACAAATCATACAGCTAATATGATGGGACCAAGATTCACAATTAAGTTTGGAGAATAACAAAAAACCTAATGGCAAATTACTTTAATAATGAGAAATTCACAGGGGAAAGAAGAATAAATAAACTAGCATTTATTGAATTACTACTGCATGCTTAGCACTGGGTTGAATGCTTTATATCCCTGTGACTTTTTGTTTTAATTGCCAAGTTCATTTCTGTCTTGGAAACTTAGCAATTGATTGTGATCATATTGCTGGACCACTTCTCAGATCTTTAGATCTCTAATCCCACTCACTCCATGAGTACCCCATATAAATAGGTGTTATGCTCTCTATTCCAGTTTTCTCCACCCTAGCATGTCTTTAAACTTTATTTTCAGTGTTTTATGATTTTTAATTATATTTGCATCTGTTTGCCTCCTATACATGATCTGTCCCTACCGGCCTGTAAATTCCAAAAGGTCTGGTACCCTCTACATCAGAGTCAAGACAAGCTTTGCTCAAATATATCCTGAATGAATATTGCTGGACTATCAAACACAACAATTATAACAATCTCATAGATAAACATTATAGTTCACAGATGAGGAAACTGAGTGGTATAGAATAAATAATTTATTTAATTCTACCCATTATTTGTAAATAGTATAAAATCACTGTTAATATGGGACTGCCTGGACTGAAATTCATTGCTTCCCAATAGGATAAGGTCCATGGATATTATAGTACCCTTCAGCTCAGACCATAAAGGAGCCCTAAACTTTGTTAAATAATTAGAGAAAGAATGAGGAGACTCAAGGAGATGAGGAGAAAACATTTTAAATATCTTGAATCCTGTGGGGTACGGTGGAATCTGTAGCAAGATGACAAGCTCCAGAGTTTGTCCTAACTTTAAGCAAAAGCAGAAACTTCTCCAAGTCCAGTTGACTATCCAGTGGACCTAAGGTTATCTAGTAGCATTAGTTCTCCTTTTTTCTCTACAAAATTGAATTATTGCAAATGTCAGGAGATTTCTGTTTTAACCAAGGCAAGGTGCAAGTCATTCATTGTTAATCAAATGGACACAGAAGTCAGTACAATTGGGAGAAAATTATGTTTTATGTCATGGAGAATTAGTATCTGATAGTGATGTTCAAATGTCATCCTCTATTTGTGTGGCAGATGAAGAAATATATTCTTTTTCAATTCGGAGCCCTTGCTATCTTTTAGTCTCCAGAAAAGGGATGCACAAATTATGCTTAACAAATTTAAACCTTCCCAATGAAGATCTACTCCACATTAAACCTACTCTCAGATATGAATACATCTGAAAAAAATAAAATCGAAAAACACAAACAGAAACACAAAAGCATCTGGTACGAGTATACTTCAAAATAGAGTTTTATTACCTAATGATTTCACATATAGAAATAAATGTTTTGAAGTAATTAAAATTTAAAGAAGGAAAATTCCAATAGAATAAATAAGAATAATTCTAAGGATAATCTACGCATTAACTAGGTTTAATTCATTTGTGTACAAACTACATTCAGCTGTATGCTCAGCCTCTGTACCCAAATATTCTATGCTAATCTCTCCTCTCTGTCAGGCATCAGATTTTGAATGACATGTTGGTCAGCTTGCATAATTTCCAAGTAGCTTTCAGTGACTAAAACCTGCCCCATTAAAAGTCTACATTCATGGAAAACCCAGAGTTCACCCTCCTACTCCTCATAGTCACTGTGCAGAAAAGAACAACTTAATTGGGTAACTTTTGTGTTCCTCCTGTAGACTAAGTGGGAGCATGGTTAGCTTCCTCTCACATCCCTTTTGCATGCAATACTTACATAGCTGTCTTGTATTTGGCAGGAGGAAGAGGATATCTATTTCACTGTCTCATGAGTCTTCTTTCTGTTTCTTGATGCTTGTTCTCTGAGTACTACAGATTGACCACTGATGACTTCTATGTGACTGATTTCTAAATGCAGATTCTCTTGTGGGAAGTATGTGCAAAACATGTGGATTCTCTTTGGGAGTTCTCCCATGTACATACTTCTCTGCAGTAGAAAACTTGCTGCAGCAAGACTTCTTAAGTATGGTACTAGTAGAGGTTTTAGGACAGCTACTTACTATACAATTGATGCGCTAGAAAGCATTCAGTGTAGATCTACCAAATGGAAAGAAGGCAGGTTGATTGACTATCATAGCTTTGCCATTGTCTTCACACAATCACAGTAGATGCAAACCTGATCAATACAGCTGTGGCTTTAGTTGGTCTTATTCAACAGGAGGATGAGAAACCAATCTTCTTTACATGGCAGGTACTTCCATATTCTACTAATGAGTTTCTCAGGACAACTTTCACTAGGATTTTTAGGAAAAAAAAAAAAAAAAAAAAAGCTCTTCTCCCTGCTTGGGAATACTCTTTGGTGTGAACATGTTTTGTTTTCATCTACAAAATCAGCAACACTACATATTTAATGAATCCTACCATGGAGAAGGAATTGTATTAGTACACAGATGACATATGTATAAGAGAAAGTACAACATATCAGTGGACAATTATTAATAAATAATTACCAAAAAATTAGGAAGGTAAAAATTTAGAGGGAGAGGAAATTATGGATTGCAAAACAGAGAAATTTTAGAGTGGGCAACATATTGATTCTGCCATGAAAAAATAAACTTATCTCAAGAAAGTCAGTTCATTAAAAGCAGAGACAAACTTTTCTGTAAATGGTCAAATAATAAATACTTTAGACTCTATGCGCCACACATGGTTTCTGTCACATAGTATTTTTTTTTCTACAGCCTTCACAAATGTAAAGAAAGATAATTCTTAGCTTAGAAGCCCTACAAAAATAGGCCACAGATAGGATTTGGCATGTGGGCCAGTCGTAGTTTGCAAATCTTGCCTTGCGAGAGAATATATTTAAAGCTATCAGTAGATGTATCATGTTTAGAATAAGAGAAAAATGTTTCATTTGTTTTTTATAAAACTGATATTACATTCAAGTATGTTGGCATTATTGACACTCTAGCGGCAAATTTAGTCTTCAATGAGACAGAGGGCACATTGTTTAGAGCACACCCTTCCACATTCTCTGATTCTGATTCTAGCGGGAGCTTCGATCAATGTTGTGAGTTGTAAACATGTAAATGAATTCTGTCAGGTGGAAGGACAACCTTATTGACACTCCCACTCACCTGAAAACAAAACAGAAGCAAAAATAATACAGTTTTTTCTTCATTTACACATTTATTTTTAATATTTCTGCTCAATAAATGTGTCCGTTTATGGCTTCTCTTAGCCTTCTGTAACATAACATTCTCATTTAATTCGCTGAAGTCTATGAAGAATAAATTTACTACCTGTAGTTTTGAGTATCTACTATGAATAAAATATATTTTCAATAAAAAATCCTAATATGTCAATTGCTATCACACCTAGCTTCTAAGCCTGGGGTTTATCTGAAAGAAAATTCTGAAGTTAAAAAGAACAAGTACGAAAACAAAATTCTGGCATAATGCCCAAGCTACAACTTAACTTATTTATTTTACTGACTTATTTTTTTAATACTCTGCTTAGTGAAAGAAATGTCAGGTGGGCAGCAGTAGGGAAAGTGAATTACTTTGGACTGAAATGGATTTCCTGCCTCTTCCCAAATACTACCTTCTACATTATCAGAAACAGTTAAATGTCCTTTGGTGTTTCATATCTACAGAACACTCTGAAGTTAAACAAACTCAATAATCTGGATATTTGAGAACTTTTTGTGTGTTTATGGGTCTAGGCCAAGAGGCAGAGTGCCTTGGGAGAAGAATAGAGAAGGAAGTATAATAGGGCCTGTAAGTGACAGATTCCAGGGCTCACCCTGACTCTATATTTTGAGATTTGTTTGGAACCTAAGAGGTTTTGGGGTTTGTGAGAAAGAAAGGTTTTGGGGTTTGTGCTGGTAATCCATATAGAATTAGTGCCTGGAAAAGCAGCCACACTGCCACTTCGCAATTTGGTAACCCTTAGCCTTGAAAGTCCTGAGAGGAGATCCTGCCCGGTAGCTATTCTTACCACTGCTTGAATCAGAGCTCACACATTTCTGTTATAGAGGCAACATAGTGTAGCATTTAATATCACAAAGTCTAGAATCAGACGTATTGGGTTTATACTTCAGTTCTAAGAAACTGTATAGACAGACAATGACAACTCTGTATGTAAAAATAGAACTCTGACCCATAATCAGCAGTCACCAGACTAGAAAGGCAAGTTATCACCTCTTCAGCAAACTGTAAGGGAGGTAAAGCCATAACATCTGTAGCAATAAGCCCCCCAAAGCCAGGACTTAATTAATAACTGACAGCATCCCTAATTTTTACTTCTGCTTCTGATGTGGGACCAACCAGAGAAAGGCAAATCTGCTTCCCAAACCAGTCCCTTAGGATCTAGTTAGCCCACCTCCAGCTTTCCCAGGCCAATAGCCTCCAATCAGGCTTCCCTTTTCCCTTTTCTCTACTATAAGGCTTTATCACATTTTTGTCTGCCTTTGAGTCTACCAACTGAAAGTGATAGTGACTAACTCCCTTATATTAGCAAGCTCTGTATACCCTTGTTTTCTTGCAGGTGATCTTCCTTTATTTCTGTATCTCCTCCACTTGCTATCTATGCTACTCTGTGCATATCATTAGTGAAAGACAAATAGCCTTACCTCATTGAAGCTTCCACCTAAAATTAACTTGTTCAAAACAGAAGTTTGATTTCTACTACCTTCATTGCTGTATTACCACATTTATACACAAGTCTTAGCCACCTCAGACACCTATTTTCTTCCACAGTCATCTGCATTTCAGGAACTGACACAAGAGTTTCCTGGATTATTTTAAAGCTCAGTGTTAAATTGTGCTTAATTTTCTTTAAAATACTTAAGCTAGACAAAGCAATACATTTCTGTGTTATGAGTTTCATTGTCTTCATTCTTCTGTGGTGAGTTAGTATTTGGAAGTACTCTAAGTACATACACTTAATATACAACGTAGGTGTTTGGTTACCATTTGAATGACTATCCAGAGACAACCAGTAAATTTTCCATTAGCAATGAAGACTTTGCTATTTAGACGGGGAAATTAAAAATAATACCTTATTAATAAAAAGGAATGTTGTTAAAAAATTCTGGATTGGCTAGGAATACTGTGCAGATATCCCTGCTCTTGGCAGAACCGGCTATAAGAATAGGTTTTGTCAGCAGCCATTATCCAGGATATTTTTGGCTGGGAGTTTGTTTTGTTTTTATGGCCCCATGTGTAAAATGGTATGATTTAATTAATGTAATGTTACGTAACTTCATTTATTAAAAGAAAAGTTGAATAGTTGTTCAGTTTATTCAAAGTTTTAAAATATATTCATTATATTGAATAATATGTGAATATATTGACATTTTTATAAATATGCACAATTTCTTTATATACCTTAAACAGTAACTTTTTTACATATGTCGGTAGTATTTCCTTGTTATATAATTTTCTGGTTTGTCCTAGTTCAGCTATTCTTAGTAATAAGTACTTTTTGTGTTTTGTTGATTTTTTAAAACTTTCCATTGCTTCCGTGGTTAAAGCCTGAGGCATATAAGGACAAATACAAATTGAAAATAAGAGTCTTACTTTTCTCTAATGAAAATAAAAGAAGAGATTGCTCTCTATTTCTTTTTCTTAGAGCATTTATTTTTTAAAAATGTAATTTTAAATACTATCTCCTCTCTTTGAATGTATATAACTTCTTTTGAAGACTATATACAACTTTTGTCAGCTCTGTGACCTAGGAATGTGTTTCTCAAGGATCTGGGAGCCATTTCCTTGGAATGTAAACAGTAAGAGAATGCAATTTTTGCCAATTGTGAATAACATCTATTTTTTATTGTGGTTTTGTAATAATCACTAATTAATAATTACTAATATATAACAATGTTATTGATTTCTGGATGGTAATCTAGTATCTACCAATATTGGTAAGCTACCTAATCACCTTTCCTAGCAACATTGTTATAGTGTCGCTTTCTTAATAGTAATATTATTTAAAATATTAGTGTATTCTTAGGGTGACTGCAAAAGAAACTAATGTCTATATAAAATTATATTTTGTTAAAATACTTTTAAGGACAATATGAAATGACACAGAAAGTTGGGCAACATGTTCTTTCAGAACCATATGGAACTTTTAATGCCCCATCCCTCTTAGTCATTATTTGTTTCTTGTTAGGCTTGCTAACTTTTGATGTATTTGAAATTATTTTTCCCATTGTCTGCATATGTGAACATGAACTGCACAGGGGATAGAATTTTTGTATACCCTGTATCCTCAAAACCCTGTAGCATTGAGATCAAGTACTCTGACAGCAGATCCTATATTTAATGTATAGTGTCAACACCAGGATTTTACTACTGCTGTCCCTGGATCTTAGCAAACTCTTAGTAAATATTTGTTCAGTCTTCAGTGAAAGACTTGGTATTTCTGCTAGTCCCAAGATTAAAATTTACCATGGTATACAGAAGCTATAAGAGAGAGAGTTGGCAGGTACTAAGAATAGACATCGTCTAACAACATAGTTCAATAAAGACTTGATAGTTTTGAAATATAGTGAAAGTATTGCTGCTGGAGTTTTCAAAAAAATAAAGCACATCAAAATGCAAACAAATACAAAAATGCTGGACAAATGTTGACCTGGGTTGGCTGTGATATTATAAATAAAATTTAAGCAAAGCTAGGTACTCTGTTTACATATGCTTCAAGATTCTGTCCAAACTTATGATTTGATGCTTATCATCACTGAATATGTATCATTCTACTATTGCTAAAGGATTTACTTTATTTCAAAAGCAAATTTTATTCACATATATTCAGCCTTTATAGTATGTTTCCTTTGACATATGGCAGCCTACATACAGCAGCAAGTTTTTATGTTTGATACTGAATTTTTATAAAGATTATAATCTGCCCTTTGGGTAGTGCATAAACTTTGGACTTCACCCCAAAATGAAGCTTAATCATATTTAGAACAATGATCTGGATGTTAATGAGAATAATATATTCCAAAATGTATACATGGAAGTTAAAATGTATGTGGGTATTCACATTATATCAGGCTACTAAGCAACCTATTTAGTCATAACTATATATATAGCATAAAATATATTTAATGATTTAAGGTCAATCTGACTAATAGCCATGTGTTCTTCTGCTTAGTGTACTTCATTCAGGGTTTCAGAGAGGACTGTGGTTTCTAAAGACAAAATAAAATCAACCAACCAACCAATCAGGCAAATAAAATCAGCTACTCATTGATTTATAAAATTTAAGTCAAATTCAAGCCTTCTTACCACAAGCAGTATGACTTATGGCAATGTATTTAACCTCTGTGAACCTACTTTCCTTCCATAGATGGTATTGATAATAACATTTACCAAATGGCATGTTAGTAGACTGTAAGAATTATATGTAGAAAACAAATTCATGTATTTAAAAGTTTTACGAAGATGTCATTAAGATGGCAAGTAAACTTGTCTTCAATTTATATGTAATTGAATCTATTTCTTATTATAGAATCTAAGAAATCAATTATTTATTAATTGCATTTATTGGATTGCTTTGATCCACTTTATAAAAGATACAATGCTAAAGAAATCTCTAAGCTCCTAAACAGCCAAGATTGCGTTTTGCTAAGAAACCACAGTTCCCTAAACGTCATTGAACCCATGGTTCATGTGGATAGAACTTTGCATTTGAAATTGTATTTATTCTATTTATTATCTTTGCCCAGTAAAGACCACATTCTGCTTGAAATTATTATTTTAATCAATATTGTAGATGTTTTCCTCAAATTAAATCCATTTTTGTGTCAGAATTTGAAGTTTGTACATGAAATCATTTTTTTTCTGTAATTGTAAGAACTGCTTGAGTATCCTCTCTCCCAGATGATAGCATAGAAAGCATCTTTGTGTTTGGGAGTTTGTCATGGAAATATTATTGATAACATGAATGACTAATAATCACATTCACACACTGTGTCCCATGTGTTCAACCTTTATCAACTATTGAAAAATAACCATTTTTTTGCTCTTGCTTTATTTGATAAAAGAAATCAAGTTTAGTTTAGAAAAAACTCTAACTATAAACAAAGATAATATAAATTTCTATGAATAATCATACCCCATTATAAATGCATTCTATTCATTTTTAGAAGATATTTTCTTTTTTCAAGTTTCAGATATACAGAGAAATTCAAAAGATAGTAGAGATAATCCACATATACCCCATCAACCAGTTTCTACTACACCTTACACTAATATGGTAAACTTGCCACCATTAATAAAATAATAATGATATATTATTATTAACTAAAACTCACAGTTTTTACTTATAATTTTTATTTTTATTTTAAGGCAAGGTCTCACTTTGTCACCCAGGCTGAAGCACAGTGGCACCATTACAGCTCACCTCAACCTCGACCCCTCCTGGGCTCAGGTAATCCTCCAATCTCAGCCTCCTGAATAACTAGGACTACACACGCCCACCACCATACCCGGCTAATTTTTTGTATTTTTTTTTGTAGAGGCAGAGTTTTGCCATGTTGCCCAGGCTGGTCTCAAATGCCTGGGCTCAAGCAGTTTGCCTGCCTTGGTCTCCCGAAGTGCTAGGATTACAGATGTAAGCCACCGTGTCAGGCCTCCAAAGTTTATTTAGATTTCTTTAGATTTTTTGCCACTGCTTATGTGCAGTTCCTTTTGTATTCAGTGTTACTGACTCTACTCATATCCAAAGCTACATAGTTAACCATTTCCCCCCACCTGCCAAGCCTCTTTACCAATGTTTTTTCATACATTTGTAATACAATTTGATTTATTTGTGATCATCTTCTTTCCTTCCTAAGATTCTCCCATCTACCTAATGATTCGTTTTAATTTGCAAACAATGTGTCATTCTTCGCACTGTAAAATTTTGTGACATTTGACGAATGTATAATTTTATGCATCCAACATTGCAATACCATATGTTTTGTTTTCATCACACAAAATCCTGTGTTTCACCTATTTAACTCCCTCCTTCTACCTGTACATATGAAGATCACTGGTATTTTTAGTGTCTAGAGATTTTCCTTTCCAGAAAGCCATACAATTGGAATTGCATGTAGCCATATCAGACTATATTCTTTCACTCAGCCACATGCATTTAAGTTTTATAAATGCATTTTCATGGCGTGATAGCTCATTTCTTTTTAGTGCTGAATGAATTTTATTGTATAGATGCACTACAGTTAATCTGTTCATCATTGAAGGGCATCTTGGTTGTTTCTAGTTTTGAGCAATTATGATTAAAGCTGCTATAAATGCTCATATGCAAGGTTTATGTGAACATAATTGTCAAATCTGTTCGATAAGTACCTAGGATGTGATCATATGATAAAACTATGTTTAGCTTTGTAAAAATTATCAAATTCCCTTCATGGTGGCAGTATGATTTTGTATTCCCACCAGCAATGAGCAATGATTTAGAGTTTTTTAATGCTCTGCTTTGTCTCTCTAGCATTTGGTTTTGCTTTTAAATAATTTTAGCCATTGTAACAAATGTGCTGTAGCTTTTTTTTTTTTTTTTTTTTTTTTTTTAATCTGGAGTCTTGTTCTGTTGCCAGGCTAGAGTGCAGTGGCATGATCTCGGCTCACTGCAACCTCCACCTCCCTGGTTCAAACGATTCTCCTGCCTCAGCCTTCCAAGTAGCTAGGACTACAGGCATGTGCCACCATGCCTAGCTAATTTTTGTATTTTTAGTAGAGACAGGATTTCACCATGTTGGCCAGGAAGGTCTTGATCTCTTGATCTCGTAAGTCTCCCACCTTGGCCTCCCAAAGTATTGGGATTATAGTTCTGAGCCACCACGCCCAGCTGCATTTTAGTTTCTTAATTTTCAATTCCCTAATGACAAATTATTTGAACTTGTATTTTTACTTACAATAAAGACTTTTTTTTTCAAGAAAATATGGAAACTACATCTCTATCACTATCCCTATCTATAGTACCTATAATGTCTATCAATATTAATATTAGTCAGAAAGTCAATGTTAAAATTATAAATATATATACAAATATAAATTTGTAACTTCTGAACATTTTTATATGTTTACAACAAATGCTATAGATTGAATGTGTCTTTTCTAATTTATATGTTGAAATCCTGGCCTCCAAAATAATGGTTACTGGGAGTTGGGGACTTTGTGACGGCCCCATTCTCATGAATAGAATTAATGTCCTATAAAAGCAGCCCTTGGAGAGACAGAGAGCAACCTCTTATTCCTTGCATCATGTAAGGACACAGCAAGAAGGCGCACTTTTAAGGAAGTGAGCCCTCACTAGATACTTAGTCCACTAGCTCTTTATCTTGAACTTCCCAGGCTCCAGCACTGGTAAGAAATATGTTTCTGTTGTTTATAAGCCTCCCAGTTGGTGATATTTTGTTAAAGTAGCCTGAATGAATGAAGACAATAAATATAAGGAATTTATAATCTAGGCTTTGATTTGGTCCTCCAATCTCATGCTACTTTCATGAAGTCTAACAGAATTTCAATGGCTTTATTGGGTGACCCTCACTGTTCTTTCTTTATGTTCTTACCAAAGGTCTTTTTCTTTCCTTCTATTAGTGTTTTTATCTGGCCATTTTTGTTAATTGGAGAGGTCTAATGGACAGCTTTCTTTAATGCTACTTTTTGTTTGTTTGTTTGTTTATTGACTATGGTTTGTTTTTTTGTTTTGTTTTGTTTTGTTTTTTCTTTTTTTTTTTTTTTTTTGAGACGGAGTCTCGCTCTGTCGCCCAGGCTGGAGTGCAGTGGCCGGATCTCAGCTCACTGTAAGCTCCGCCTCCCGGGTTCACGCCATTCTCCTGCCTCAGCCTCCCGAGTAGCTGGGACTACAGGCGCCCGCCACCTCGCCCGGCTAGTTTTTTGTATTTTTTAGTAGAGACGGGGTTTCACCGTGTTAGTCAGGATGGTCTCGATCTCCTGACCTCGTGATCCGCCCGTCTCGGCCTCCCAAAGTGCTGGGATTACAGGCTTGAGCCACCGCGCCCGGCCTGTTTTGTTTTTTCATTATCAAAGAAGGAAAAACATTGCTGGCAAGAGAAAAACAAAATGCTAAAATGCAGGAAGTAACATACCATGTTTATAAACTAAACAGTAGGCAGCCTAGGGAACAAACCATGAGGTTCTTTGTGGGCGTCATGACAGCCATTAATACCAATTTGAGCCTGTAAATTTGGGACTGGAAATGATGATAAAGTTCTGACATAGATTGGCATGGTAGAAAACTTTCCAAAGAGAAGAAGGAATTAAAAGTTATTCATAATTGTTGCAAGTTCCCTTAATCTAGCTCTCAGAGGTTTTGTTTTGTTCATTTATTTTCCCTAACATAATAAAACGAACAATTGCTGGGAAAGGGGAAAGAAAGAGTTCCTTTTATAATTACAGAATAACCCTACTAAAATTTTTACAACACAAAGCTGTTAAAAATAAATCTCTCCCTAAAATAAATGTGTCATTACTAATACGACTTTTAAAACTTAAAGTAAAACTATTTGCCTACATTGTGTCTTGTGAAGTATAATCACTAAATAATTTCAGGATGCTTAAGAGATGATCAAATTAAAGAAATAGAATTGAGAAGTTATGTTAAATAAACCTATAATTTATCAGTTAAATGTACAGTAATACTTGAGACTAATTTCTTACATTTGATTTTGATTTTTTACCAAAATCACAAAAAAGCTATATTAACTTAAAGTTAATATCAATGCTATTAACAGAGAAAAGAAAGCAATAATTTTGCCATTTTTATAAGATTATGTTCTAAACAGTGAAAATATATTTTTACACTTTCATTCTTTCCATGGTGAGTATATTCATAGCAACTTCAGCATTTTTTCTTTTCAAGCGTTTTATGAATTTTTGGTAGAAACAATTTCTAACGCTACATTAACAATTCTGCTCTGGAAAACTGGGCCAAAGGTTGAACACAAATAATCTAATAGAGACCCTAATACCTATTCTCCTTGTCATCACAAGTATCTTTTGCTTTCAAAATCAAAACTGCAGAGAATATTACAGGTAAAAGTCTCATTTGATCTCTATGTATAACTGCATAGAGATGAGTCTTCTCAGACATACAGCATTCTCGAGAACTAATTAATATTAATTCCATTATAAATACCTCTAAATGCAGTTGAGAAGAAAATAACTCATCACTTAGAACTAAGTCCATATCGCCGGGCGCAGTGGCTCACGCCTGTAATTCCAGCACTTTGGGAGGCCAAGGCAGACAGATCACCTGAGGTCGGGAGTTCAAGATCAGTCTGACCAACACGGAGAAACCCCGTCTCTACTAAAAATAAAAAATTTAAAAAAGTAGCCAGGCGTGGTGGTGGTCGCCTGTAATCCCAGCTACTTGGAACGCTGAGGCAGGAGAATTGCTTGAACTGGGAGACGGAGGTTGCGGTGAGCCGAGATCGAGCCTGTGCACTCCAGCCTGGGCAACAAGAACGATCTCTGTCTCACAAAAAAAAAAAAAAAGAAACGAAATAAGTCCATATCATACCGGGACTATTTTTTACAAAGTAACTCAAAAATTACTTAATTGTTGGTGAATAATGTTTGTCTTTGTTGTTTACAACTTTATCAGAGATCAGAGATCAGATACTATGAAGACTCAGGATAAAAAGTAGATTTTTGTCTGATAGGAAGATAACCTCCAAAGGGTATGATTTTATTATTATGGAGAAAATGTTCTAATTTCACCTAGCAGCAAGCTTGTTCTGATACTTTTTTAACTTCTGCACTTTCTAATTAGCTGATAAACTCCTGTTTCCCAAATATTCTTAGAATAAGCATTACAACTTTACTGGTTCACTCATTAATGAGTTGAATAAAATTTTGAACACATGTTCATTATATATTCTTAGCAGTGTCAAATTTTAATATTTAAATGTTATTCTTTGACAAATAAATAAGTTGCATTCTGATATACTTTCTTTAAATGTTTAATTAAAATGCATTGCATGAATACACACTTGTAAAAAGTACACAGAAACAGTAAAGTACCAAAGATTCTCTTTCATTCTCAGAATCTCATCTCTTCCTCATTAATAATTATTGTCAATTTGATGTGTTCTATTCCAAATTATTTTTAAATGTGAAAACATATATGCAAACTTTTCCCTAAACACACAAAAACACACCTTGGAGTATAGATTTGAATAATTCTGTGTAGCAAATAATTTAATCTCGCCCAAAGAGAGGTCTGGACTTTGTCCTGGGTCCTGGGCGGTACTCTCCAAACCCTTAAAATTTCCTGCTGGACAAGCATACCTTTGTGTACCTGGGGGCCTTGTGCCATGCTGGAGAGTCTGATATATGTGGAAGGTTTAGATCACTTGGTATCACATTGACCTTAGGAGGATCTGCAGACAGGGGTCAGCCAGTTTGGAAGTCAATAATGCCCATGTGGCCAAGCCTCAGTAGAATCTCTGGACAGCAAGGCTTAAGGGAGCATCTCTGGCTGACACATTTTTTCACACATTATTGCTAGAAAAGTTAGCACTGTTCATTACTCCGCTGGGTGAAGAACTCTGCCTGAAGAATTTTCTGGATTCTGTCCCATGCATAATCTCTCTTGGCTGTCCTTAATCTGTATCTTTTTGCTATAATAAACTACAACTCACTGTAACAGCTTCCAGTGATTTCTGGTTAGAGCTTCTAGTGAATAACTGAAATTGAGGGTAGTTTTAGAGACCCCTGAACTTCAAATCGGCGTCAAAAGTGAGGGTGGTGCTGGGTGCAGTGGTTCACACCTTTAAGTCCAGCATATTGAGAGGCTGAGATGGGAGGATTACTTGAGACCATAAATTCACAAATGGCCTGGGCAACATAGTGAGACCCTGTTCCTAAATAAATAAATAAATAAATAAACAAATAAATAGATAAATAAATAATCTAGGTGTGATGGCATACATCTGTAGTCCCACCTACTAGGAAGACTGAGTTGGAAGGATTGTTTGAGCCCAGGAGATTGAGGGTATACCAAGCTATGATGAGGCCATTCTAGTCTGCAAAATAGAGTGAGATTCCATCTTCAAAAAAAAAAAAAAAAACGTGAAGGTGATCATAAGGACTGTTTCCTAAGTCTGCAATTATATACATGTGCACTTTGGGGTATACATCACAATTTCTTAAATTAGGGTGCACATAGTTAAGATGCCTCACTAATTTTAACGGGACCACAACTCTCAGTATGGATACTCCCCAATTTATTCATTTAATCATACTCTCATTATTAAATGGCTTTTTTTTTTTTTTAAAGACAAATTCTCACTCTGTCTCTCAGGCTGGATGGAGTACAGTGGCGCAATCTCAGCTCATTACAACCTCCACCTTCTGGGTTCAGGTGATTCTCCGGAGTCAGCCTCCCCAGTAGTTGGGATTACAGACATGTGCCACTATGCTAATTTTTTTTTTTTTTTTTTTTGTATTTTTAGTAGAAACAGGGTTTTGCCATGTTGCCCAGGCTGGTCTCTATTCCTGAGCTCAGGCAATTCACCTGCCTCGGCCTCCCAAAGTGCTGGGATTACAGGCATGAGCCATCACACCTAGCCACATCATCCAGTTTTCTACATTCCAAACAACAGTGTAAGAAACGTATAAACAAGTATATTTGTGAATTAATTCAAGTATATTATTTTTTGTGATAAATAACTGGACAGGAATTACTGGAACAAAGAATATTATATTTTGATAATTATAGCCAAATTGCTCTCCATAAATTATCATTTCACACATCCATCAACATTATATTTGAATACTATTTCTACATGACCAATTAATATATAATATTATTGCTAATTTAAATATTTTCAAATTCAATGAGAGAAGTGATATCTAGTTTTTATCTTTAAAAATTGTTTTCTCAACAATGTAAAAGCTTATAAAGCCATATTTTCAAGAGCCTAGTGGTCTTTTGCATTTCTTCTTCTCTGGATTGCTGAGTTATACTCTGTCTCTAGAGTTCTTATTGTTTGTCTACTTGTAATTTATTTAAAAGAATTTATTTATTTATTATTTTTTTCTTTCCCCATACCTTAGTCTAGAAGGAATTTATTATACAGTATAAATATTTCCCAAATGCTTATTTCAAGTACTTTCTTCTAGATCATTTTATATTTAAAAATTATGTTGATGCTGAATGTAAAGACATTTTCTGTTTTACTTTTTTTGCTTAAATCTGTCAATATTTCTACTTTTCAATGTTCTTTTTCTTTAAACGTAATGCCTGATTTTTAAAATCTCATATTGTGAATATAATCACCAAAATTTTGATTTACATCAGATTTTTGTCTTTACTGTATTTTATGTAGAGTATTATTTAGAAAAAATATTTTAATATGAATAGGTAATTATCCTAGTAGCTTTAAATGTAGTACTTTTTAAAAGAGTGATTACACATTAATTTATATAAAAGACAACATTCCAACTTATGCCTAAATATGTTGCTGGATTCTATTCTGTTATATTATACTTTGTCTCCTATATTTTCAAAACATGAAAACATTCTTTATTGGAAATTTTGATATGACCTCTCTTTTTTTTTTACATTAGTGATGACCTGTTGAAAGTTATATATGAAATAGTTTCACAGTTAGCAAGAAATTAGAGACTACTACACTTCAATTTTTGCCATATTATGAATATCTTTTTATGATTGAATATACTCCAAGATTTACCACCTCAACCCTTTTTGGGACTGCCTCTGCATTCACAAGAAAAGTAAATATTTGTTCTTATAGACATCAGACTAAACAGGAGTCATAAGATAAATTCAAAGCAAAAGAGGACTATAGCTTTGAATACCTCTAATGCAGACCTGAAAGTTTTGCAAGGGAGTATAACATTTAGAATATTTGACTCTCTCTCTCTCTCTCTCTCTCTCTCTCTCTCTCTCTCCCCCTCTAACTCTCTTTTTGTCTCTCTCTGTCAGATGACCTATTTTTTCATTTTTATTATATGATATAAACTCTGTTAATAATGAAAAATGAAGTACATGATTTCTTCTTTGCTAACCATCTCTCTTTAAATTACCCTAACTATAAAGTGTCTTGAGGTTTGATTTCTGTTAGGGAAAATGTATGTTCACTCCCATCTCATTTATTATTATTAAATTATATTTTATTATTTTTTGAACAATTACTATTTTACATTACATTTATAATACACTAGCATGTTTTCCTAAAATCAACTTTGAGTGTTTAAGTATGATCTTGTTGAATATATAGTTTATTTATAGCAAATAATTTGAAATTTTTAGTTATGATATACGAGAACATGATACAGATATTTATTTGTTTAGATGCCATTATAAAAACTTTGAAAACATTGTATAGTTTTTGAATATAATTCCTACACATTTCCTGTTGGATGTGTTCAAAAGTTTTTTAAAGTTATTTTTATTATAAGTAATCCCTTTAGTTTATTATATATTTATAGTCATCCATGCTGTCTAGCATAATCATGTATTTTATCATATGTTACTCTGGTATGAAAGCATTTCATTTTACTTGTCTAATAATTTTATATTTGAATATGTTTTCACGTGTATTTCTGGTAGCAAATAACATGGTTTGCAAGTATCTATCCTATAAATTGTTTATTGCTTCAGGTAGAACCTCTGTAGTATTCTTTTATAGTGCAGATTATAGTGAATATTCTTGTCTTATTTTTAACTTCAATGGAAATATTTTTATAGTTTCAAAATATTAGTTATTAGTGATATTTTCTGTTGGTTTTTGTACTTAATTTGTATTTGTTTTAAGGTAGACAATCTATGTTATAGTTTGTAAAATTATTTTTTATCACTGAGTAGTGAAATCATAGTGCTATTCACTTAATTAAATTAATTATGAGAAGATTTTGTTTGACCTATTGATCATTCCATTCCTGGGACAAACTTTACTTAGTAATGATGCATTACATTAATTATAATTAGACTTTGTATGCTAAAGTTTTAACTAAGTTTGTCAATTTATACTTTAAGATATCATTACATACAGCTTAGTTTTGTGTTTACCTCAATTATGTTTACTTCATAATTATCAATTATGTTTACTTCAATTGTGGGCATTAGGGTTATCCTACTCTCAAAGAACGAGTTGACACATAATCTATTTTTTTATTTAGTGATCTCAAAATGTTTATCACAGAATATATTTTCTAGCATGTTTGGTAGGATATCATAATACATCTGACGTATTTGCAGGTGGATGTGTTTTGTTTTGTAGAATTCCCATTGTAATTTATTTCTAAAGAGTCCACAAATCATGTACTTTTTCATTAACTGAAGAAATATTGTCAGAAAAAGAGATGTGTCTGTATATGCGTATGAGTGTGTCATCAGCTATCTTGGACCAAAAGCAAAATTATACATATTTTAAGTTATATAGTTCTAGAAAACCTGGCTCCTAAAATTACAGGTTTATAGTCAGGAAATAATAATAAAAATCAAATACATTAAAACTTTTGGTTTATTTTTCCAATAAATTTTATACATTAATACTTGTCATAAGTAAGTGCAGCAATTTTAAAAAATAATAATTATTAATTTTAAACTCCAAAAAGAGTAAAGAACTAAAGATTATCAAAATAGCCACTTGTCGCTCAGAACTGGTGTGTACATAAACACTTGCTACTCCATTTAAGACCTGTATTGACAGATGACATCCATGTGTCTTTTGCTACTCCATGGAGATGATTTAGTTCAATCTGAAGAGTGTTGTCAGTCTGTAGGTGCTGCTTTTTAACACTAATCCTAACATACATTTAAAAACAGTAAGAGAACTTGCTCATAAAAATATAAAATCTTATATATTCTCACCATAGTTTTTTAAGTATTTGAATTATTTTTCACTGCAAAGCCCTTGATATTACTCTAACCATAATTAAAATGCATGTAAAAGAACATTGTATGTGTTTTTCCTAAACTTATTCATATAGCATTATGCTAAATTAGTAAGGACAGCAAAGTAGTTTACATGATTCATATTGTCACATATATTTCTTTGGGTATGTAGTATGTCACAGAATTTCTGTGCATCATTGAGCCAACTTTTACCTCTCTGATTACAACTTTTCTTCTGAAGTTTTTATGTTAAAATCTACCTCTTAAAATATTTTCAGTCACAGGCATGCTTATTAATATTTTCATTTATTTTTTTGTATTGTGGATTACCTTAGAACAGTAGTTTTATGGTTTTCCTAGTTTTTCAGTGAAAAAAGTAGGGTTTTAGAAGTTATTTTCAAGGCATCTCCTACACCCATAGCTGATTAAGCCAAAGTTTTGTTAATAGAGTAACAGAACAAAAACAATTCCCTCTTCTTTCAGCTCATCACCTCTCAGCTGTAGCTGTGTTACTACAAATGATAAGGCAAAATGACCACAGTTAATTGCTGCAAGCTAGCAAATCTTAAAACTGATTATATATTGGAATCGCAAGGAGAGACTTTTAATTTATTGATATTCAGGACAAACCTCAAACCAATGTAATGAGAATCCCTGGTGGTGGAATGTAGATAATGGCAGTTTTTAATGCTCCTTAGGTGACTCAATGTACAAAGTAGAGAAAGTTCAGGGTGGTAGGAGCAGGAAAGAAATTGTGAATAATTCTGGGTATCTTATTTTCCAAGTCAGAATTGCATAAATAAGTAAAGTGTATGAGTAATTAGCAAATCAAGAAGACCGAGAAGGGCAGAAACAGAATAGCTTTACAGTGCAAAAACTGAGAAACATCACTACAGCTATCAACATTAGCATCAGCAGTGAAGTCATAGCCTTGATATGATGATATGAAAATGCCAATTTTGCTTCGTGATGTTTCTCCTCAAAATACATAACCTGAGTCTAACATAAGAAAAACATCAGAAAACTCCCAATAAATGGGCATTTTGCAAAATACCTGACCGGTATTTCTCAAAAGTGTCACAGTCATCAAAAACAAGGAAGTACAGGAAACTCTCACAATCAAAAGTAACCTAAAGAGATGTGAAGACGAAATTCAATATTGTATCCTGAATGGTATCCTAGGAGAGGAAAGTAACATTAAGTCAAAATTAAGAAAATCTAAATAAAATATAGACATTAATAGTGCATCATTATTTATTCATTAATTGGGACAAATATGTCCTACTAATATAAGATGCTACTATGGGAGTCCCTGTTCTCTCTTTTTTATTTTTCTGTAAATCTAAAACCTTTCTAAAGTTAAAAAACAAAGTTTATCAAAAAGAGAACGAGAATGCCAAAAAGTCATTGTGCCTACTTTATGAAGGCATTCTTATGAGCAGGTTTACTTGTAAGCAAAATTTGAAATATAAAATTGACTATTCTCTGTACATTTTTTTGAGTGGCACTGGAAATTCCTGCTAATTAGAAATATTCACTAGGTGCTCTATGTCAAAGACTTTCTCTTGATTTATCGTTTTTTGGCATAGCTCGTATTTCTAATTAACTTTATGTGAATAATTTCCAAATCTATGTTCCTCCAGCTCTATCTTCCCACAATAGCTGAAGCCATATTTCCTTCTTATGCAAACTTTTTCATAGTTTCATTTTTCAGATATTTACACAACAGTAATTTGCTAGGAATTTTGTAAATCACTATGCCCCACCTTCTAATCCAAATAAATTGTTTGCTCCACCTTCTCCAACCCAACAACAACAACAACAAAAATTGGAACCTTTCAAAATCTCTCTAATTTTTCTACTTCAAGGTTAAATTAATCTATTAATAATATTCTTCAAATTCCATATTTAGAGAAATAAGAAATCCTATTGATGTTATCATGAAAATTTTTTATGTACCACAGTTAATTGCTGCGCATTAGTGAATCTTAAAACTGATTATATATTGCAATCGGTTGTGTAAAATTTTTCATTTTTACACAATTATGCCTAACATGCTATGTGTGTTCTACAGTTCCTGACACATTCTTCACTAGCATCAGTGACCTCAGTTTTCTCTATCCTCTGTACAGCTTCAAATTTCATCATCATATCCACCTTACAAACAGCCTGCGAAGACTACCTCTTTCCAGGCAAAGCAAGGAAGAATTTCTAATCTTGGCATTCAAGATCTTTTATATTCTGACCCCAAGCCATCAACCTTATTTCCTTTGTTTCATAAAACAAATTTACAGGTTCTCTGCTCTGAAAGTTAGGATCATGTGGTCAGATGAAGCGGTTGTTCACATTCCTATTGGTGTGGTTTTTTGTCTTTCTCTTTCACAGCAAATCCACCCACACAATAATGTTGCTTTCCTGACCCTTGTGTTTTCTGCACTCACTATTTTTCATTAAAACTTTAAATACCTTTTAGCACAAATAATATAGCCCAGTTATGTTATGTCTTATTCTAAATGTTACTCAATTTTAGATCTAATCTTTTTGAAAACAGATGCTATTTTAAATAATTTCCAAAGGCTGCCCCTCCTCCATGGAGTCAAATATGAAAATGTAGGTACCTCAGGGAGACATAAGTAATTGTGAAAAAACTAACATGAGTTTATGCTCCAATAGGGAAATTTTCTGTTTTTAGAATAGTTAGATCACAGAGAGGACAGAAAATTAAATTGGGGAGGAATAGTACAAAGATTGGGAAAATCTATGGATAGGCCATGGTTGACTGAAGTGAGAAATCCTGACAACTAAGTCACTAACTTGACAGTGCAAGGCCCTCAGTAAAGGCTCTAGTTGAGGACTTAATGGACACCATGCTAGTGTGATCTCCTGTGGAAACATGAAATGCTTGCCTGGAGAATCTGTTCAGACATTAAAGGAGAAAATACATAGAGACAAACTTTTGTTGAACTCCTAACTAGATGCACTCCCTTTGTCATCAACTTTTCAGGTTTCCTAACTGTCAAAAAGTGGTGAGGCCAGGCACAGTGACTCACTCCTGTAATCCCGCACTTTGGAGGCCGAGGTGGGAGGATGGCTCGAGCCTAGGAGTTCAAGACCAGCCTGGGAAACACAGTGAAACCCTGTCCCTACAAAAATACAAAAATTGGCTGGGTGTGGTGGCACACACCTGTTGTCCTAACTACTCGGGAGGCTGAGGCAGGAGGATCACTTGAGCCTGGAAGGCAGAGGTGGCAGTGAGCCGAGATCAGGCTACTGCATTCCAGCCTGGGCAACAGAGCGAGACAGTCTCAAAAAAACAACAACAACAACAACAACAACAACAACAACAAAACAACAACAACAACAACAAAAAAACAAAACAAACAAACAAAAAACCAAATAAATAAAAAGTCATGAGAACAGAGAACACAGGTCTCTCAACTCATCTCTGAAGGATTCAACAGGAACTGATAAGTTCACCTACCCTGTCCTCAGAAGTTATTTCAATGAGGTGCCTATATGAAAAGCATATAACCTACTCTTGACTAGGAACTTTGACTTATGAATTGACTCTCGGATTTTTTTCCTCAGATACAAATAATATATCGATCCCTGAAATCTACTGGAAAATCACATATGAGTATCATTAGAGGGAGTAAATAAAGTGCAAAAATCATGGTAAGAGTTTTGAAGAAAATGCCTGCTACCAGATAGCTTTTATTTGTCATAACATTTATAATGCATTGGGTACCCAAAACTAAACGACTTGACAGTATTTTCTTATTATGAAAATGCTGCTCTAGACTCTGTTAATTTTCCCATAAATCTGGCTATATTTAACAAGCCATTAGAAGGACCTAAAGCCCATGGAGGATGAGAATGACACGAAGAAAGGAGGCATAGATCACAATAAATTACTAGTCACAAATTACTCATGCTAGGGCCTTTTAACAAAAAAAGTAGAGTGAGCTATGATGTTACTTTTTTAAGTTAATGAAGAAAGAGATATTTCTATAGATTAATATAGTCTTGTTTTAACATTTTTCTATGTAAAGTCTAGTAAACATTTTGAGATAAGCCCATAGAGCAAGTCTTTTTGTCCTTGAGGAAAAAAAAAGTATTTGGAAGTATTGTGAAAGTTTTCAAGTCTAATAATGATGAGTGGGCATGTGATGAAAGAATCGACCATTTACTAATTCTAGGTAGTGAAAGGCAAATAACACCTGGTAGCTGTGAAGCAGTTAAACAGCATGCTTGAAGGAAATAGAGTGACAGAAAAAGTAGGGGGAGGAACATATAGTTGACCTACTTAAATGTTGGCAAGTTGGTGAGAACTACTTACACATACAGAAGAGGAAGACTTTGAATTAAGGATTGTGAGGCTCGATCTAGTAAACTACTATGAAAGAATAAACAACAAAGCAGATTTGCTGGTCACTGATGTTGAAATCCAAAGCCAAACATCCGCAGTGTTCTCACTGGGAAATCTCTCCTACTGAAATGCATAGTAAGGTTCACAAGTAAAAAATAAAATACAACAGAGATGAATGTATTTATTTCCTTCAATACAATTTAACATCAATTTTAGCTAATCAGAAGCCACATTAACCATAGTGGTCCAAAGTACATATATTAATATATTATTCAAGGCATAAAATTTTAAAAGAAATTTCAAACAAATAAGTAAATAAGAAAATGAGAAGAAAATCCTCATTATGCTGAATATTTTCTGTTTGCTTTGCTGGATCAACTGGGCGCCCTTCAACTCCCTGCTATGGTATGTGAGAGGATACTATGTTTGCACTATATCAATAGAGCCTCTTTCTCTTCCTAGTGTGCTTTGCCAGTGGCAGGCAGTGGTAGGAGAAGGGAAGTAGAAAGAGAGCAATATTGAATTATTTATTCCCCTGATTCTTTTCCTGCTAACTCTCTCGAGTCATTTCTTTGCTTTCTTAAACTCTGCACACAAGTTTGTAAATAATATTTTTATTAAGTTGTCTTAATTTACCTAAACTGAATGTGACTTATCTTTCCTATTTGGACTCTGACTGATACAATTATATCCAACAGAATCAGAAAGAAAATTCGGGTCTTATATAAAATGTAATGATCCCATGCATTTGGTAGGAAAAACTATAGCTATTTAAGTACAATTATAAAGTAGCTGTAATAAGATTTAAATTTACAATACTCAAAAGTTATTGTAAGACTATACGGTTATAAATTTAGTCACGGAAATATTAAATAATTTAGTGATTAAATTGTTAACTGAGATCAACAGCTGAGAACACAAGACACTGGGAATCCCACTGTCAAATTTTTCCAACTTAGTTGAGAGAAACAATTTTAGTACAGTTTTAACTACCACCCACCTTCCCGGATGATTAGAGAGGGATATAGGAAGAAAAAGAAACAATCAAATTGGGAAATACACTGCTCGTTAAGAAAGGACAGTCCCTCATTATAGCTTGCTTCTCTTCAAAACACAGGTACAGAGGCTCCAGATACAAGGTTTAGTATATGAATGGATGTATAATTCATTAGGTATCTGATATTCTGATATTCCTTTGATCTACCAAAAATGGCAAATAGTATTTGTGAAAAGATGGAATCACTGAGAAAAGGCAAGGTGAGAGGGGACCACATTGCTTCACCTTGATGTCAAGGTTCGTGAGAGATACAGAATTCAATGTTATGGTTGCACCAGGCATAGTTAGAACCACAGAGGTATGTGACCTAGAGTCCATACTCTGTATGTATAGAGCAAATCAGAGAACTGTGACCAAAAATGATTTTTAAAAGTGGCTGTTCATGTTGCTAAAAAAAGTGACTACAAAGACAAAAAATTCTGAACTGAGATATTTTTAAGATTGTTACCATCCAACAGGAAGAGGATCTGGTCCTATACTGCAGCATACTCAAAACACAGAGAGAATTGCTGCTCAAATTGTGGAAAGTACTGGTATTTATTGGTAGACTATAAAATAGTGATCACCTAATTGTGCTAAAAATGCTATTTACTACAAATTTATGCTAGATAAGGAAGTGACAATTAAAGAATATTTGTACCACGAGACTCTATACTGACATCAATGACTGGTAGTCTTGATTATAAACTTATTTTATATACATATAGGTTTCAAACATATAGTAGACTAAGAGATGAAGAGTGAGTTTATTATCTATATAAAAACTCTTAAAATAAAAACATAGTGGTTCACTAAAACTAAGCTAAAATTTAAACAAACTAAAAACCTTACCTAATATATTGAATGGAGTGATATTCCAAGCTTCATCTGTTCTATTCTTCCATTAAAGCTACCATTTTCTTCCACAGTAGCCACGGTACATTGCTTTCTGATATTGTTTAAAATGTTTAATATATAAGCAAGTGGTTACTCCCTAAACTCTTGAAATTCATTATCAGCAGATATAATTGATAAAAAAAAATTCTTACAGAAATAAAATGTGGTAGTATGACATACTCACATAATCATCCTAAAATCTGGCTGCCTGGAGCCTCATAGAACTAGTGTCCATTACAGGAAGTCATTATATGTAGGAAGGTACCATTTATATTCTATATGTGAAATAACAAATTGATTTAGCTTTATTGTAGGTTTTTTCCCCCAAATTGTGTGGTATAAAATACCTTTTTCACTGTACTTATGCATCCAGAAAAAAACGCACAAGTTTCCAGTGTATTTAAAGCTTATTTGAGATCAATTAAACTGTATCTTCTGAAAATACGATCATCACTTTGCACAGCTTTTACAGCGTTTACATTTTTCTTTACCATTAATTGTGGCCAAAATACATTCCCCAGATGTAGTTCATAGTAACTGCTGTTCAAAACAGTTTTTTTTTTTTAGTTGTATATTGAGAAGAAAGACAGCAAAGACCAGAAGAGCTACTATTCCTATGTATTCTTTAAATAAAACTGGCTAGCCCATGTAAATTTTCATTCAGAATTAAATTACAATCACAGCAGATTTCTACACTATGCCTCTGGAATTTATCTCTGCCACTTCCTTCTTACCTGCTCTGCTCTGCTTTTTTTTTTTTTTTTTTTCCTCATTATTCTCACTGTCTGATGTCGAACACCTTTTTTTCTCTAACTTGTATTATATTATTAATGAACTCAGAATTATTCGGTGACAAATTCATGTGTGTTTGCTTTTCAGTCTTCTTGGCAGACTGTTCTACTTAGATAACACAGCATTCCTCCTCTACAGCCAGCAGAACCTAGGGGTAATCATATGATTTCAAACCAATACAATTTTGAGAAAGACAGTACTATGGATAATCACTCTGGGGCAATGTACATAAGCTTAGACTGTCCCTCCTAAAAGTTTATATGTTTGCCTTCCAAAAGCCCAGTCTTCACTGGATGATATAAACAAATTAAGAGTTCATTTTATATTTTCCCTCATAAAAATATAACTTTGTAATCAAGAATATAATAATATTAATAATAATACTCATTCCTGAGAAGAGAGTAAAATGCATTGCTCCTAATAGAAACATGCTGAGTTTAATATGAAATTGATTATTGAATCCTCATGTTTGTCATTTACCTCCGAGAAAGTTTTCACCTTCTGAAAAGACGAGTTTTCTCACAGGTAAATGGTTTAGTTCTGCCTATTATTTTTACCAAGTCAAGATAATCGCTGTTTATAGGAACATTTATAATTAAATCAAATTCGTACCTAATTTTTAAAGTCAAATTGGATGACATTCTTCACTTAAACTAGCATTCGATGTTAAATGTGTTTAATAAGCTTTGGGCTTATCAACATTTATCAGTTTTATTACTGAAAGATGTTCCTTTTCACCATTTTACTTTCTTAATGGTTTACATAAGTATTCTTACATGGCCAGAAAATTTAGAAACACTATTTTAGTGCAAGTATAATAGCACTACTGCAATACTAAGAGTGGCAATAGGCCGGGCACGGTGGCTCACGCCTGTAATCCCAGCAATTTGGGAGGCCGAGGCAGGTGGATCACGAGGTCAGGAGATCGAGACCATCCTGGCTAACATGGTGAAACCTCGTCTCTATTGAAAATACAAAAAATTATCTGGGCGTGGTGGAGGGCGCCTGTAGTCCCAGCTGCTTGGGAGGCTGAGACAGGAGAATGGCGTAGCTTGCAGTGAGCTGAGATTGCGCCACTGCACTCCAGCCTGGGCAACAACTCCATCTCAAAAAAAAAAAAAGAGTGGCAATAGAACCAATCAAACTACATTACAGATAAGATGGAGGCATGAAGTTTGCTTGTTATTTGATAATAAGAAATTACCACTTCTTAAATATCTCCTTTTTTATTTATTTGTTTTGTTTTGCTTTTTGAGACGGAATCTTGCTGTGTCACCCAGGCTGGAGTGCAGTGCAACGATCTCTGCTCACTGCAACCTCTGCCTCTTGGGTTCAAGAGATTCTTCTGCCTCAGCCTCCCAAGTAGCTGGGATTAAGGGCGTGCACTACCACGTCCCGCTATTTTTTGTATTTTTAGTAGAGATGGAGTTTCACTATGTTGGCCAGGCTGGCCTTGAACTCCTGACCTCATGATCCACACGGCTTGGCCACCCAAAGTGCTGGGATTACAGGCGTGAGCCACCGTACCAGGCCCATAAATACCTACTTATTAACCAATTTGGCTGCAACTACTTCCTTTGGCCATAGATCATAGCACATATGTTCCCTTAATACAAGTAAGAGATTTATGAGGGTTACATGAAATGAAGGACTGGTAGCATTCAAAGTAACCTCCCTGCTATTAATACCCCAGGAAGCACCTGGTTCCCAGGTTACCACCTGATGAAGCTGAGGCTCCTTTTAAGAAGTGCAATGTTTTCCATTTTTACTATTATTATTATTATTTTGAGACAGTCTTGCTCTGCTGCCCAGGCTGGAGTGCAGTGGCGTGATCTCGTCTCACTGTAAGCTCCGCCTCCCGGGTTCATGCCATTCTCCTGCCTCAGCCTCCCAAGTAGCTGGGACTACAGGCGTCCACCACCACATCTGGCTAAATTTTTGTATTTTTAGTAGAGACAGGGTTTCACTGTGTTAGCCAGGATGGTCTCAATCTCCTGACTTCATGATCCGCCCGCCTCGGCCTCCCAAAGTGCTAAGATTACAGGCGTGAGTCACCGCACCCAGCCCTTTTTCATTTTTAGAAGTGGTGTCTTCATAGTTTTCTCATAGCTTAAGTGTATGACATAGAAAAAGTGAATTTAAGAGGTAAAGGCATTTTTAAATAAGGTTAACAGGGTTAATCTTTCTTCTAATCACTGCATATTTAACTGTAATTTTCATTCTGAATAGTGAATTGTTAGATAATCAGTGTGTTTTACAGCCCAGTTCCAGGGATCACCTAATGTCTACATACCTCATTTTTATTATTCAAGAATGTTCTTTTAATTATTCTTATTTAGCCAAGAAGAGTAGAACTGGGAAGATGCTGATTCATTGTCTCATTTTTTCTATCATTAGGTTAAATTTTCACCTTCTTTCTCCCTTCCAACTTTTGTTTTAAGTTTAGGGGGTTCATATGCAGGTTTGTTACATGGGTAAGTTATGTGTTGTGGGGGTTTGGTGTACACATTATTATGTCGCCCAGGTAATGAACATAGGACCTGATAGGTAGTTTTTGATGCTCATCCTCCCTCTACCCTCCACCCTCAAGTAGACTCCAGTGTCTGTTGTTTCCTTCTTAGTGTCCATGTGTAGTCAATGCTTAGTTTCAACTTATAAGTGAGAACACACAGTATTTTCTTTTCTGTTCTTGCATTAATGTGTTTAGGATGATGGCCTCCAGCTGCATCCATGTTGCTGCAAATGGCATGTTTCATTTTTTTATGACTGCACAGTACTCAATGGTATATATGTACCATATTTTCTTTATCTAGTCCACGTTGATGGGCACCTGGATTGATTTCATGTCTTTGCTATTGTGAATAGTGCTGCAATGAACATATGTATGCATACTCTTTATCACAGAACTCTTTATATTCCTTTGGGTATACACCCAGTAACGAGATTGCTGGGTCAAATGGTAGTTGTGTTTTAATTTCTTTGAGAAATCTTCCAACTGTTTTCCACATGGCTTAACTAATTTACATTCTCATGAGCAGTGTATAAGTGTTCCCTTTTCTCCACAAACTCACCAGGATCTGTCATATTTTGACTTTTTAATAACAGCCATTCTGACTGGTATGAGATTGTATATTATGGTGGTTTTGGTTTGCATTTTTCTAATGACTAATGACGTTGAACATTATTTCATATGCTCATTGGCTGCATATATATCTTCTTTTGAAAAGTGTCTGTTCATGTCCTTTGCCTACTTTTTAATGGGGTTATTTTTTGCTCATTAATTTGTTACATTTCTTATAGATTCTGGACATTCGACCTTTGTCAGATGCATATTCACAAAATTTTTCTCTCATTCATCTCGAGTAGGTTATCTGCTCAATTTGTTGATAGTTGTTTTTTTTTTCTTTTGCTGTGCAGATAGATCCCATTTGTCAATATTTCATTTCATTGCAATTGCTGTTGGCATCTTTGTCATGAAATCTTTGCCCATGTCTTTGTCCTGAATGGCATAGCCTAGGTCGTCTTCCAGGGTTTTTGTAATTTGGGGTTTTACATTGAAGTCTTTAATTCATCTTGAATTAATTTTTGAATATTGTAAAGGGAGGGGGTCCAGCTTCAGTCCTCTGAATATGACTGGCCAGTTGTACTAGCACTATTTATTGAATTAGGGAGTCCTTTTTTATTGCTTGTTATTGTTGACTATGTCAAAGATCGGATGGTTGTAGGTGCATGGGTTTATTTCTGGAATGTATAACCTGTTGAATTGATCTATGTGTCTGTTTTTGTACCAGGACCATGCTGTTTTGTTTACTATAACCTTGTAGTAAAGTTTAAAGTCAGGTAGTGTGATGTTTCTGGATTTATTCTTTTTGCTTAGGATTACTTTGGCTATTCAGGCTCTTTTCTTGGTTCACATAAATTTTAGAATAGTTTCTTCCAGTTCTGTGAAAAGTGTCACTGGTAGTTTGATAGGAATAGCATTGAAACTCCAAATTGGTGGACATGAAATTCTTGGTTGGAATTTCTTTAAGGATACTGAACATAGCGTCTCACTCTCTTCTGGCTTGTAGGGTTTCTCCTGAAAGGTCCACTGTTAGTCTGATGGGGTTCCCTTTGTTGATGACCTGCCCCTTCTCTGTAGCTACCTTTAATATTTTTTCTTTCGCATTGACTTTGGAGAATCTGATCACCATGTCTGTTGGAGATGGTGGTCTTATATAGTTTCTCGTAGAGGTTTTCTGAATTTCCTGAATTTGAATGCCAACCTCTCTAGTGAGGTTGGAGAAATTTTTGTGGACAGTATCCTTAAATATGTTTTGCAAGTTGCTTGCTTTCTTTCACTTTCTTTCAGGGACACTAATGAGTTACAGGTTTGGTGTCTTTACATAATTTCATATTTTCACAAGGTTTTGTTCACTTTTTATTATTTTTCTTTATTTTTGTCTGACTCAGTTGATTTGGATAACCTGTCTTTGAGCTATGAAATTCTTTCCTCAGCTTGATCTAGTTGACTGTTAATACTTCTGATTGTATTACGAAATTCTTGGTGTGAGTTTTTCAGTTCTATCAAATCAGTTTGGTTCTTTTTTAAAATGGCTATGTGGTCTTTTAACTCTTGCATTATATTACTGGATTTCTTAGATTCCTCAGATTTGATTTCAACTATCTCCTGAATCTCGATGATCTTCATTGCCATTTAGATTCTGAATTCTATGTCTGTCCTTTCAGCCATTTCAGCCTAGTTAAGAACCATTGCTGGGGAGCTAATCCAGTTGTTGGAGGTAAGAAGATGCTGGCATGTAGAGTTGCCAGAGTTCTTGTGGTTCCCTCCCATCTGTGTGGGCTGATGTTCCCTCAATCTTTGAAGTTACTGTCCTTTGAATGGGGCTTTTTGATTTTATATTCTTTGAGGCCCTTGAGGGTTTGACTATGTTATAGGTTCTGTTCAATCAATAGCTTCGTTTCTAGATGATTTCAAGGGGCCAAAGCCCAAATCAGCCCTCCTGTGGTCTAACTCTGGGGGACTGGGACCAGGCCCTCAGTTTTGTTCCCTGGTCCCTTGAGGTTAAGTACCTGCTGTGCTGGCAGAGCTGAGGTGTTTCCCATTTGCTAGAAACAACACTCCAATGGGGCTCACTAGCAAAAGTGCTTCATTGTGGTGGCAACAGCTGGGTCCATGCTTGCACACATGTGTGGGTGATAGCAAAGTGGAAGTATGACAGAGCCCACATGCACATGTGTGCTGGTACCAGCTTGGGTAGAGCAGCATTGTTGAGGTCCACACATGCACATACTCATAGTGGTGGGGTGGGCTGATAAAGCAGTATAGGTAGCCGTGGGAGGGTATGTGCTTGCACTGTCAGTCTGCAGAACTCTCCAACAATCAGATGAGGTCTGCCAGCAAATGAGCTATAGTGGCAACCGTTGGAATATGTCCTGGTTGGGCAACTGAAGCTGTGCTACAAGTTCAGTAAGGCAGGACCTGGGGAGAGGCCAGCAGACAGAGGGGTTCTTAGTTCAAACTGGACCCATCTTATGGGCTAAGTAGCCCTATTCTGTTCAGGTTCAAGGATCTGAGAGTAAACAAAGGCCAAAGCCACCCAGAGGAGCATGGTGTGACTTAGGTGATGGATGTGCCTGCCCTGGCCGTGCTCCACTGCAGCTGTTCCCATGCCAAACCTTCTGGACTACACACAGGATACAATCCTGTCCCTGCCAACTCTCCAAGTAGCTCTTCCTGCCAGCTCAAATATCCATTAGGGTCTTGGGGTCTCTGGTAGCTAATACTCTGGAGGTCCATAATGAGAGTCAGCCATTGCACACATATTTAATTCATCCCTTCCCCCAGAGTCACTAGGAGCTAGGAATAGTCCTGGTGCTCAGCATCCTGTAGAAGGTTACCAGCCTTCTTCTTCAGCTGAGGCTCTATATGCTCCCTTAGTCCACTACCAATGCCTTGCTTCTGATGATCTTCTCCGGATGTGCTGGTCTTCCTTACAGTCTGGTTTCGTGGAAGAAGCTCTTCTTGGTTGCAGCTAGTTGGCCATCTGGGCTCCTTTCTGTCCTATTATTAAACAAGACGTATACTTCAAGATTTTTCTCCTATAACAGCAACTGTTGCATATGTGTATATCACCTGGTGTTCACTGCATGTTCTTATAGGATTGGGAGAAACAGAAAAAATGTAGTCATGATGCTGTTCCTTCTGTTTGTCCTGTAAAGAAATCTGTGTTTTCTGTCAGCATCCGTGAAACAGCAGCAGGCTAACTTTCCAGGTTACAAGAACAGGATAATAGCAGACCCTTCATATTTCTTGACATCAATGAGCATTTCCTTCACTGAAGTTTTTTATTCTGAAAACTTTGCAGAATAAAAAGTTTTGCGGCAGTAAAGTTTATAAGAAAATAAACAATATGTTTGTATTGCCAAGTAGTTAATGCATCACATTTCAATTAGCAAGGATGGTTCAAAAGAGAACCCAAGACCCCAGTGGACATTTGAGCTGGCAGGAAGAGCTACTTGGAGAGTTGGCAGGGACAGGATTGTATCCTGTGTGTAGTCCAGAAGGTTTGGCATGGGAACAGCTGCAGTGGAACATGGCCAGGCCAGGGACATCCATCACCTAAGTTTCATATGGGTCAAAAATGTTAAAGTGCTTAATTCAGATAATAGGCAACCACTCAATCAAACATTTTGATTCCACTACATTCTTCGCATTTTGTTAGCCCTGTGAATAAATGAAAAGCATATGTCTATGTAAAATATGACATAATAAAACAAGTATACTACATAATATAGCAGTCACATTCTCCTCTCATGATCTAATTGCAAAATTAATATACATTTTTATGACTAAAACTTAGTGGATGAATGATTAATACATATAGGTATTAGGGCAAATTAGAGGGTGACTTAAAACTTCAAAAGCATTAAATGTAAAAGAAAAGCGTACTTTAAATTTAAGATTTGGCAAGGTCCTTAAGGTAAAAAATAGCAAAGCAAATAGGAAGAATTGGAGCAACCTACTCAAGAGAAAGTATAGAAAAACAAATGAAGGTGAGGACTATAAAACATGTATGTATTAAACTTATAATGTATCATACATGCATGTATTACAGTCCATCCATCCATACTGAGGAACTGAAGCAAATAATTGAACAAACGACAACTGATTGCAAGAAGCTTTTAATTTCACTCTATAGAGGTTTTTCTTTGTCCTGTCATTAACAGAGAGGCATTAGACTCTTTTGAAAATAATGAGCAAGTGTAGTTTTAGGAAATTAAATCTAAGATATCACATAATAAAACAGTGTGACTTCTTAATATTCTAGAATATACCAAGTAAACATGAGGCCAATATGTATTTCATGATATTGCTTTATAATCAACATACTAATAATTTTCTGAATTATTTTCATAGACTGAAAATCACTATTATGCTCTTTTGATATATCATTGAATATATATTTCTAAATCTCAGTAATATACTTCTAAAAATAATAAAAAGCAAAAGCACAGTTACAGGTTATAAAGGAAGGTGCTTTCTTCTCAAGGCAGGGATGTTTTAAATTTTCTCATAAGAGTTCACATATCAGTTCAGTAAATGAATGAATAAGGAATAAATAAAAAAACAAACGAATAAAAATAGTAAAAAAAAAAAAAAAAAAAAAGGAAAGAAAAAGAAATCAACATACAAATTAACAATGACTTTTTTTTTTTTTGCAGATAACCCGTGCCTTTTTAATGAGCTGTTCTAGGACAATGTTGTTTCTTTGTCTTTAATCCTCAAAATAGATTCTAAGGACTATAAATAAATTTTAGTCAAGGAAGAATAGTTAGAGGGTGATAAGGCCTATTCATAAGGAGAGTCATAAGGTAGATCCATAAGTAGACTGTTTGATGGTACTTAAAGGATAGAGCTTTTGGTAAGGACACTTCACGAAATGTTAACACTGAAAGTCTGTATGTATAATAATAGGTTGGTGCAAAAGTAATTGAGGTTTTTTTTCCATTAAAAAGTGGCGGCGGGCGCGGGGGCTCACGCCTGTAATCTCAGCACTTTGGGAAGCGGTGGTGGGCGGATCACGAGGTCAAGAGATGGAGACCAGCCTGGCCAACATGGTGGAACCCCTTCTCTAACAAAAATACAAAAATTAGCTGGGCGTGGTGCGCGTGCCTGTAGTCCCAGCTACTGGGGAGGCTGAGGCAGGAGAATCACTTGAACCTGGGAGGCAAAGGTCGCAGTGAGCCGAGACTGAGCCACTGAACTCCAGCCTCGCGACAGAGTGAGACTTGGTCTCAAAAAAAAAAAAAAAAAAAAAAAAAAAAGTGGCAAAAACTGCAATTACTTTTGCACCAACCTAATACATTGTAAGCTTATGTTAAAGTAGCATAACATAAACATTTTATTTAATGCTATTCCCGAGATTGCATTTAAGTCTTAGCGAGTATACCATCTTTTATGCGAAACAATTGCATTTAAAACTTAGAGAGTATACGATTTATTAATTCAACAGCAACAAAGCTTAATGACATAAATGCAATTAAAGTACAAAGAAGAAACAGATAAGCATGATAAACATAGCTTTAAATTACAAGAAAAAGTAAATTTGTAAATGATTCAGCTAGAAGCAAAAAATTAACCATGCAATATAGTGATCTCTGTAACAGAGTAGCTAATTATTATTGGACTAAAAACAGTAATTAGGATATTTTGTATTTTTTGCATACCCACCTACCTCTGCGATAACTGGTAATGAAGGAATTAAACGGTTCACTAACTACTGAATTCAGCATCCCAATACCATAGAGAACCATCCTTGCTAATTGAAATGTGATGCATTAACTACTTGGCAATACAAACATATTGTTTATTTTTTTATAATACATGTACACTGATGAATATGCCTAAACATTATGCTTATTTCACTATAGAATTATCAAGAAATTAACATTGAATTATTTTAAATTATTTCTAATCCTATGGATAAGCTAAAAATATTATTATAGAGGGCATAGTGTAAGATACACATGCATTTTTCTACATATATATTATATTTGTATCTGCCTACTTACAACTGTATATATTTACATGCTATATGTACATAAATGTATACATATAGATTCATAGATATATTTATTTGTTTACTTATGGATAATGGATAAAATGAAATGAGCAAGAATATGTAGGGAATAAGATAGAGTTGATCTCATTTTCACTATTGAGGCAACTGTCCTAGTCATAGACTACAGAAAGCTGACTCCTATCCTGGGTCCTACACCTCTGGGGACTCTACCACATTGAGTGCACTTTATGAGCTTTCCTAAGTACCACTCTTGTACCTGGACCTATCTGACTGGCAGCAATATCCGCCGAATAACAAGGCATAGATCCTCTGTCAAAATGTTCCACATCCTTCTCAGGTGACTGCGACCAGCCTAGGACACTGGTGCCATTTGGGTAGGATGGTCTGAGCCAAGATCTAGATTGATACAATGTTTAGTCTCTGTGTCTCCATTTCAAAGCACTCTTTAACCCTTTATTCTCTGTGTAATCCAGATGTCCAAAGGAGGTCAGAATTCATGATTATGTGTTTTTTCTAGGAGAGTGATTTTGTGAGCAGCTTGCACATCCTGGTCACCATGGTCTTTCATTTCCAGTATTGGGGGCTGTCAGAATGTTGACAAGATGCTGATTTTGGTTGACTCTCTGATGGGTAGCCAGATGGAGATTTAAACCAATCATATGTCCATGGGCTATGTTTATACCCACTTATGGTCACCTAAATTCTCCCTGAGGCAAAAGTTTAGTTTCTTCAGTAGTGAGTTGTACACAGGACAGTAGTATATCAGTTTGGGAATGGGGAGGGGAGAAAGATCAATGTTTTGAAAGACACACAGTTCTTTAAAGATCAGAAATTAAAGTATCGGCTTCATTTGTAATCCTAGGTTGATGTGGACAGAGAAATACTTATTATATGTTATAAACTATGGCAAGAAAAAGGAAAATGTTCTGAGTCAAAGGAAGGGTGGCTGATGATGAGATGACCTTGTTTAATATATAACAATATTATACAGGACGGCAAACAAGAAAGTGAAAGAAATTGAAACATTGAAAGATAACATTTGAAGAAGAACATAGCTTCTGTATTTCTGATTACTTTCCTATTAAAATATGTTAACATGTTAAAGATTTAGTGAACATTTATTTCCCCTAACATATATTTGGAGGAGACACTTGAAATAGCAGCCAGAAAGTGCACCCCTCAATTTGCACCAAAATCTAATGTGAATCTAATGGAAACAAAGCCTCAGGGTATTTCCTACCCCTTCTGTGAGTACTTCGTATAAAGCTCAATTGGTAAATATTGGTGAAATAAAAGAGAGGAGCACTTTTACAATTTCTCTAATGATCTTTAGTCAGGTCAATATCTTATTAAAACAAAAGATTTATTTGAAATATTATGTATAAACTATTAAAATTTTGGAGCGATAAGGCAGGTGTTTAATGAACGAAACAGACATTTCCTTTCTACAAACTCTTCCTGAGTCTTTCAAGAATCAGTCATTTGATTTCACTCTGTAGGGTGTCTCCTGGGAAGACAGTTTTCCCACTAACCCATATGTGCTTTCTGAAGAGTCTCTGCCTACTCTTCCACCCAGGCTCTGATTATCAGCCCAGCACCTGGAGAACAGGAGGCGAATGGAACCCTTACATAACTGAACTCCTGTTTTGCCTAGTTACGGTGCTAGTGGATTTGAATGCCTCTTACTGAGCCTAATTCACTAATATTTGAAGGAACAGTTATAAAATTGAAGTTGTGAATAGAGAGGTAGGTAACAGTGACTTCAATGACCTGATTCATTTTCCAATGATTAGCTTAAGAAAATACAAAATGCATCCACTCTGGCTTCCAACTCTATACATGGTTGATGTAATACGGTCCCTGCCTTGTTTAGACTTTCTTTCTGGGGTGAATTTACTTGCTAAGAATTAACAGGCCACAATCTGTCTCTTCTAATTCTATTCAGCCAGAATGAAAAAAATGAAAAAAAAAATGTGTTTTTAAACAGATGGCGAAATAGAGTAAATTGATCTTTGGGGCTCAGTATAGGCTCTGTGCCCTCAGTGGTAAGTAGCAACGTTTGTATAATTTAGCATAAAAGTCAGTTTTAAAAAGAACTATAATTCTACACATATGATGAATATATGTACACCAAGATATATCTTTAGAGAATAATGTTGCATGATTTTTATTTTACATTTATACTTGCCCCATGTGCAACATTATGTACTCACATACTCAAACACATACACTCAGAGAGGGGTTTTAGCTCCTGCTGCTATTTTTACTTGGAAGTTAAAGCTTGGGACATGGTAAGCTACAACTGGAAAACAAAATGAATTTAAGACATGAAAAGAGAATGAACACAAGATAATACCAAAAATAATCTCTTGTAATGCAGTTTATCCCACTCTCAACATTAATTCAGTGTTTAATGCTTGGAAGCCAAGCAGGACAAGCCCAGCCTTGTACTTCATACTAATGTAAGAAAATAGATAATAAGGTTTAATTCAGCATAAAGAAATGACCTGAGTATTATGTCACTTTAAAATTATTTTTAAAGTGTGCACTATAATTTATTGGTGATTTTGGTAAGACTGCAACACATTCAGAGTAAATTTTCAAATTTTTATAGACATAATTCTAAAGAGTTAGCTAATGTGAGAAGGAAACTACAGATATGAAAATTAACTACAAATAAGTAGTGCAGAGAGAGGATGCCAAGTGCCATCACTCTTTCAAATTTAAAATCCTTTTTGTCAGTCTCGCTTGGATAGTCCAGGTGTTTGAACCTTAAGTACAACATGTGCCTCTTTATCTTCTCACGCTAAACAAGCAGCATCTGCATTAATTATTTTCCATTCCTGAAATGGTCTCACTGTGGTGGCCTCCCTCTTTTGCTCTTCCTCCATCCCCTCCTCTCTCCCTCCCACCCTGTCTCTCTCTCTTTCTCTTCCTATGTCCCTTCTCTCTTTCCACTTTCTCTCCCTTCCCCTCCTCAGATCAGACATTTATTGCCTGCTTGCAATGGCCCCCTTTCCCTGCTTATTTATTGTTCTGTCTTATACTTTCTTATTTGAAAATAGTACAAAGAGAGGAATAATCACTCTTCTGTCTAGCCCATAGATGGCATCAGCCATCAAACTGAGTTATTGTTATAAATTAAGCTCTGGAACTGCTACCCTGGGATAAATTATGTCACTACAATATAGGAGTATATTCCATATTTCCAACAACATTTTCCCTTATTTTTAACTAGATTGAAAATGGTTTCAATCCAGAGTCAACGGACATCACATACTATTGTAATCGAGGACTGAATAGGAATAGGAAGAATGAATAAACACAGCATATTTGTTTTTTTTTTTCAGATTATACATCAAAGAGTGCAAATACATTCTATTCAAAAGAGATTTTATAAAATTTTAAATAAAAACAGAAATATCCAAAATTATAGATAAACTTCAGAAAGACCCTTTAGAATTGTCTTGTTTCTTGATGAATTGACATTCGCAATATTATCAAATATACGTTTTGCTCTGATAATATTCTTCATATGGTGTGAATGTTTTTGTCCTCCCAAAATTCATCAGTTGAAGAATTAACACCCGTGAGAATGTTACAAAGAAGTGGGATCTTTAGAAGGTGATTAGGGGTGGAGCCCTTATGAATAGGATTAGTGCCCTCTTAAAAGAGTCCCACAGAGGCTGAGGGATGAGAATCCCTTGAACCTGGGAGGTGAAAGTTGCAGCAAGCCAAGATCACACCGCTGCACTCCAGCCTGGGCAACAAAGCAAGATTCTGTCTCAAAAAGAAAAACACAAAAGCTCAACCACCATGTGAGGATACAGAAAGATGGAGGCAACATCCAGCAACCAGAAAGTAAGAAAGCAGCTCACCAAACCCAAATCTGCTGATCCCTGAACCTTGAACTCTCCACTTCTCCAGAACTGTGAAAAATAATTTTCTGTTGTTTATAAGCTACCCAGCTTACGGTATTTTGTTATGGTAGCCCAAAATAACTAAGACAATACCTTATCTCAAAGTGTACTCTTGCTAATATTAGCATAAACATTCAAGCTTTCTAATGATTAAAGTTTCCCTAGCATAATGTTTGCCACTATATTTTTAACCTATTATTTTTAAAACATTTAAAGTACATTTCTTGGAAATGTATGTATGTGAATCTTGGTATTTTACCCTAGTCTGCCAAATGAGTCTTTGTTTTTTTTTGTTTTTTTTTTAAATAAACTTTTAAAATTCTAGAATAGTTTAGATTTCCAAATTACTCAGACAATACAGAGACATCCCATAAACTCTATTCCCCAGTATTAACATCTTAAATTAGTGTTGTACATTTTTCAAAATTAATAAAATGGTATTCGTATATAGTTATTAAAGACCATACTTCATTTAGATTCCTTAACTTTTTTAACCTAATGCTCTTCATATGTTTGTTTATTTGTTTGTTTGTTTGTTTCAAGATCCCCTCCAGGGTATCACATTGCATTTGGTTATCATGTCTTCTTAGGCTCTCTGAGTATGATAGTTTCTCAAACTTGCCTTGTTTTTGATGATCTTGATATTTAAAGGAATACAAGTCATCTATTTTGCAGAATACTTTATTCAGGATTTGTTTACTGTTTTTCTCATGGTTCGAGGGGAAGTATCAGTTTGGAAGAGGAAGACTGCAAATGTAAAGTGCCATTTTCCTTATATTCCATCAAGGGTGTGAACTGTTAATATGATATATTACTGTTGATGTTGACCTTGATCACCTGACTGATGTAGTGTTTGTCAGATTTTCTCCACTTTAAAGTGCCCCCTTTTCCCCTTTTGCATTATGTTCTTGTTGGAAGGAAGTAACTATGCATAATCCATACTTAAGAAGTGGACAGTTAAAGTTTATGTCCTTACAGGTGAAGTGTTTATATAAATAACTGGGAAATCTGCTCAAGAGAGTTTTTTTTTTTTCTTTTCTCGAACTTTTACTAAATTTATTAATTTCATTATGGATGAATGTATATTATTATACTTTTGGGCTATAATCCAGTGTTTATTTAGTTAGTTTAGTTTTCCATTTCAGTCACATAGAGTTCTTTCACTTTTAGTTTCTTTGTCCCTTTGACATACTTTCATCATTGTAGATTTTTATTATATTATCATCACTTACTTTATTAAAATACATGATGCTTCAGGTTCATCTTTTATATTCCATTCTCAAGTCCTAGAATGACTCATTTCTTTAAGGAGCCATGTTTTCCTTAAGGGACAATGGTATTACTAAACAAAATCTGTGTGCTTGGTGAGCTCATTGATACTGGGATGCCACTGTGTCCAGGTCTGTTAGCTGGGAAAGAAAGTGTATGTGTGTATATATACCACACACAAACACCCACAAAACATATGTAACTATATGGATATATTTTAAGTTTATTGAGTTCATATTGAAGTTGTCAAATCTCATTCATTATCATGTGGATCTTACTAGCCTTCTCATCTCTGTCTTTTAAGTGTAGATTTTATTTTATTTTCATTTAATGTACTGATTACATTGTTTGGCTTGTCCGTTAGTTAGCATTCCTTCTTTCTCTACTTCTCTCTTTTCTCCTTTCCTTCCTCCCTTTCTCTGTCCCTTTATCGTTACTTTCTTCTTTCCTATTCAATGACTTATCACTTTCTGAAGAAAGTCTCATAAAAACCTAACAATATTTTGATGCATTAATCATTTTAAAAATATTTTTGCACACTTTGGTTTCATATATTTTAGAGATATAATTTTTGTTATTTTACCTTGTTTCTCTGGTAATCTCTTCATTTTAATATTGTGAAATAAATTATGGTTATTTCAATTCAAGCTTTTTTCTTTAAAGTGTATTTTATCTGATTTTAATACAGCTGCATAAGCTTACTTTTGATCAGCATTTTTTTTTGGGGGGGGGAGGGTGCTTTCTTCCCATCTGTAAGCCTTTAACCTTTTTGTATTTTTTTTTTCCTATTAGCTCTTTCTTGTAAGCATTATATAACTAAATTTTTGTTCTTTGCATATTGTAAAAAACTATTTTCAAATTCAGTTGAAATTACTAATATTTATTGTGATTGTGAAGAGATATGCTCTGTGAAAAATAAACTTTTGCAGCTTTTGTTCATTTATTTATCTCTCACACTAGGAAGATTCCTAACAAATATTAGATATATAAAAATAATTAAATTAATTAATTACTGTTCTTTAAAATTTCCCTGCCATTATATTTTCTGATTTTATATGCAATTATATAATATGATTTATATAAACTATGGTTTATTTTTAGTTTTTTCTTTTCCTGAAAATTAGTAATTTGATTGTATCTTTCCTGTTTTATCTACTCTTTCTAATTTTCAATTGCATATCTATTTTCTATTATTGCATGATACTCATATATTGCAACTTGTACATCATAATCAATCCCTCTGTCTTTTGCCTCAAGTACTAAGAAAGTAAGAACTCATCAGTTCTTTCAGCTTCATAACTGCCAGCATCCAAATCTTACCTCAACTGCTTATGACCTTAGAGAAATATACAATTTAAATTCCTTTTTTCCTTCATTTTCAAAATATGGGGAGAAGATGAATATCTATTGGAATGAGTCACAATGAGAAGTGAAATGTTATATGTAAAGCAATTAAAACTCTAAGAAAATATTAGATAGCTTGTATCATTATTGTGGTATATTTCATTTTCTATTTCTTTTAAACTTCAAATTAAGTAATGTTAGTCAATAATTATTTAAATATCTGAAACTTTTACCTACCAGGGTTTCTAATTATTAACATTTTCTGCACTCCATTCTTTTCTCTCAAGTTTTAGTTTTTTCTTACATTTTTGGTAGTCCTTTAATTGATGATATTTGAGTGTGAAATTTGTTTAATATTTAGCCTGAAAAATAGCTTCATATTTCTTCTACACTTTTAGGAACATTTAGCTGGGCGTAGAATTTTCAGTTAAGAATTATTCTCATTAGCAATTTCAGGACATTTTATATTGTTATGGATCTCATTATTAGTGATGAGAAGTAAGTGGTCAATCTGATTTTCCCCACTTTAGGAGTTTTATCTTTTTTCAATTGTGACTATTTCTCATCCACAATCACTGAAAAAAATTCTCAATATATTTATTTGCTTTTCAAGAAACTACAGTTACATGTGTCTTTATGTTTTCATTAAATGTTTTCTATTTTTCATAAATTTATGTATCCAGCTTCATATTAATAATATTTTCAGATCTATCTCAAAGTTTGCATATTATCTCATTAGCATCTGGACTGCAATTTAACATGCCCATTGATTTCTTACAAAATTTCATTAAGGAAATATTTCAAAAAGTCTTTTTTTTTTCTTTTAAATGTTATTTTAAGTTCAGGGGCACATGTGCAGGATGTGCAGGTTTGTTACATAGGTAAACATGTGTCATGGGGTGAGCTGTAAAGATTATTTTACCACCCAGGTATTAAGCCTGGTATAAATTAATTATTTTTCCTAATCCTCCCCCTCCTACCACCCTGCTTTCTGGTAGGCTCCAGTGTACGTTGTCCCCTCTATGAGTCCATGTGTTCTCGTCATTTAACTCCCACTTATAATTGAAAACATTTGGTATTTGGTTTTCTGTTACTGTGTTAGTTTACTAAGTATAATGGCCTTCAGGGTATGTTCCTGCAAAGTATATGTTCCTGCAAAGGACATAATCTAATTCCCTTTTATGCCTGCATAGTATTTCATGGTGTATATGTACCACATTTTCTGTATACAGTCTATCATTAATGTACATTTAGGTTGATTCCAAGATTTTGCTATCGTGAATAGTGCTGCAATGAACATACATGTGCATGTGTTTTTATAACAGAACAATTTATATTCCTTTGGGCAAATATCCAGTAATGGGATTGCTGGGTCAAATGGTATTTCTGTTTCTAAGGTTTTTAAGGAATTGCCACACTGTCTTCCTCAATGGTTCAACCAATTTTCACTTTCACCAACAGTGTAAAAGCATTCCTTTGTCTCCACAACCTTGTCAGAATCTGTTATTTTTTGACTTTTTAGTAATAGCCATTATGACTGGTGTGAGATGGTATTTCACTGTGGTTTTGATTTGCATTTCTCTAATGATCAGGGATGTTGCACTTTTTAAAATATGTTTGTTGGTGGCATGTATGTCTTCTTTTGAGAAGTGTCTGTTCATGTCCTTTGCCCACTTTTCAATGGGGTTGTTGTCTTTTTCTTCTAAATTTGTGTACATTCCTTATGGATGCTGGATATTAGACCTTTGTCAGATGAAGAGATTGAAAGAATTTTATCCCATTCTGTAGGTCATCTGTTTACTCTGTTGATAGTTTCTTTTGCTGTGCAGAAGCTCTTTCATTTAATTAGATCATGTTCGTCAAATTTTGCTATTGTGGCAATTGCTTTGGGCATCTTTGTAATGAAATATTTGCCTTTGTCAATGTTCTGAAAGGTATTGCCTAGGTTTTCCTCTAGGGTTTTTATAATTTAGGGTTTTACATTGAAGTCTTTAATCCATCTTGAATTAATTGTTGTATATGGTGTAAGGAAGGGATCCAGTTTTAATTTTCTGTGTATGGCTAGCCAGTTCTACTAGTATCATTTATTGAATAGGAAATACTTTCTCTATTGCTTGTTTTTGTCAGGTTTATTGAAGATCAGATAGTTTTGGTGTACAGTTTTATTTCTAGGTTCTCTGTTATGTTCCATTAGTCTATGTGTCTGTTCTTGTATCAGTAGCATGCTGTTTTGGTTACTGTAGCCTTGTAGTATAGTTTGAAATTGGGTAGCCTGATGCCTGCAGCTTTGTCCTTTTTGCTTAGAATTGCCTTGGTCATTTGGGCTCTTGTTTGATTCTATATGAATTTCAAAACAGTTTTTTCTACTTCTGTTAAGACTGTCAATGGTAGTTTAAGAGGAACAGCATTGAATCTGTAAATTGGTTTGGGCAGTATGGCCATTTTCATGATACTGATTCTTCCTATTCATGAGCAGGTAATGTTCCATTTGTTTGTGTCATCTCTGATCTCTTTGAGCAGTGGTTTGTAGTTCTCCTTGTAGTTCTCCTTTGTTAGCTATTTCTAGATATTTTATTCTTTTTGTGGCAATTGTGAATGAGAGTTCATTTGTGATTTTGTTCTCGGCTTGACTGTTTTTGATTCTTATGAATGCTAACGATTTTTCCACATTGATGTTGTATCCTGAGACTTTCCTGGAGTTACTTATAAGCCTAAGAAGGTTTTGGGCTGAGACAATGCAGTTTTCTAGGTACAGGATTGTGTCATCTGCAAGCAAAGATAATATGACTTTCTATCTTCCTATTTGAAAACACTTTATTTATTTCTCTTGCTTGATTGCCCTGGCCAGAATCTCCAACACTATGGTGAATAGAAATGGTGAGAGAAGTAATCCTTCTCTTGTGCCAATTTTGAAGTGGAATGTTTTCAGCTCTTGCTTATTCAGTATAATATTGGTTGTGGGTTTGTCATAAATGGCTTTGATTATATTGAGATGTGTTCCTTCAATACCTAGTTTATTGAGAGTTTTTAATATGAAAGGATATTGGATTTTATCAAAAGCCTTTTCTGTGTCTATTGAGATAATGTGTTTTTTTTGTCTTTAGTCCTTTTTAGTTGATGAATAACATTTATTAATTTGTGTATGTTGAACCAAGCTTGCATTCCAGGGATGAAACCTTTTTGATCATGGCGGATAAGTTTTTTGATGTGCTGCTGGATTTGATTTGATAGTATTTTGTTGTGCTTTTTGCATCAATGTTCATCAAGGATATTAGCCTGAAAATTTCTTTTTGTTGTTGTTGTATCTCTGCCAGGTTTCATTCTGTGTGCTATCCTCACAGAATGACTTAGAGGAGTTAGAGGAGTTAGAGAGGAGTCCATTCTCAATTTTTTGGAATAGTTTTAGTGTAAATTGTAGCAGCTCTTCTTTGTACATCTAGTAGAATTCATCTGTCAATCCATCTTGCCTTCGGTTTTTTCTGGTTGGCAGGCTTTTTACTACTGCCTCAATTTCAGAACTTGTTATTGGTCTGTTTGGGGATTCAATTTCTTTCTAATTCAGTCTTGGGAGGGTGTTTGTGTCCAGGAATTTATCTTCTTCTTCCAGATTTTCCAGTTTATGTGCCTAAAGGTGTTTATAATATTCTCTGATGGTTGTTTGTATTTCTGTGGGGTCAGTGGTAATATCTCCCTTATGATTGCTGATTGTGTTTGTTTGAATATTTTCTCTTTTTTTCTTTATTAGTGTAGTCTATCTATTTTGTTATTATTATTTTTATTTTTTGAAATAACAGCTCCTGGATTCATAGATCCTTTGAATGGTTTTCTATGCTTCTATCTCTTTCAGTTTAGCTCTGATTTTGGTTATTTCTTGTCTTCTGCTAGCTTTGGTGTTCGTTTGCTCTTAGTTCTTCCATTCTTTTAGTTGTGATGTTAAGATGTTAATTTGAGATCTTTTTAGTTTTTTGATGTGGGCATTTAGTGCTATGAATTTCCCTCTTAACACTGCCTTAGCTGTGTCTCAGAGATACTGGTACATTTCATCTTTGTTCTCATTAGTTTCAAAGAACTTATTAATTTCTGCCTTAATTTCATTGTTTACCCCAAAGTCATTCAGGAGCAGGTTGTTCAATTTCCATACAGTTGTACTGAGTGAATTTCTTAGTCTTGAATTGTACTTTGATAGCTCTATGGTCTGAGAGACTGTTAAGGGCAACCAGAGAGAAAGGCCAGATCACTTACAAAGGGAAGCCCGTTAGACTAACAGCAGACCTCTCAGCAGAAACTCTACAAGTCCGAAGAGATTGGAGGCCAATATTCAACATTCTTTTTTTTTTTTTTCAGATGGAGTTTCACTCTTGTTGTCTAGGGTGGAGTGCAGTGGCACAATCTCAGCTCACTGCAACCTCAGCCTCCCACATTCAAGCGATTCTTCTGCCTCAGTCTCCCAAGTAGCTGGGATTACAGGGGCCCACCACCACACCCAGATAAGTTTTTGTATTTTTGATTGAGATGGTGTTTCACCATGTTGGCCAGGCTGTCTTGAACTCCTGACCTCAGGTCATGCACCCGCCTCAGCCTCCCACGGTGCTGGGATTACAGGCATGAGCCAGCACACCCAGCCCCCAACATTCTTAAAGAAAATAATTTTCAACCAAAGTTTCATATTTAGCCAAACTTCATAAGCAAATAAGGAATAAATCGTTTTCAGACAAACAAATGCTGAAAGAATTTGTTACCACCAGACCTGCCTTGCAAGAGCTCCTGAAGGTAGCACTAAATATGGATCAGAAATACCATTACCAGCCATTACAAAAACACACTAAAGTACACAGACCAGTGACACTATAAAGTAACCACGTAAACAAGTCTGCAAAATAACCAGCTAGCATTGTGATGACAAGATCAAATCCACACATAACAATATTAACCTTAAATGGAAATTAACTAAATCCACCAGTTAAAAGACAGAGTGCCAAGTTGGATAATGAACCAAGACACATTGATAAACTATTCAAGAGACTCATCTCACATACAAAGACACACATGGGCTGAAAATAAAGCGATGAAGGAAATTTTATCAAGCAATGGGAAACAGGAAAAAAAGCAGGGATCACAATCCTAGTCTCGGACAAAACAGACTTTAAAACAACAAAGATCAAAAAAGACAAAGAAGAGCATTACATAATAGTAAAGGATTCAATTCGACAAGAAGAATTAACTATCTTAAATATGTATGTACCCAACACAGGAGCACCCAGATTCCTAAAACATGTCCTTAGAGACCTTCAAAGAGACTTAGACTCCCACACAATTAGAGTGGGAGACTTTAACATCCAACTCACAATATTAATATTAGACAGATCATTGAAATAAAAAATTAGCAAAGATATTCAGGACTTGAACTCAGCTCTGGATCAAGTCGACCTGATAGATACCTCTAGCACTCTCCACTCATTTTGCTTTCTTTTTAAGTTTTTGTTTTTTTTCTACACTTATTTTTTAAAGCCTCTAATCCATCATTTTTAATAACTTTAAATATTCAATTATTATAATTACTTTAAGATTGTTCTCTTATTTATGTGGTAATATCTTGATATGCTAATGTTCTACTTTATTATATAAGTTGACTCCATGTTAGATATTATATGGTTTCCTTTGTTTGTGTGTTCATTATTTATTTTTACCAGAAAGTCTTTTTATTTTCTTTCTGCCTACTCATGGCCCCTCGCCTTCCCACTCCAATGACGTCTCACATGCTCTGGGCTTGGGTAGTGTCTATATAGCATGGTTATGTGTTTTCTTTGTCCCATTTCTCTACATATTTCACATATTCTGTAAGATTATTTTATGTTTAGTTATTAATTTTTGATTCTGTTACATCATAGTTCAAGGTAAAAAGTCACATGCAATATGATTTTGGGGTTTTAGTTTTTCATGGGTTTGCTTATCTCCAACATGGCACCAGGAAACATAGATTTTTGTCATGTCTGAGGATCATATCAGATTTTGTGTGTGAAGAGATTTAGTTACAATGTGGTTGTTTCATCAAAGCCTCGGGTCATTTAGTATTTTCTGATACTATTAGTGTGTCTACGGGAGGAAGAAAGATTCATGGGAACTGAGAAAAGGGAGGTGAGGCAGGCAAATACCTGGTCTGGGGTAATGGTCCACCACCCATCCTTATCTTAAAAACAAGGCTTCCCATTAACATGTTCTAAAGCTGTATTTGAGTCTCTCTTCTAAAAGTATGGTTGGGCATTCAGTAGTGAGGTGAGGTGATTTAGGAAACGGATATTTAATACATTGTTATTTAACAAACTTATTGTGGGTCTAGAATCCCTGGACTATATGTGAATAATCAGAATGATCTGTTAATATAAAAATGTAGATTTTATTTCAAAGATGCTATGATCGTATGGACATAAGAGGGTCACTGATACAGTTAGATGACAATTAAACTGTGCTCTATTAATTTTTTTATTATACACTTTTCTTTCTCCTTTAAAAATAGTCACACAGATACATAAGTATGAACACACAAAAAAGTGAACAGATAAAAATCTGTACAAATTTATTGTTCACAGGTGGCCCCCCAATCTGCATCTTTGAACATGAGTGGGTGACACTGAGAAGCATGTGGGATGATATAGTAATGACTGTGTTACTTTCTTTCCTCACCTTTATTTTATTTCCTAGACTTGAAAATTCAAAACCTGAACGTTTTGTTGTGTCATATGTTCTACAACATTGTCAGGGAATGTTTAGCTTTCCTATCAGTCAGTAAGCCCTTGGGATGTTTCCCAGAAGGAAACTGAAACTGACAAACTTCTTCTACATAGAAGAGGACATGCACTGGATTCCTGTGTGAATTGGAGGGATCGTATCTGCTAAACACATGTATCTACAGAGCATTCTCAGAATTCTATGAGTTCAGAAAAGATTTTTTTAACAAATAATTTCAAACATGATTTTTTAGTAATGAAAAACCAATGGAGGTAGATGCTTCGAACAGGCTTTTCAAAGGAAGAAAAGAGTTACTCATACAATTTCCACATTGTAAAAGAAAACTAAGTGTAAGGGTTGCAATAGGCCAAGCTGACAAAAATTCATTTCTAATCAATATCTCTCTCTTTCTTCTTTACTCAGTAACTCTTTAAGGTGCTGTATCAAAGATGATACTGCTCCCAGTTTCCTATTTAGTTTGATAAAAAATAAGAAAACTAAATACATGAGGCATTATCTAAAAGAAAATTACTCTTAGGGGAACCATTTTACTAACTTGGAAATCAGAAAACTACAAAAACTCCCACTCTTTTCATGGAGAAGAGGGAAATGGAGGGTCTGAAAAGTATCAAAGATTAATGTGACAAACTTCCTAGATCATCTGTGCTCCTGCCTGCCTAGGAAACCAAATATACTCGATTCAAGGAGGAATTCAATGCTGTCACCTCAGCACTTCACATCCTTTGGTCATTAATCATAATAGCTTGTTAATAAGGTCACCCAGACCTGATTATTTTTTTTTCCCAGCCTTTCTAGTCATGCATCTCATACTGAAGAATGACATGTCCTTTGGTCTTAATTGAGAAAATTACATTTATTGAATATTGAATATAGTTCAATGTTGCTTATGATACATTGGGAAATATATATAGATAAAATTTTATTTTTTAAAAATTGAAAAATTTATACAACTAATACAAAGATGACAATTTATGGGCAAAGATTATATTGTCCTGAGGTTTCTAGGGGACTTCTTGATGAAGGCCAGGATTGACACTGGTCTTTAATAGTGCAGGTGGAAGAAGATGAGATAGGATGTTGTTGCACTTAAGAAGAATAGATGTAATAAAGGATTGTCTTAATATATGAAAGGAGCATCTATGGAGCAGTGAGAAGTTAGTAAAGATGAAAATATTTTTGGACTATGATTTCCCTTGTGGTCAGATGTCTTTATATTTTTACATTTCAGTACATTAGAGAGTGCTAACTTCCACAACATATATTTGACAAATAAGTCAATACTGAATTACTACTATTTGTAAGCAGGAGAGAGAATAAGGAAAAGTATATTTATGCAAAATATAAATAGAAATAAAAAACTATAATGGGAATAATGTATTAGAAAGAAGTAAAATACATATGAGAATGCTGATATCTTCAAAACGACATGGAAAAGAAGCAACAAATTTAAAAAGTATTATGAAATAAGTTTATCAGACTTATCAATTGATTGGATTTGTTGAGTGAAGAGGCAGGAAGAAATTTAGTAAACTGTAAAGCCTAGAACCAAGATTAATGAGATAATAATTTTATTATCCAATGATACTCAGAATCAAAAGGGCCAACGCGTTTAGAATAAAATGAAGAGTGTCACATCTAGCAGTGAGAACAGACCCATAGGAAAGCTATATTTTTTCATGCAAGTACGTTTGGTTTTTGAATATCTGAAAACTTGGGAGAAACAGAATTCATCAAAAATTTACTGTTAATAGAAATGATATAACCCAACTATTACTTTCAAATATGTCTTTACAGCAAAGAGAAAGCAGCAGACAACAAACAAGGACTCAAGTCTGGCTTCTGTTTAACAGAGGGACAAGTATTCTTGTTATTGAAGTAAAAGCTAGATTAACAAGACTCTTTCCTACAGCGCTCCTGAGAACTCCTTAAAGGCAATGTATCGTGTACTCTCCTGCATTAGACATTTGATTTTTTGAATACAATAATATGGAGTGGATCCTCTACATCCTAAGAAAGTATGTGAGATGACATGATTGCCTTCCAATACTCAAAGCCAATGTGACAGGTTTAGATATGTATTTCTTTACAAAGGCCTATGGCTTTCCAAATAATCATCCCCCAACTTAAGCACGCTGATTATTTATCAAAACTTAATCCATCTACTTATGTTGAAACATCGTTAAATTAACATTTTTAAATATTAAATCACTTAGCAAGTAAGACACAGCCATACTAAATGATATATATGTATACACACACACACAGATAGATATAGATATAGATATAGATATAGATATAGATATAGATATAGATATAGATACAGATATATCTGAGGTTATTGTGATTCTAGTTTAAGATTTTTCCAGGGCCAGGTACAGTGACTCATGGCTGTAACCCCAGTGCTTTGTGAGGTTGAGGTTAGAGGATTGCTTGGTGCCAGGAGTTTGAGACTAGGTGCACAATACAGCAAGACTCTGTCTGTACAAAAAATAAAATAAAATAAAATAAAATAAAATAAAATAAAATAAAATAAAATAAGAAATGGTGGAGTGCACTGGCAGTTCTAGATACTCAGGAGGTTGAGGCAGGAGAATCCTTTGAGCACAGGAGTTTGAGGTTATAGTGAGCTATGATCTTGCACACCAGCCTGGGTAACAGAGCAAGACCCTGTCTATTAAACAAACAAACAAAAAAGACTTTTCTAGATGTTCTCATGGAATATAGGGAGTCAGAAAGGCATTCTACTGAGTATAAAATATAACTTGATTCGTTAAAATAATTACTGACATTTAACAAAATACTGTTAGGTGACATATATTGTATAAAGTGCTTCAGATATATTATCTCATTTAATCCCCAACCAACCAATTTTACAAAGGAAAGAAATATACTTTAGAATAACTAAGTAAATTTTTCAATATTCGACATCTAGGAATCATCACAGCAAGAAATCAAGATAAAACCTAAACTAACATAAAAGCCAAGCCATCTGAACCACCATACGGGGTAGACTGTGCCACTACTAGGTCTTGGAAGGGAGACAAAATAGAAGTGCGGGATACGAAAATGGAGCTACAATAAGTGATAAAAATGTATTAAACTAAACAGTTCATGTATTATTCCATTTTCTCACTGCTATAAAGAAATGCCTGAGGCTAGGTCATTTATAAAGGAAAAAGGTTTAATTGATTCACAATTCTGCATGGTTGGGGAGGCGTCAGGAAACGTGCAATCATGGAGGAAGGCAAAGGAGAAGTGTCTTTTTCATAAGGTGGCAGGTCTTGGGAGGGACTGTCAAACACTTATAAAACCATCAGATCTCATGAGAACTCACTCACCATCACGAGAACAGCATGGGGGAAACTGCCTCCACGACCCAATCGCCTCCTCGCAAGTCCCTCCTTGACACGTAGAGATTCTGGGGATTACAATTTGAGATGAGATTTGGGTGGGGACACAGAGCCAAATCATATCAGGAGGTAAATCTGGTAAATTCAGGTATATAGCCTCAGTGAAAGCATATGCGCAGTAGCATTTTCTGAAAAGGTACACTTTCACCAAGTCCTGATCATCGTAGAAAAGAAATGTGAAAATAGGAGAAAAAAGAAAAAAATTCAAAAGGAGGAAAAAGAAAATAGGTGAAATTATATTACACATATTTCTCCAATGTGTAATACAACAGGTAAAGAAATCCTATTTCTCCAAAGAAAATAGGAGAAAAAAGACAAAAAAATCATGTCTGATAATGTGAATTTTTTATTTATTTCTCTGTGGACAATATTATAGTTCATAGTATTCCTTTATGTGTGTGTATATATGCATTAATTATATAGTACGTATTTTATATATTTTTCCTTTGGTAATACATAGGGAATTTATCAAGTGCTAACTGTGTGATTGAGAAGTGGCAACCTGAACAGAATAGGAAAAAGAATATTGATTTTTTAAAATATATTTCAACAATATAAAATGGCATTATGAGGTGTTCTGTTTCATTACTACTTGTTGAGTTATGTTAACATAATTCATTTTTGTCTTTAAGGAGTTCCATATTTGTGGACAAGTTTGCTCCAGAGACACCTACATATTAAGAATGCATACTTATGATACATAGAAGATAATAGGAAAGGCAAGGGTACCAAGAGAGTTTGAAAGGTAAGAAATTATAGTTAATATATGAAGAATAAGTTCTTCAACTAAATTGGGTAACTGAATAATAATTAGGACCTTTTTCTTGTATTTAGTACAAACCCAGGTTAAGAGAAAATCAGATTTACTTCTGTGCTTATCGTCATAATAGTCCTATTGAGTAGAGGAGGAAAGTATAATAGAGAAAGGAAAATGTAATATATTCTTGATTGAGAGAGAGGGAGTAGTCTCCTGCTTCACCAAAACACAATCTTCCATGTGTAAACTTGGTTATCTTATCTGAAAATGTTATAAGATTAAGTATATGACTCAATGAAATATCTTTAGCTCAAAAATGAATTGTAAAACTTCCTCTATTTTTAACTCACTGAGTAATGTTTAACAAGGCAATTTACATTCCTGTCATTCATTTCTTCTTACAGTAAGATGTGTTCTTCTGCATTATTCTATATTTTTTCTATCCGGAGAAAATGTGAAAGAATTTGAGAAAAGTGAAAAACACAAGAGAAATATTCTCATCTGGAGAAGGAGATGTATACACTGTGTTATTTAGATTCATGGCTGGATCAGAGACTTCAAGTTAATGGAAGAGCCTGAGGAGTCATAAAAGATGACATTGAAGAGTTTAGTGAGATAAAGTACTATAGATTATGTTACTGTTTCTTAGGTAGCAAAAGGAAAAGCTCTCAAATCCTAATCAGCAGTTTGGATAACTCAGTCTAAGGAAGTAAGCTGGAACTGATGATCAGATGTTCTAGGTCAATGAAGAGACCCCAGAAGGTGAGAGGAGCTCTCACACCATGGCACCATGTTGCTGACAGCCCACACCCTACTAACTGGAGATTAGTTATCAAGCATCCCACATGCTCTTTGAGGAAAACAGAGTAAGATAAATAAAAATAGCACATAATAGGAATTACGTGGTAGAAAGAGTAACTAAACTAATTTTCTAGGTAGGCATAGGGACGCCTTGATTCAGTGAATCTATAAAGGCCAGGGCTACAAGGAGGAAAAGATTTTCTACTTGGACAAAGTCTAGCCAGGCTCCTCAGATATTTTTTCTTGACTGGGCCCATGAAGACTTCAACCTTGGCCCATGAAGACTTGAACAAACACTAATATGGTTTCTAATAGCTCAAGACTACATTCCTAGGATGTTCTCTGTACCCCTTGAAGAGCCTTCTTGAGAAAACTCAAGTTAACTTAATGAATGTCCTGTTTGTTCCAGTATATTCTAGAGATCAGGCTACTGCTCCCCACTCCCACCCCAGGTTCTGTGGCAGTATAGAAACCTAACTTCAATAAGCGCCAGGTTAGCAGACCCAGATGGCTCTCTCATGGACCAGTCTCTGCCTTTTATAATTTTTCACTCCTTCTCACCCTCCTCTGTACTCTCTCATACTCTATTGAAAATATCAAGTAATCGCTATACAAATTGAAGTTGAGTTTAGTTCATGTGGTACTCTTTTTCTTACTGTATTAGTATGTTATTAACTGCAGTCTGTTCTTATCCCCTTAACTAGTGGCAGGTTTGGTTTATCTTTGACAAGGTGGAGGAGCAAGATGAGTCAGGCCGAGCCTGAAGTTGGCCAGTTATAAGAAGAGGTTTATGGGTTAGTGATGGACAAGCATGAATGAGCAACCTGGGGACATTGGTTGAGAAAATTTAAAGTTACCATAGGTGTGAAAATAGTGGGAGAATACTAAATGAAATCAGTCTTATTATTTTTCTTAATTCTATTAATACATTTTTGACAATGTGATTTCTTAAGGTGGAAAGGGAATATGATAGGATAAATAGCATGAAGGAGAAAAGGATGAGATTCTAAGACAGGGAGGGCAGAGAGAAAAGGGGGGCAGACAGAATGAAAGGAGGACAGGAAAAACAGATGACAAGGAGGAGGAAAAGGAAGAAAAACAACAGTAAGGTTTTAACATTTTCTTACAGTTTTCAGATACATTTCGTAACAACATAGTGAAATTGATTGCATATTTTCATTGAAAGGTAAGGTTAAAGTTCTATATGATGAGAAATGAGTAAATGTGCTTTCATTGATTGATCTTTAATAAAACAAGAGGCTGACACACTGAAGAAAAACTGTGTGGCTATGGTAATTTACTTTCCTTGTTTGTTTTATTTTTTCCAATTGCATCTGAGTTCCCATAATGCAAACAGGGCTCTGTTGCTTTCTCAAGATTTTTTTCTTTTTCTTGTCCTTATCATCTCACAGATCTTTAATACTTGAGCACAGGGCAATAAAGTAAATAAGTAGAATTAATTATTTTGACCTTTAAAGCAAGTACCTATTTTTCCAATCTCTTCTATTTTTCTACCTTAGCAGTTAATTTTAGACAATTTTCTTCTATATTTACATTTAGTGACAAATAAATAGAATTTTGAAAAATTTATACTTTCATATAAATTTTCCATAGCAGAATTCCATACAAGTAGCAAATATATATGGTCCAATAAAAATACAAAATCTTGAATTAAAAACATTAATATTTTTGTCTAACTCTGCTACCTTATATATGCAGCATTTTATATGAACATATGTTAGACACATTTGCCTGTACTATTATTCTCATTTTATTCATATATATATATATATAGATAGATAGATAGATACATATTAAGGAAAATATGCTTAAATAGAGCCTACACAAAAGTCATGCAGTTGGTTATTAGACTAGACGAGCACTTTAGCTTTTATTTGTTCATTATTTTCAATTTCAGTCAGGGAACTATACTTAACTACTCTCTTATATTCAATCTTTTTAAACTTATAATATTCCCTGCTCTCTTTTTTAATTCACTTATTTATAAATATGGAAATGAAATTTCTGTCCTCTGTGAGACTTGCTTTGTTGAATGCATAAAATAAATTTTCTTGGCAGTAACAAGTAGAAATATGTGTGATATAATTTCATCTATTGTTTCCCCGATCACCTTTATTAGTATAAGAATAGGTTAAATACAAGATATTTTTCTCTACTCTTTAGCCTATAAGGTGGCCCATGTTTCTAAAGTCCCCAAACATTTAAAAAACATCTCCCATTATCAATACTAACACCATACATTTATTAATAAATGTAAACACAATAAAAAGACTCTATGATTTGTTATTTTGCTAAAAATATGTTTATATTCTCTCAAATTCTTTAAAATAATTTTTTCTATAGTTTTAGAATTTTGTCTTATTTTTCATACTAAGTCTTTTGAAACCCTGAAATTTCAGAACTATAAGGCACATCACAAATGTAACAATTATTCATTCTTGAAAATAAAGAAATAAAATTAGATAGAGGAAATGACTTATTAATTGATGTCTTGACACTAGACCAATTTTTCTACTTCAGTATTAATTGCAGGCTGCAATATGATTTTATCTTAAGAAACAAAAACATTATTTGGAATCCATGGAGCATTAGAATGGCAACTCAAAAAGTCTGTGAAAACATCTGTAGTGTTACATATAATAAAACACCCATAATTATTATTTCTAATATTAATTCATTCATAATTTAACAAGGGACCAAACTTAAATGCCTGAATGAATATGATGACATTTGAATTAAGAGAACATAACAGCAGTCATACATATTAAGAAAGCAATTTAGAAACCAAAATTAAACTTTCTCAAATATATCAAGTTTAAAATATAATATATAATTTTTGATATCTCAGTCAAGGTGACATACAGGCAATTCTATTACGTTTTAGAGTAATTTCAATTTAGTGAAAGAATAGTTATACTATGTAATCCTAGATAAGATCTAACCTAAGCAAAATATTTTCAGAAAATGTAATCATTGACATCCACCTCCTAGCCTGTATTTACTCACCCTTTTAAAATTTTGCAATTTTGTATATCTAATAATTCTCATCAGAATGGGCTCCATAGGAATAATCTGCTGTCAGTTTTCATGTTTACATATGACTTCCAGTCACTATGTTCTGTCTCCTGGATGGATGTGTAATTCAGTTAATTACTTGTGACTAAGAATGGCATGCATAATTTTAATAGGCATCCTTATAACCAAAAAATAATTCTGAACACTTAACACATATTAGTTTATTTCAACCTTATAATTAATTGTATTAATCATATTTTTATACTCCCAATTCTCAAATGAGAAAACTGAGGCACAGAAATACCAAATACTGATCATACTTGATTGAAAGTAGATAGACTTTTTACCCTATGGACAATATGGAGTCAAAACTACCATATTTATTCTTTAGCTGGAAACAATCAAAACAGTGACAAAATATATAAAATAACAATTTCAATGTACTAGATCTCAGGCAATGAAGGACAGTTATCCTTGAGACAGGATAAACAAATAAGGTAAGTTCCATGTTTACTACAACTTACTGTTTTGAGAGAGTTTCCAGACCAACATGAGGGAGGGGGAAGTCAGGCAGAGCCCAGATGACTGCTTAATTAAAGAGAAAAATTTGAGAGCCCAGAGAGAAGTTAGCTAGAATTCTCATTAGAGATCTCTGAAGAGGAGATTGCTGCATAGAGAGAGAACGTTAGAAATATTAAGAGGATCCCTCCTTGAGTATCCAGCTGAGTAATGATCAGCATATACATGTGGCAGAGCTAACCAAGATCAGACAAGAAAAGGTCTGAAACTATTAGATAAAGCGGTGCCCAAAGCTCACAGAGTCATAAATTGTGTTTCCCCAACAGCCAGACTAGAAAAATATTATAAATAGCATAAATAGGATGAGGGGAGGCCCTTGACTTGGGCAAATAATTTGTGGAGATGCCAAAAAAAAAACACCTTGCAATCAAAATAAATGTTAATGTAATGCAATATTTTGTAAAAATCAATATTGAGGAAAAGAATACATAATGAAAAAATAATCTTAAATAAAGATAAAATTAGTTTTAGAGCTATGCTGTCATATTATAGCCTGAGGCAAAAGGAAAAGGCAACGATACTGAATAGCTGAATTTTTCTTTCCCTGAACACTACTCTGAACCCATCTAACAAATAAAATAAGTCCCAAAAGAATCATAGCATTTCCAATTTCATCCAGAAAAGGCTTAAACACACACAGACACACACACACATGAATAAGAAAATATTCGTACCCCTAAAAATAGGAAATTTTAAATCCCTGGCTTTCAATAAGCTGACTAGAAATGAAAAAAAGCAGAAAAATGCAACCTCTAGTGAGAAAAAAAATCAGTCTGTCAAGACTTATATCTATGTTGGAATTAGCAGTGAAGTACATTAAGACAGTTCATAATCTAGTCCATATGTTCTAAAGTTAAGTGGAAATACAGTAGATGTAAAACACAAAAACAAATCCAATATCAGAGATAAACACTATCATGTGGCATGTGAAAATAAACTGAGTGGAATTAACTACCAATTCCATATGAAGAAGAAAAATTTAGTATACTCGAGGATGTAAGAATTTAATGAACCCAAAATCAAAACTTAAGGGAAGATTTATGGCACTAAATGCTTGTGTTAGAAAAGAAAAAAGATCTCAAGTTAGTGGCCTTCCTTCCTCTTCTTAAGGAAACAAAGAATTCCAAAGATGAAACAAAGAATTCCAAAGATAAAACAAAAAGTCCCTAGAAGAAAGCTCAATATAATAAAAATCCGATCAGAAATCAATATAATAAAAATAAGATGAAGAAAATAATCAATGAAATTAAAAGCTGGTTCCTTGTGATGAGCAATAAAGTTGATAAACCTCTGGAAGACTGACCAAGAGAAAGAAAAAATAAAAATTACTAGTATCAGGAGTAACTGTGGTGATAATAATTACATATTCTCAGATGTTATGTGAAAAATAAGTGAATCTTATGAACAACTTTATGCCAATAATTTAACAACTTAAACAAGATAGAAAAATGTCTCAAAATACTCAAATTACTAAAACTGGATTAAAACAAAATATATAACTTGAATAGCTCTATTTAAAAAAATAAATGAAACCGATTCTGAAAATACATCCCACAAAGAAAATTTTTGGTCCAGAAAGTCTCATTAATGGATTCTACCACATAGTTAAACAGATAATTATAAATCTATAAGAAGTTTTCTACAAATATAAAACAAAGTAATATTTCTTTTTTTTTCCTTTTTTCTTTTTTTGAGATGAAGTCTCACTATGTCGCCCCGGCTGGAGTGCAGTGGCACGATCTTGGCTCACTACAAGCTCCGCCTCCCAGATTCACGCCATTCTCCTGCCTCTACCTCCCGAGTAGCTGGAACTACAGGCGCCCGCTACCACGCCCAGCTAAGTTTTTGTATTTTTTGTATTGGAGTTTCACTGTGTTAGCCTGGATGGTCTCGATCTCCTGACATTGTGATCCGCCCACCTCGGCCTCCCAAAGTGCTGGGATTACCGGCGTGAGCCATGGCGCCCCGCCAGTAATATTTCTTAACTTAGTCCTTGAAGCTAGTGTTACCTTGATATGAAAACCACCAAAGATACTATTAAAAATTATAACAACAAACTAGCATTTCTAATAAATATAGATAAAAAATTATAAATTAAATTTTAGCAGGTGAAATCCAACAATATATATAAATAACACTATGTCATGAATAAGTGAGTTTTATATCAGATCAAGGGTTTAATATTTTAAAAAATCGATAAAAGTTACCTCACCATGCTAACAAACTGGAAAAAGAAAATGATAATCTCAAAATGCATATAAAATCATTTAACAAAATATACCATCTATTTCTGATAAAAAATATTAAGCTAAGTAGTAAGGGACCTACATCAACCTGATAAAGATATTAAAATATAATACAACTTTCATCATAATTATGAAATACTAAATGCTTTTACCCTAACTTGTGTAACTTAATAACAATTCCCACTGTCAACAATGGGCTGGGGGTTCTAGCCATTAAAAAAAAAACGCAAGATTGAAAAAAAGGTACAAATTGGAAAGAGAGAAAACTATTTTCTAACAACATTATTGTCTATTAGAAAATCTGATTATATCCACAACATTTTGATAGAAATAATAAACGAGTTGACGAAGATTTGAAGACACGAGATAAATATACAAAAATAAATTGCTATTTTTTATACTGGGAATGAACAACCAAAAGTTAATATTAAAACAATAGTATTTACATTACTGTTAAAAGCATGAAATGCCTGGTGATAAATCTGACAAAACAGGTAAAATATATGCACAGTAATAACTACATTGCTGAGAGAAATTAAAGAATTCCCAAGAAAATGTGTATTGTGTTCATTGATCAGATACTCAAAATTAAAAACTATTTTTCTATGGACTCAACACAATTCTAATCAAAATCTTATATTTTTTTTGTAAAAATTTACATACCAATTCAAAATTCATATTGAAATGCAATAGATCTAGTACAGTGAAACAACTGTTCAAAAGAAGAATACATAATAGTAGGACTCATACTACCTGGCAACGAACAGAGAATCCGGAAATATACCCACACATGTACAGATGACTAATTTTAGAAAAAGGAGCAAAGGCAATCCAGAAAAGAAATTATATATCTTCCAATAAATCTTCCTGGATAAAACGGAAATCTATATATACAAAAATAACTGATGAATTCCTTGCAGAATATGCAAGTATCAATTTAAAAACAATCATAGACGTAAATATAAAATCTAAATATATACAACTAATAGAAAAAATATTGGAAAATACCATTTTCATTGTTATAATTAGTTTTATGTGTCAACTTGACTGGGAAGCAGAATGCCCAGATATTTGGTTAGACATTATTCTGTGTGTGTCTGTGAGTGGGACACATCCGAAACATTTTAGGCCTAAGTAGAACAAAAGGTTAAGGAAGGGATAATTCCTTCTTTCTCTGCCTGTTTTTGAGCTGGATCATTGGTCTTCTCTGGAACCCAGACTGGAACTCTCACTTACCTCGCCTGCTTCTCAAGACTTTGGACTTGGTCTGTAATTACACTACCAGCTCTCCTGGGTCTCCAGCTCACAGACAGCAGATGATAGGACTTCTCAGGCTCCATAATCCCTTAAGCCAATTTCCTAAAAATGATTATCTTTCTCTCTCTCCAGATACCTAGCACTTTCAATATTTTATATGTACAAATTACCCTTTACTAAATTATTTTTCGTAAAATATCTAGAGTAGTTGTCTTACATTTGTAACTGAACTCTGACTGAGATATTGACAGTTCATAGTGACAAATCATATTGCACAGACAGATATCTGTCGCTCTTAAAAAAAGCCTGGTATGGACTTTGAAATTAAGGAGAATTTAATTACAAACTACATGTAGAGAATTTACTTTTATCCACAGCATCATCTATTAAAGATGAGGGTTAAATACATTTATTAAATATGAAGGTTAAATATATATAGAACTATATTTATACATATAGATATAAAACTATATATATATGTTTTATTTTGTTTCAATAGTTTTTGGGGAACAGGTGGTTTTGGTTTACATGGATAAGTTCTGTAGTAGTGATTTTTGAGATTTTGGTGCACCTGTTACTCAAGGAGTGTACACGGTACCCATTATGTAGTGTTTTATTCTTCAGCCCCCTTCTACCCTTCCCCTTGAGTCCCCAAAGTCCATTATATCATTATTATGCCTTTGCATCTTCATAGCTGAGTTCCAACTTATAAGTAAGAACACACACACACACACACACTTAAAACTGTGTGATTGTCCAGAAAGCTCAGTGTGCTTAGAGTTTTAAAGGACTTTCTCATCTATATGACTTACATCAAGTTTTCATGTTGCTTTACAGTGAATCTAAATTTAAGTGTAGACCAAGAACACCATGGTAGTGTCTTCCTTGTCTGTGCTTAATTGAGTGATGTCCTGTGCTTATTTAGGCATTGGTGTATTTAGGTATTGATTTCTGCACCTAATGGCTAACTAAAGTACATAGTAAATATGTACATCATATGAATTTTTAAATATCACATTTTATTAAAAATGGAAAAGATAAATTTGTTATAATCAATGTAAGTGAAATAGTCATGAATAGTCATGAAACCCATTATTTGGTAGAAATATTCCACTATTATTGCAGAATATAATCAATCTTTAATATACATGCCATCTCTATCTTCTTTCTTCATATGATTGGGTGAATTCAGGCAGATTATTCAATTTTTTTACATTAATTTCTACATTTTTTGAGGAAAAAGAATAACAATAGGTCAGGGAAATAAACAGAGTGGCCAAATTGGGCAGAGCCACAAAATTCAGTTGAAATAGAATCCACTGGTTTGTGTAAATGTGAATTGATGAAAAACATTCCAAGAGACATAAAACCCCAAATAATAAATGGCAACAGGAATTGAATTGGAGAAGATATGGTTTAATATTTATAAATTGCTGCTACAAATGATAATTGTTTTGGGGAAATCTTACATCGTAAACAAGACTCTTGTCATATATATGACTCAAGTTATGGGCTAAAAATAAATTACTTTTTTCTTTATTTTTACCTCTGTATGTTTCTCTCTTTCTATGTCTGTGTATACACACACACATTACATACTCAAACATGTAAGTTAATAAATATAATTTTATTGGAAAATGTTTAGAAGAACAAAATATGTGTAATAAAAGTGAATCAAAGTCATTTCATACTGTTTCAGAAAGTCTTTGCCAAAATCTCCAATATCTTTCAACAAATCACTAAAGAAACTGTCATAGGATCTGAAAGTCAAAATAAGTACAAAAATATTTAGAATAAGAAAGCAAAAATAGAAATAATATGGTGAAGTATGAAAGTATCAGAGGCGTTTGAACCAGAGCAACTCCATCTTGAGTAGGGACTGGGTAAAATGAGGCTAAGACCTACTGGGCTGCATTCCCAGATGGTTAAGGATGGTTAAGGCATTCTAAGTCACAGAATGACATAGGAGGTTGGCACAAGATACAGGTCATAAAGACCTTGCTGATAAAACAGTTTGCAGTAAAGAAGCCGGCTAAAACTCACCAAAACCAACATGGCAACGAGACTGAGCTCCGGTCATCCTCACTGCTACATTCCCATCAGCACCATGACAGTGGAATGTCAGAAAGTCAGTGGAATGCCATGGAATGTCAGGAAGTAACTCTATATGGTCTAAAAAGGGAGGCATGAAAAATCCACCCCTTGTTTAGCAAATCATCAAAAAATAACCGTAAAAATGGGCGACCAGTAGTTTTCGGGGCTGCTCTGTCTATGGAGTAGCCATTCTTTTATTCCTCTACTTTCTTAATAAACTTGCATTCACTTTACTCTATGGACTCATTGTGAATTCTTTCTTGAGTGACATATAAAAATCCTCCCTTGGGGTCTAAATCGGGACCACTTTTCTGTAACAAAAGCAAGATTTCAACAAAATTATTAGGCAATTATTAAATCCCCATAATGACTATTATATGTTCCAGAACCTCATTCTCACTTCTACAGACTCAGAAATTGAAGCACAGGGAAGATTAAAGCCTTGTTCAAAGTTACTTGCAATTCTTGTCGGAGCTGAATTGTAAGAAAGCAACCTAGTCCAGTACCTTCTCCTTTACCTTGAAGAGGTGGCATTTATTTAAACTAAGACTTTAAAAATGTAAATGTTTGCATAGGAGTGAATGATCACGATAATTGAGCCTTAAAGTTCTCATAATCTTTTTCTCTAGTGAAAAAAAAATACACACATTATCTCTCTCTCTCTCAGTTGAAAGGACATTGAAACCTAATGCTATCTAATTTTCATCAGTAAGTACATCAATTAGGATGGAAATTCATAAGGGCCAGCATGCTAGTTAATATCCATTTAAGTAATATAATGTATTCTATTGGGGTTATTTGGTTGAAAGTCACTTATGATGAGGATAATAATCTGTTTATATTCCCACAGTCTGTTCACCCAAGCAATCCTAGATACAAGATATCTTTCATATTTAGTATAAGCAAGGCCGTTGCCTGTTAGTGTTAGAGAAATAATGCTGAGTAGAAATAATATTTTGAATTGGGAAGATTATTTTTAAAAATTATAAGGAAGCATTTGTGTAAGAGATTATAAATTTTGGACCAACGAGGTCATATGTTAGTTTTGTTTTTTTTTTTTCCTAATTGCTCATATATATAATTATTGTGCTATACTGCAAGGTCTCAGTTTTTATATAATACAGATGTGAAATAACATCAAAATGTGTTTATATACCTAGTTCGTGGTTTTAGGCATAATAACAGAGTAAAAGGTGGTTACAAAATGTCAAGGTAGTGGATTATGGCTAATTAAAATGTAATTTAATTTTTTTATTTGTTCAAAATGGTTTTATTTGTGACACCCCCAAAATCTTGTATATTATAGCCCTAAATTATCTTCCAAACTGTACCCACTATTATTTGAGACTAGTCTCTCCCACATAGATAAGCTAACAAACCACCTTCTCTCTCATTTGCTCTGTCTTGTTTGTAGCCTTTGCTCATGCAATTCTGCCTTTCTAGAAAGGATTATTTTATTGTTGTTTTTGGCTTGTTTCTTGGTTTTATTTACTTACTCAATTTAACTAAAATCTATGTAGACTTCAAGGGAAAGCTTAGGTGACTTTACTTCTTGGAAATTTTTCAAAATAACATTTCTCATGAGAATACCACTCTGCTCATCACTTGTTTCTCTGAACACTTATAATATTTAATATGAATATTTTAATAGCCATATGAATTTTGCTACCTTGTGACTTTTCCACTAAGGGTTTGTGTTTCATACTGATACTTATATGTTATTTAATTTTATTAATCTCATTAATCCATGTATGTCATAAGCATTGTGATTAAGGAGCACTTTCAAAATATATCTTCCACTACTTAAAGGAGCTGTCAGGGGAATTTATAGAACAAGATGTCAGAATATGACTTTTTAGTGCTTGTTCCCTACAGAAGCATCAATTTGAACAATTATCCATTCATAAAAATACCTTCACAAGAGTTAAGAAATCCAAATGAGTGAGTACAATACCTGTAGCATAGAAATAAAAAAAAAAATGCATTGATGAGAGAAGGAAGGACAGTTTCACATTTCCTAAGTCACCCCTGTCCCAAGTCCAGAGAGCACAGCATGGATAAAATACCCTTCACATGGGAAAAGAAGAGTAAAGTGAATATCCACCTTTGCTGTGGACCTCAGCAATTGGCCTGCCCCATGAAACCCAGGGCCAGGACTCCAGCAACACCAGAATGATCTCTGTGACCCCACACTGCAGGTCATCCACATAGACACATGAGCATAGCCTACAATTCAGAACCCATGGTCCTAGGCTCTCTAGGCAGGCATCTGTGATTCCAGGCAGCATGACAGTACACAAAGGCCCAAACTCCAGACTGGTCTCTAGAGACCTAGATTCCAGTGGACTCAGGGTCCAGTCCTGCTTCAGTAGACTCCAGTTGTGGTCCCACCCCATAGACCCAGGCTCCAGGACCACTCCTGCAGACCCAGAACTCAGACCTGCTGCCACAGACTAAGGATCAAGGTCAGACCCATTGCCAAATCAGCCCTCATTGACTCAGACTTCACTTTTGTCCTCATGGATCTGTGCATCAGGCTCATCGCAGTGCAAGGCCTGTCCTCACAGACTCAGATTTGAGGGCTGCCCCAGTACTATGTTGGTTCCTGTCTACCCAGGTTCCAGGCACACTCTCTATAGATCCAGTCAGCAAACCCACCATAGTATATCCTGGAAACAGGATGGCTCCCCTGGATTCAGGATCCAGGCTTACCCCAGTGAACCTAAGCTCTAGGCCTGCACCAGCAGATGCAGACACTGAAGTGGCCTCAGTGAACGAGGTGGCTGGCTAGCCCACAGGTTGATACAGGCAACAGACCATCTTGTCTAAGAATTCCTGTAGAAAGCCTCTCCATGAACCCCACCAGATGGGCTACCTAGAATCTCTAGTCAGGAAGACTGATGAAGGGATTTTCCCTGACAAAGTCAGTCTATACAGACTGGAATAAGTGCCTAATTCTTCAAATGTGCAGATACCAATTCAGAAACCCAAGTCTTAAAAAAAAAACACTCACACACAAAGAAAAGGACATAACCAAAAAAGTAACAACAAAAGCACCAGTAACCAATCTGAAAGAAATAGAGATTTATGAAAGGCCTGAGAAATAAATTTAAAAACCACCATAAGTTCAGTGAGCTACAAGAACACACAGATAAATAACAAAATTAGGAAAAACTACATTAACAAAATGAGAGTTCAACAAATAGATAGAAACCATCAAAAGGAACCAATGATTAAACTGGAGCTAAAGTGCACAAAGACTGAGCTAAAAAATTCTACACAGAGCTTCAATAGCAGACATAAGCAAGCAGAAGAAGGAATCAGTGAGCTTGAAGACAGATATTTGAAATTATATAGTCAGAGGGAAAAAAATCTAAAAAGTAAGGAAAATTTATGGGACTTAAAGGATATTGTTAAACATATCAATGCATGCATTATAGATTTCCAAGGAACAGAGAAACATAAAGGGGGTAGAATGCTTATTTAAATGAACAATGACCAAATACTTTTCAATTCTGGAAAAGGAAACAAAGCTACAGATTCAAAATAAAGTCCAAAGAACTACAAATAAATCAAATAGAGGTTTTTACTGAAGCATGTCACAGTCAGAATCTCAAATGTTATAGAGAATTTTGAAAGCCGCAGGAGAAAAGGATCTTGTCACATGCAAAGGAGCCTCCATAACCATATCAGTGGATTTCTCAGCAGAAACTTTGCAGGACAGGAGAAAGTGTGGTCATATATTCAAAGTGCTGGGAAAAACAAACAAACATGACAACTACCATTGAGTATACTGTACCTGGCAAGGTTTTCCTTCAGAAATAACACAAATAAGGCTTTTCCCAGACAAATAAAAGCTGTGGGAGTTTGTCACTATTCGTCTGCCTTACAAGAATTGCTAAAGGCAGCTCTTCAAGTTGAAATAAATGGACACTAACAAACAACATAAAAACATATGCAAGTATGAAACTCACTGGTAAAAGGAATGTACTCAGATTGAGTATATTGTAATAGTGTAATGGTACATAAATCATATTTAAAGCAGATATAAAAGTTAAAAGATAAAAATATTTAAAGTAATCATAGATAAATATTTTGTTAATGGACAGATAATATATTTAAAAGTTTAAATTGTGACATTAGTGATATAATGTGAGAAAAGGAAATATTAAAATTTGCATTTAAAAATATAGTTAAAGTTAAGTTGCTTAACTGCTTAAAATATACTGTTATAACTGTAAGGTGTTTTATGTAAGCCTCATGATAACCTAAAGGAATATATGTATAATAGGTACATAAAAGATAAAGAGAAGAGAATCAAAGCCTACCACTACCAAAAAATAATAATAATAATTAAATCTAAAAGAAAAAGAACAAAAGATTAAATGGAACAAAGTAACTGCAAAATAATCAGACAACAATTAACAAAAGGAGAGCAGTAAGCCATTTTCTATCAATAATTACTTTAAATATAAATGGATTAACCTAATAATAGATGAAATAGACATTAAGTCAAGAACAGTCATAAGAGATAAAGAAAGAAAGTCATAGTACAAGGATAAAGGGGTCAATACATCAAGAGGATTAAAAATTATAAATTTATATGCACCAAACATTGGAGTTCCTAAATATATAAAGTAAATTTGACAGAACTGAATGGAGAAATAGAAGAAATACAATAATAATGTTGGATTTCAATACCCCAATTTCAACAAAAGCTAGATCACCCAGGCTGAAATTCAATAAAGTAACAGCAGAGCAGGCTTCAACACTATAGACCTAAGAGACATATATAAAACCTTCCATGCAACTGCAGAAGAATATATTCTTAAATACACATGGAATATTCTCCAAGGTCAATCATATGTTAGACCTCCGAACACTTCTTACTAAGTTTAAAAATATTTAAATCATGCAAAATAGTTTTTTCTGACCACAATAATATGGAAATGGAGATCAACAAAAAGAAGAAAATTGGAAAATGTATAGACACATGGAAGATTAAAAAGACATTTCTGGATGACTGTCAAAGGAGAAATAATCAAAAGGAAATTCAAATAATATTTTGAGACAAATAAACTGAAACATAAACATACTAAAATTTATGTGTTGCAGCAAGATGAGTTGTAAGAGTGAAGTTTATAGAAATACATGCCTACATTAATAAAAAGAAATATCTAAAATAAACAATCTAATGTCACCTGTTAAGGAAGTAGAATAGTGAAACATGTTAAGCCAAAAATCAGCAAAAAGGAGTTAATAAACTCAAAGCAGAACTAAATAAGAAATTACAAAAACAATTGAAAAAGTAAATGATATTGAGTTTTTTTTTTTTTAAAAAGAAACTCAAATTTTAGAAACCTGTAAGTAAGCTAGCCAGTAAAAAAGAAAGAAAACACAAATAAATAAAATTATAAATGGCAGAGCACACATTATTATTGGTACCACAGAAATGCAAAGGAGTATAAGAAACTACCCTAAACAATTATATGCCAACATACAGGATAATTTAGAAGAAATGGACACATTTCTAGAAACATACAGCCTACCAAGACTGAATCATGGAGAAACAGAATATATGAATAAAGAAATAATGAGTAAGGAGATTGAATCAGTGATTAAAATCCTCTTAAGAAAGAAATGTCCAGGACCTAATGTATTCACTGGTAAATTTGACCAAACATTTATGGTAATTATGCCAATCGTTCTCAAACTCTTCCAAAGAATTGAAAAGGCGGAAACATTTTCAAATTTATTTTACAAGGCTATCACTACCTTAATACCAAAATTAGACAAAAGCTCTAAAATAAATGAAACTTATAGGCCAATATCCCTGATGAAACAGCATCAAGAATCCTCAACAAAATGCTATCAAACCAAAATCAACAGCCCATGAAAGTGTTCATACACAAATTTTAAGTGGAATTTATACCTGGGATGCAAGGATAATTTAATGTATGCAAATAAAGAAAGGTAATACACCACATTAACAGAATGGAAGATAAAACCGCACTATCATCTCAATAAATACAGCAATAGCATTTGAAAAAATGCAACAACAATCCATCCATGATAAAAATTCTCAGCAAATTGGGTATAAAGAGAATGAACCTCCACACAATAAAGGACATATATGACAACACCACGGTCACCATTACACTTAGTGGTGGCAAGCTGAAAACTTTTCTTGTAAGATCAGGAAGAAGATGAGGAAGCCCACTCTCACCACATATATTCAACACAGTACTAGATGTTTTAACCAGGTAAATTAGGCAAAATAAATAAATAAAAATCATCTAATTGGAAAGGAAGAAGTTAAATTGTCTTTATATGCATATGACACAATCATATATAGAAAACCTAAACACTCCCCCAAAAGAATATTAGAACTAATAAATGGATTCAGTAAAGTTTCGAATAGAAAATCATCATACCAAAATAGTAGTGTCTCTAAACAGTAACAAGAAACTATCAGAAAGAGCAATCAAGGAAATGGTTTCACTCTTCTCCTGCCCACTCTGACCTACGCTTGGCTAAGGTCCGTGGGTGCCTGTGAGCCATCTAGTGAGTAGGCAACTCTGTGCTGCCAGACCACACCGTTCAGGTCTCAGCATCCAGGATACCTGTGCCCCTCCTCCTCCAAGAGAGAAAGATGGCAGATAAGAGGCAGGGCTAATGTGCAGCTCCCACTTGGACAGACAGAACAACATGTGGATACTCACGCTATGGACCTTTGCTCCAAGAACCACTGCAAGAACCTACCAGGAAAACTTAAATAATTCACAGATCCTTGAAAGAAGTAGTGCACTGCTGCAAACTCCACAAGACAGGTGAAAAACTTGGGTGCTTTCTTGCAAGCACCACCTCCTGACTGGAGGCCAACCAACTCAAGACGTTACAACAACTCATGACAGAATAACCCTGATCCAAGGAAAGAGAAAACAATAGCTGATTCCACTGCCTGAAACATCCTAGCTAACCAGAAGTCCTGAGTCTGTGCACGTAACAACTTCACTGCTAGTATAACCAGCATTCAAGAAAGCCATCACACTAAACATATCTACAACCAAGGACTCTCACATAGTCTACTTCACTCCCCTGACACCTACATGAAAGCAGGTGCTGCTATCCATGACTGGGAGACCTGAAGATGGATCACATTACAGGACATTTTGCAGACATTCTCCAGCACCAGCCTAGAAGCTGATAGCCCCACTGGGTGACTAGGCCCAGAAGAGTTATAACAATGTCTGCAGTCTCCCAAAAAGCTTTATCCCTAGGGAAAGGGGGAGTGCACCACATCAAGGAATCACCTCATGGGACAAAAGAATCTGGAGAGTAGCCCTTGAGTTCCAGATTTTTCCATCGAAAAGGTCAAACCAAATGAGAAGAAATCAGAAAAGTAATTCTGATAATATTACAAAACAAGGTTTTATAAAACCCCACAAATACCACACGGGCTCCCCAGCAATGGATCCTAACAAAGAAGAAATCTGAATTGCCAGATAAAGAATTCAGAAGGTTGATTATTAAGCTACTCAAGGAAGTACCAGAGAAAGGTAAAGCCAACTTAAAGAAATAAAAAGAAGAAAAATACAGGATGAGAAAGTCTCCAGGGAAATAGATATCATAAAGAAAAAACAATCACAACTTCTGGAAATGAAAAGACGTATGTCTTTTCTAAAGAATACAAAATACATTGGAAAGTTTCAATAATAGGCTAGAACAAGCAGAAGAGAGAATTTCAGAGCTCAAAGACAAAGCTTTTATGTTAACCCATTTAGACAAAGACAGAGAAAAAAATTTTTAATGAACAAAGCCTCGAACAAATTTGGGATTCTGTTAAATAGCCAAACCTTAGAATAATTGGTGTTCATGACAAAGAAGAGAAATCTAGAAGTCTAGACAACTCATTTGAGGGAATAATAGAGAAAAATCTTCCTGGCTTTATTAGAGATCTAGACATCCAAATATAAAAAGCTCAAGGAACACCTGGGAAATTCATCCCAAAAAGATCATCACTTAGGCACATAGTCTTCAGGTTATTTAAAGTCAAGATGAAGGAAAAAATCTTAAGAGCTGCAAGACAAAATATCAGCTGACCTATAAAGGAAAACCTATCAGATTAACAGCTGACTTCTCAGCAAAATCCATACAAGACAGAAGGAATTAGAGGTCCTAGATTAAGCCAAGAAGAAACAGAAACTCTGGACAGAGTAATACCAAGTAGCAAGATTGAAACAGTAATAGAAAATTTGCCAACCAGAAAAAATCCAGGACCAGATGGAGTCACAGCTGAATTCTATCAGGCATTCAAAGAAGAATGGATACCAATCTGCTGAAACTATTTCAAAAGATAGAGAAAGAGAGAATCCTCTATAAATCATTCTATGAAGCCAGTATTACTGTAGCAAAACCAGGGAAGGACATAACAAGAAAAACAAAACTACAGACCGATAACCTTGATAAACATAGATGCAAAAATCCTCAACAAAATACTAGCTAAACGAGTCCTACAGCATGTCAAAAGAATAATACACCATGATCAAGTGCATTTCATACCAAGGATGCAGGGATTGTTTAATATACAAAAGTCAATAAATGTGATACATCACATAAACATAATTAGAAACAAAAATCATATGATCATCTCAATAGATGCAGAAAAAAAATAGACAAAATTCAGCACATTGAGTTATGATTAAAACCCTCAGCTAAATTGGCATAGAAGGGACATACATCAAGGTAATAAAAGCCATCTATGATGAACCCACAGTCAACATTATATTGAGTGAGGAAAAAGTTGAAAGCATTCTCCTTGAGAACTGGAACATGACAAGGATGCCTACTTTCACCACTGCTATTCCACATCGTGTTGGGTGTCATAGCCAGAGTAATCAGGCAAGAGAAGGAAATAAAGAACATCCAAATTGAAAAAGAGGAAGTCAAGCTATCGTTGTTTGACTATGATATAATCACATACTAAAAAACACTAAAGACTCATCCAAAAAGCTCCTAGATCTGAAAAATAAATTCAGTAGAGTTTCAGGATACAAAATCAATGTACACGAATCAGTAGCACTGCTATACACCAAAATGATCAAGCTGAGAAGAAAATCAAGAGATCAACCCCTTTTAAAACAACTACAAAAATATATATACTTAGGAATATACCTAACCAAGGAGGTGAAAAATCTCTCCAAGGAAAACTACAAAATGCTGCTGAAATAAATCATAGATGACATGAAGAAAAGGAAACACATCCCATGCTCATGAATAGGTAGAATTAATATTGTGAAAATGGCCATACTGCCAAAAGCAATTCACAACTTCAACACAATTCCCACTGAAATGCCATCATCATTCCTCACAAAACTAGAAAAACAATTCTAAAATTCATACTGAACTGAAAAAGAGTCCTCATAGCCAAAAAAAAGACTAAGCAAAAAGCACATATCTGGAGGCATCTTATTACCCAATTTCAAACTAAATTGCAAGAATATAGTTAAACAAAACAGCTTTGTACCCATATAAAAATAGGCACAGAGATCAATGGAAAAGAATAGAGAATCCGCCAAAAATTCAATACTTACAGCATACTGATCTTTAACAAACAAAAACATAAAGTGGGAAAAGATCACCATTTTCAACAATTTATACTAGGATAATTGGCAAGCCAGATGTAGAAGAATGAAGCTGGATCCCCGTCTTTCACTTTAATCAAAAAATCAACTCAGGATAAATCAAAGACTTAAGTCTAAGACCTGAAATCATAAAAATTCTAGAAGATAACATCAGAAAAACTCTTATAGACATTGTCTTAGGCAAAGAATTTATTATCAAAATCCAAAAACAAATGCAACAAAAACATAGATAAATAGATGCGACTTAAATAAACTAAAAATCTTCTTCACAGCAAAATAAATAACAAGCAGAGTAAAGAGGCAACCCACAGAATGGGATAAAATATTCATATACTATGAATAATATTCAAAATCCAGGACTAATATCCAGAATCTACAAGGAACTCAAACAAATCAGCAAGAAGAAAACAAATAATCCTATCAAGAAGTGGGCAAAGAACATGAATATATAATTCTCAAAAGAAGATATACATATCGCCAACAAACACATAAAAAATGCTTAGTATCACTAATTATCAGGGAAATACAAATAAAAACTGCAATGTACTACCACCTTACTTCTGTAAGAATGGCCATCATTAAAAAAAGAAAAAAAAGAAAAAAAAGAAAAGGATCAGTTCCTGGCATGAATTTGGTGAAAGGGAAACACGTTTACAATGCTGGTGGGAATGTAAACTAGCACAACCACTATGGAAAATAGTATGGAGATTTCTTAAAGAACTAAAAGTAGATCCACCATTTGATCCAGCAATCCCACTAATGTGTATCTACCCAGAAGAAAATAGGTCATTATATGAAAAAGACAGTGCACATGCATATTTGTAGCAGCACAATTCACAAATTTCAAATATATCAAACCAGCCTAAATGCTCATCAATCAATAAATGAGTGAATAAATAAAATGTTATATATATATAAAATATATAATATAACAATATATAAAATGTTATATATATACACACGCACACACATACACACACACACACACCCCATAAAATACTAGTCAGCCATAAAAAGGAATGGAACAATGGCATTCATAGCAACCTGGATAGTGTTAGAGACCATTATTCTAAGTGAAGTAACTCGGGAAAAAATTCAAACATCGTATATTCTCACTTATAAGTGGGACCTAAGCTATCTGGACACAGATGCATAAGAATGATATAATGGACTTTGGAGGCTTGGGGACAACAGTGGGATGGACTTGAGGGGGTTGAGAGATAGAAGTCTATACATTGGCTACAGTGTACACTGCTTGGGTGATGGGCACATCAAAATCTCAGAAATCACCACTAAAGAGCTTTCCATGTAACCAAACACCACTTGTTCCCAAAAACTATTGAAATAAAACAAATTAAATACATATCTTTAAGAGCTTAGGAAAAAAAAAAAGAAAACAATTTCATTTATAATAGTATCTGGAAAAAAAAAACAAACTTAGAAATAAATTTAACCAAGAAAGTGAAAGATCTTAACACTGAAACACCACTCATTAAAGAAATTGAACCAGATACACAAATAAGTGAAAAATATTCATGGATTGGAAGAATTGGTAGTGTTAAAATGTCCATACTACCCAAAATGATCTTCAGATTCAATATAATGCCTATCAAAATTTTAATGACTTTTTTTTCACTAAAACAAAAAGCAATCCTAAAATTCATATGGAATGGCAACAGAACTGAATAGCCAAAGCAATACTGAGGAAAAATAACAAAGCTAGAGGTGTCACACAACCTGATTTCAAAATATACTACAAATGTATATTAAGCAAAACAGCATGATACAGGAATAAAAGACATATTGACCAATAGAAGACAATAAAGAACCCAGAAATAAATCTACACATTCATGGTGAAGTGATCTTTGATACAAGTGCTAAGAACACACAATGGGGAAAGGACAGTTATTTTTATAAATGTTGTTGGAAAAACTGAATACTCACATGTAGATGAATGAAATTGAAATCTTAATTCTCCATCATGTGCAAATATCAACTGAAAGTGTATTAAACGTTTAAGTGTAATACCTGTAACTATAAACCTACTAGATAATCATATATGGACCAGGTGTGGTGGCTCATGTCAGTAATCCCAGCACTTTGGCAGGCCAAGGCGGGAAGATGGCTTGAGCTCCAGAATTTGAGACCAGTCTGGACAACATGGCAAGACCCCATATTTACAAGAAATACAAAACATTAGCTGATAGTGGTGTTGCATGCCTGTAATCCCAGCTTCTTGGGGGGCTACATAGGGAAAGGAAGTTTTTGACATTGGTGTGGGCAATAGATTTTTGGACATGAATCCCAGTGCATGGGCAACACAAGAAAAACAGACAAATGAGACTGCCTCAAACTTAAAAGCTTCTACATAGCAAATGAAACAATCACCAGAGTGAAGAGACAACCCATGGACTGGACAAAAGTGTTTGCAAACCATACATCTGTTATGGTATTAATATCCAAAATGCTTAACAGGATTGGGCATGGTGGTTCATGCTTGTAAACCCAGCATTTTGGGAGGCCAAGGTAGGTGGATCATTTGAGGTCAGGAGTTCGAGACCAGCCTGGCTAACATGGTGAAACTCTGTATCCAATTTATATTTATATAAATATGTATATGTGTATGATATGTGTGTGTATATATATATCAAACCAGCCTAAATGCTCATCAATCAATAAATGAGTGAATAAAGAAAATGTTATATATATATATAATATAAAATGTTATATATACAAATATATAAAATGTTATACACACACACACACACACACACACACCATAAAATACTACTCAGCCAAAAAAAGCAATGAAACAATGGCATTCATAGCAACCGGGATCGTGTTGTTGGAGACCATTATATATATATACACACACACATAAATATATATATGCATGCACACACACACACATATATATATATATTTGCTGGGCATGGTGGCACATCACTGTAATCTCAGCTATTAGGGAGACCGAGGCAGGAGAATTACTTGAACCTAGGAGACAGAGGCTGCAGTGAGCCAAGATTGTGCCACTGCACTGAGAGAGTGAGACTCAGCCTCAAAAAAAAAAAAAAAAAGCTTTACAAACTCAATAACAAAAACAAATTTCCAATAAAAAAAAAAATGAGTCACTTCTCAAAACACAATATACAAATAGAATTGTTTTCAAAAAACAAGTATTTGAAAAAAATTCTTAACATCACTGATCATTAGAATAATGCAAAACAAAATTACAAGGAGGTATCACTTCTCATCTGTCAGAATGGCTATTATCAAAAAGACAAAAATGAAGTTTTGCAAGGTTGTGAAAAAAAAGGGAAAGCTGTTGGTGGGAATGTAAAATAGAAAAATATACCCATTTTGAATAACAGTATAGAGGTTTCTCAAACTATTAAAAATAGAAATACCATGTGATCCAGCCATCTCACTTCTGGGCATACAATATATCTAAAGAAAATGAAATCAGGATCTTGAAGATATATTTGCATTTCCATGTTTATTTCAGCATTTTTCACAATAGACAAGATATGGAATCAATCAATCAACGTTTTCAAAAACTAATGAATGGACAAGGAAAAATATATATATATATATATATATAAAATATATATCAGGATAAACAACATGATTTTTTTCTTTATGAATGAATAAGCCAAGCACAGAGGGGAAAATACTGCTTGATCTCATCCATATGTGAAATCTAAAGAAGCTGAGCTCATAGAAACAGAAAGTTGAATGGTGGCTACTAGGGGACAGGCCAAGATGGGAAAATGTTGGTTAAAATTTTAGTTCTGGATAACTTTTAAGCAGCATAGTTACTATAGTGAATAATGACATATTACAAACTTAAAAATGCTAAGAGAGAGAATATTAAATATTATCATCCCAAATAAATATCCTGCTACAAAAGTATGTGAAAACTGTGTAACTTGTCAAAGGATAAACAAAAATGTGATTAGAAAACAGGCCATGGGAGGAAGACCTCCCAGACTAAGACCATGTCAGAGCATTCGAGTAGATTTCACAGAAATGCTCAAAGTAAGAAGACTAAAGTATTTGCTGGTGATCATAGATCACTTATATAACTGTTTGGAATCATTTCCTTTTACAATAGCCACTGCCAGGAATGTGATCAAAATAATATTAGAACAGATTGTACCTAGATTTGGCATGGTGGAAAATATTGCTTTGGACAATGGGAACCACTTTTCCTCAAGGGTGTTAAGGGAATTATGAACAGTTTACAATGACAGTTTAGATGAGATTATCACACGTCTTGGCATCCCCCTTCCTCTGGAAAGGTAGAAATAATGAATCAAACTCTCAAAAAGTATATTACCAAATGAATCTTAGAAACCAAAATTCCTTGGACCAAATATCTCCCAATAGCACTCCTTAAGATTAGCTCAATCCCAAGAAAAGACTTGGTATTTTCCCTCTATGAGTTATTATATGCACTCTCCTGTATTGGGGCAGATTTACAGACCCTCCTACTACAGAAACAAAGGACCAATTCTTAAGAAACTGTATACTGGCCATATCCTCTATCTTATCATCCGTTAGGTTAAAAGGACTTCTTACTCAAACTTTGCTGCTTGAGTTCGCAGTTCACCACTTCCAGCCCAGTGACTTGCTGCTGATTAAGACTTGGAAAGAAGACAAGCTCCATCTAAGCTGGGAATGTCCCTATCAAGTGCTCCTGACCACTGAGATGGCTGTGTGAACAACTGAATGGGGGTGAATTCACTATACTTGAGTCAAGAAACTGGTAAAAGCGAGCTTGGAAAGGAAGGAAGAGACCAATGGAAAGTGTGGAAAGTGCACGGGTCACCTGAGGAACCCTTAATGTTAACTCCGAGAAAAACCTAAAAAGGAAACGTGGGCTGGCCCCATCTCTGGAAATTAATATGGCTGGGATGGGTTACTATACAAAACTAGAAGGTCAAAATGAAAATTGGCAGGGCACTCTTCCCTACCCAATCAGGTTGGTGATTAATGTGACCAAGATGGTAGCACCCCAGACTATAAGATATAATGCCTGCCAGGTTTGATCTCGTGGTAATTTAGAAAATCAGAGACAGCTCTCACAGGTGGATAAATGTCTTTGCCCTGAACCAGATACAGGTTACAATAGGACATTACCCTGCCCTAGTTGGGATGATGTATGTTGGATTACCCAGTTTCAGGGTTGGACAGTAAACATGTGGTGGGTAACTCCAAGCCAGAGATCCTTGAAGAATAAACTACATCTATCCAAGGGGTCCCCGCCAAATAACTGTCAGAATTTTGAATGCAAGCCTATACTCCTCACCATTGAAAATCCAGCTGTTCTAGACCAAGAACCAAAAGTAGCCTCTTGGGTATATGGGTTAGGAGTAGAAATCACAGTAAAAGACTCCCACAGGGTAATTTGTTCTCAAACTTATCAAAAGCTCGACCTCCCATTTGCCTGGGACTACTCCAACCCCAGAACCTAACAAACACTTTAGTTCACCAAATAATGACCCTAAAAGAGTAGAAATAATTGAAGTAAAGAATTTAAAGCAAACCTTAGAAATTGAGACAGGGTACAAAGATGTGAATGCCTGAGTGGAATGGGTAAAATTTTCAGTACAAACCCTCAAGAAGAGTAACTGCTATGCGTGTGCTGTAGGATAACCTCAGACGCAGGTGGTTCCTTTTCCCCTAGGATGGGATACTGATCGTGAAGGAATGCATTGCATGTTAGCTTTATACCAGGACAAGGATGCATGGTGAAATGAGACTTGTAAGGGTCTGTTATTGCTCTTTCCCACAATGGGGAGGTCAGATCCCAGAGCAATCCCCTTGTCCTCTGTTAGAAACATGAACCACTCCTCTTGCCTCTCTAGGCAGGGGGCAGAGTTCAATAAGCCCATGGAGAACTCTTGACTTGTACCCACATCCTAAATGTCACTGGTGAGTCAGACAATGGCCATTACCCAGCTCTCCATATACCTTGGGCTGATGTCTGGTGGTACTGCAGGAAGAGGAACCTCCATAACCTGTTACCATCCAATTGGACTGGGACTTGTACTTCAGTTCAATTGGCCTTTTCCTTCACCCTGACATTCCATAAAATATCCAAAGATACACATGGCCATCAAAACTGGAGAGACTTGACAAATTCTTTTGATCACAATATATATGTTGACTCAATAGGAGTTTCTAGGGGGGTGCCTAATGAATTTAAGGTCTAAAACCAAATAGCTGCTGAGTCTGAGTTAGCACTTTTCTGGTGGTCAATTATTAATAAAAATGTAGATTGGATTAATTATTTTTATTATAATCAACAGAGGTTCATCAATTATACTCAGGATGCCCTCAAAGGGGTGGCTAGTCAGTTAGATGCCACCAGCCAAATGACCTGGGAAAACAGGTGTGCACTAGACATGATACTAGCAGGAAAAGGGGGCATATGTATTATGCTAGGTGGGAAATGTTGCACTTTCATTCCCAACAATACTGCCCCAGATGGAACCATTACAAAAGTGTTACAAGGACTTACACTTTCGCCAACGAACTGGCAGAAAATGCTGGAACTGATGACTGTTTTACTGGTTGGCTGGAAGGTTAGTGAGGGAAATGGAAAGGCATGATAGCTTCAGTCCTTACATCTTTCATAATTGTAGCAGGGGTCTTAATGGCAGTGGGATGCTGTATTATTCCTTGTATAAGCAGACTAGCACAAAGGTTAATTGAAACAGCTATTAGCAAACAAATGTCCATGACCCACCAGCCACACAATTTACTGCCGTTAGACACCAAACCAGACTATGAAGAAGAAAGTAAACTAGTCTTAAAATGATTTGAGGACCCAAGAATCCAAAGATTAAAGTGAAAAGACCAAAAAGATGTAAAAATAATAATAATAATAATAGGAAGGAATTTCTAAGAAAACATTTTAATGGTCCATTTTCAAGGCATGACAGAAGTAAGTACTGGCAGCCAGCCTGCTTACATGACAAACCACATGGCTCATGCACCTAAAATGTCATGATAAGCAAACAGAATGTAGAGAAGAGGTCAGCCCATAAAAGGGAATAAAGTTTCATTATTGGGAAATCAAAACTTAAGCAGGAAAGGGGACCTGGGTATGACGTTACAAGGGGATAATGAAACTTAGGCAACATCCAGGAAGATTGTTACCCCATAGTATTCAACCAGTGAGGAACTGGGGGAGGGACTTGCATGTTAGGAAATAAATTGCCTGCTGTAACTGCCCCAGGTATGCCTGCCTACCAGACACCCGATCTTACAAGAATGCCATTAAAAGTCTCGCTTCTGCTGTTCTTCGTGTCTCTGAGTCCATTCTTTGGGTATGGATGGGTGAATGTGTTTCTCACAATATGTGTTAAGGAAAATATCTGTTATTCTAAATTGAGACATTATCCCTAATGCAGAATAAGGCATAGTTTTAAGAAGTTTGGGACATTCTGAACAAGTTGAGATATTTAATTTAGTAAAAAAGATAATGTAATCATTTTTCTAAAAATAAAGTGTGGAAAATTCCAAGGGCCTAAGTTATTTTTTATATATTTAAATAAGCTTTTTATTTTAGAATAGTTTTAGATTTATACAAAAGTTGCAAAGATAGTACAGTTTCTATATATCCCACAGCTAGGTACTCCTACTATTAGTGTCTTCCTTTATTGTGATATATTTGTAAAAATTAATGAACTAATATTGATACATTATTATTAACTAAAGTTTATACTTTACATAGATTTTCCTAGTTTTTACCCAACATCCTTTTCTATTCCAGAGTTCAATACAAGATTAACACTTTACATCTAGTTGTCGTATTTTTTAGTCTCCTCAGGCCTCTAACAGTTTTTCAGACTTGTTGTGGTTTCAATGACATTGATAATTTGGAATTATATTGGTCAGGTATTTTGTAGAATACTCCTTTAATGAAATGTGTCTGATATTTTTCTTGTGGTTAAAAAGGGATTATAGGATTTTGGAAGAAAAACCACAGAGGTAAAATCCAATTTTAGTCAGATTATTTGAAAGGTAAAGGCACACACTATCAACATGATTTACTACTGTTGATGCTGACGTTGGCAACGTGGCTGAAATAATTCTTATAAGTTTTCTCCATATTTTTCATGCTGACATTGGTAAACTGGCTGAAGTAGTTCTTATAAGTTTTGACCACTGTAAAGTTACCTCCCCTCTTTTCATACTGTAGCCTATGAAAGGAAGCCATTATGTGCAGCTGATGCCTGTAGAATGATAACTGTGTTCCATTTCCCTGAAGGCAAAATATCTACACAATTATTTAAAATTTGGTACAGGAGATTTGTTCCTTCTTTAATACACACATACACACACACATATGCACAGTTATGTGTGTGTATTACTCATATATATCTGTTAGTTATTACTCATGACTATTGTTTTATATGTAGATATAGATATAACCATAATAACTCATGGATATTTATTTTATATTTTGGATTATAATTCAGTACTATGTTATTGGTATTATTATTATTTGGTCAAAATTTTCAAACTTTGGTCATTGGGAGATCTTACTGTATGACTCATCTTGTATATTTCTTCACCCAGCCTTAGAATCAGCCATTTCTCCCAGGAAAAGGGTCTAATTTTAAACTCTGAATATTTTACAATGACTGAGTGGATGCACTAATTTATACCATTTCTGAAATGAATTAATTATATTTTTGAAAGTCTAGAAATTCTAATTCCTCCAACATTCATTAACAATTACTCTTGCTGCAATTTAGAGAAAGTTGTGAGTTTATATGCATTTATTTTATTCTTTGCTATTTCATTCTTACCAATATCATTTTCTCATCTTCAATTATTTTTTCTTTTATTCAAGGTGCTTCCATTTTTCTATTAAATAAAAAAGTACAGAATATGCTTCAAAGTCTTTGTGTAAATGACATTACTAGCTCTACTTTGCTCAAGTGTTCTGTCAAAGGTATTGGCACAGTGCTGCAATTTTTATACTTGAGAAATGCAAATGGCTTGGTTTAAGGCATATTACATTTGCTTTTCAAATAGATGTCTTCTATTCAAACAGAACTGAGCAAGAGTGTATTAGAAATCTAAGAATTACAGACAACTGTCCTTCTACCACTTTAATACTAAATACAATTATTGCAAGAAGCGCATATAGAATGTCATCCTAATTTTTCTCCCAACACGAAAAAATATTTTTGACAATGCATTGCAACTTCTTATGATGTTCTACATGAATGACAACCTCAGTTTTTCCCCATAGCTTACCGAGAAGATATTCAAATGAATCAACCTCATTTCAACTGATAATAGGAAACAGGGAGAACACTGGTTGTTTACAATTCAAAGATCACCCTGAAGTTACAATTTATGCAGTTTACAAATCTCCTTCATACAAACATTTGCTTTTTATCAAATTATTTACCAGTGTTGTCAGCTCGTAGGAGAGATGTGTTAGAGGTGAATTACTCCTTCCTCCCTCAGCACTAAAATGTGAAAATTAGGAAAATCAAGAATCTTATATCCTCCAGAATTGAACTAGTACTTCTGAACCATTCCAGACTTTACAATAATCTCTTCTGAAACGGAACATTAATAAGAAAGAAGAATTCATTCTAATTCTATTATGCCTTTCTGAAATTGAAGCCCAATGCTCACAGTAATCTGATAAAAAGTTTATATGATAATGTCTTCTATTTTTATCAGAGTCATTGCAAATAGAAGGGTTTCATTCTCATTTATCCAAAGCATGGCAAAACTGACAATAAAGAAAACGGAACTTAATTCCTGAATAAAAATAAATATAAGTATGGCTACAAAGAATAAAGGAGTCAGCTGACATCTCACTGAATACTAAGTTTACATCTTCACTGCTCTATGTTGGTGACAAGCTTTTCATGTTTTAAAATCTGCTTTCCTTAACTAGACAGTAAAATTTTCAAATAGATTTAAGGACTTATTTTAACATAAGAAAAATGAATATATTGAGTGTTTGACATATTTTTATTAATTAGCATATTATCTTGGGACTTTTCACATTCATTGTATAGACTTACAAACATTTCCTTCAGAGATTGCACTCATCAGAGCTACATCCTTTCATGACCTATTATAGTAGCCATTTGCTGTAGAAATGTACAAGGAAAGTCCATTTTTCTTTCTCTGTCTCTCTCTCTCTTTAACATATACTTTTGATTTTCAAAATGGCCTTTTTTTTTTTTTTTTTAAATGGCCTTTTTAAAAGTACTCATTGGTGAAAATATCATATTGTAATGCTAGTTTCCTTCAAAGAGATCATTATTCTCCGAAATCATCTTGTTTATTTACTTAAAATTTTATTGTCTGCCTCACTTCATTAGATCTTTAATTATATAGGAGAAGGCTTTCCACTTTGGTTATAAATATATTCACAATATCTAGAACAATTTATTATGTGTAGTAGACATCCAGTAAATAATTTTGAATAAGTTTATGAACCGAGGGACCCAGCAAGCAAGCAAATACGATCAGAGATTGTAGTTCTCGAAAAGTAAGAGGAAGTTACTCACAAAAGCTAACACAGTTGTATTCGATACACTCTCATTGTGGTATATAAGAATTCTAGGCCGGGCGTGGTGGTTCACACCTGTAATTCCAGCAGTTTGGGAGGCCGAGATGAGTGGATCATAAGGTCAGAAGTTCAAGACCAGCGTGGACAATATGGTGAAACCCCGTCTCTACTAAAAATATATATATATATAAATCAGCCAGGCATGTTGGCATGTGCCTGTAGTCCCAGCTACTCGGGAGACTGAGGCAGAAGAATCACTTGAAATCGGGAGGTGTAGGTTGCAGTCAGCCAAAATTGAGCCACTGCACTCCAGCTTGGGTGACAGAGTGAGATTCTGTCTCAATAAATAAATAAATAAATAAAAGAATTCTAGGCACCAGGAAAAACTTGTGAATTCAATCAACAAATATTAACTTAATGCTTGTTTTGTGACCTGAATTTAGCCAGGCATTTACAATTAAGACATAGAAACAAGTGTCTTACTTTTACTGAATTCAAAATCTAAACAGGGAAGAGAAAAAAGCAAATAGATTGTAAACAATTGAAAGAAGCACTTTATGAATAGTAAGCTCAGGGTGTTATGAGAGGAAAAGTCCTGAAAACAGAATGAAGGTGGGATTGAAGGGTATTCTCAAAAGCAGTATTGTATGAGGCAGTTCTTGTATGGTTACAGAGAAATATTTGAGACTAGGTAATTTATAAACAAAATAGGTTTAGTTGTTTCATGGTTCTGCAGGCTGTACATGAAGTATGATGCTGTAATCTACTGAACTTCTGATGAGGCGTCAGGAAACTAACAATTATGGCAGAAGACAAAGGGGGAGCAGGCACATCACATGGTCAGAGTAGGAGTAAGAGAGAGGAGTGAGGAGGTACCACGCACCCTTAACAACTACTTCTCTCAAGAAGTCACTCATTATTGCAAGAGTGGCACCAAAGGGATGCTGCTAAGCCATTCATGAGAAATCCATCCTCAGGAGCCAATCACCTCCCACCAGGCCAAACTGCCAATACTAGAAATCACAATTCAACATGAGATTTAGGTGGGGACACACATCCAAACCATATCAAGTATTTTACATAATAATTCCAGCTTGATGCCATTACATTAATAGTTATAGGTCCTCAGTTGTTTTCTCCTCAAAAAATCTTCAGCTCTATATTCTTTCTCTAAAATGCATATCAAACATACACTGGACATTCTCTCTGTAATTACCCTTGTATTTATGTATACAGATATCCTTTATATATGTGTGTAAGTTTAAAGAATGTGTATAAAGGATTCTGTATGTATAAATATATCTGTATATATGTATATACACACTCATAATTTATATATATACATACATACTATACATACTTTATATATACTTTACACATATATACACACATATATACACATATGTGTGTATATATTTATGTATATACTTTTAATCCTTTATTCTCTGTATGCTATATTTTGAGTAATTTAATATAATGTTCTCGTTCATTAATTCTTTCTATCCTGTGTCCAATCTGCTTTCTCAATCCACTTCCAATATGAACTTTAACTTTTTTTTTTTTTTAATTTTTTGATGGAGTCTTCCACTGTCGCCCAGGCTGGAGTGCGGTGGCGTGATCTCAGTTCACAGCAACCTCCACCTCCCGGGTTCAAGCAATTCTCCTGCCTCAGCCACCTGAGTAGCTGGAATTACATGTGCGCACCACCACGCCTGGCTAATTTTTGTCTTTTTAGCAGAGATGGGGTTTCACCATGTTGGTCAGGCTGGTATGGAACAGACCTCATGATCTGCTTGCCTTGGTCTCTCAAACTGTTGGGATTACAGGTGTGAGCCATTGCACCTGGTCAACTTTTAAGGCTTTTAATTTGATTATTGTATTCTAACCTTCTAGATGATTTGTCTTAATCAGCTATTTTACTTTTTATACTTTTCTATTTCCTGTAATTAATTTACGTTTGGCTTTAAACATGAAAAACACAGCTGCTTCCAAATCTCTGCCTGTTAATTCTTACATGTGAAGTTTATGTCAGGGTGTTTATAAAGATTATTGTTTATGAAGCCTTATGTGGCAAACCTTAAGCCTGATAAACATTGATAATTGGTGGTCACTGACCTAGATGAAAAATTCCAGAAGAAAATCATATGATTCTGCCTCAACACACACTTCAAGGCTTACAAATCCACTGTCAACACAGACTGCATATACTCAGTCACATCTGTGTGAGAGCTACGTTTGAGACCACAATTTATCAAGGAGAGCTTCCTCCCATTTCAACACTCTCTTTCCTTTTTCTTCTCCTGCTTGGCTTAATCTCTACTCTAAAGCACTTTGAGATTAATGTAAAAAGATATATTTATTGCTGTATTCTCTTTTCCTGAGGATTTAAGTCTTTGTAGAAAGCTTAGTGTTAAAAAAAAATCTATAAGACTTTCCATGTTGAGTTTTGCCCCAGAGGCTGCTGACTTGAAGCCCGTGTATATGTGTGTGTCACTGAAAATTATATTTCTGTATACTCACATTGTGACAACAGAAATATTATATAGGGATAAGTGCTGAATAAGTAAGGGCCTACAAATTAAGAGTATTTCACAGACAATATTAATGATCATAAATTGGTCAAGAATCCCTCAGTGCCGTTACCTAGTCTTACAGATGCTGCAGTAAGGTGCAGGTCCTTTCCATCACATAAAGTTGCCCAACTTTAGAGACAACTTGAAGCTTCGAAGCTTTTTATCTTAGAGTTTTTGAGGATTAGAAATAGGCAATGGTGAAAGAGAAGAGGAGAGTGGAAGGGAGGGGAGGGGAGGGTAGGAGAGGAGAAGAGAGGAGAAGAGAGGAGAGGAGAGGAAAGAGAGAGGAGAGGAGAGAGAAGAGAGAAGATAACAGATTCAGTGACAAACATATGACTGACCTCATAGAGGGGTCATATATGTGGTGTGAAAAATGTGGCTTTCTCTATACAATATATCATTATTTGCCCTCAATTCTAAATATTCTATTTATTAAAATATTAATTTATTTACCATAGATTGTGTTTTCTTTCTACAAAAGGAACAATTATTATTACAGATTTAGGCTCATCTTATAAATAAATAAGTGAGTGCATTATGAAAATAACTGCATCCTTTCTGTTCTGGTCCAATTAATTGCAAGAGTATTCTCCTTTTTATTTTCTGGGAGGTTTTACAATGTAAAAAACTATTGAAAAGAGATGATAGTTACTGTCAAAGGGGATTAGATTAGTAAAATATTCTAGTTCATTAATTCTTTCTATTCTGTGTCCAATCTGCTTTCTCAATCCACTTCTAATATGATCTTTAAGACTTTTTTTTTTTTTGACGGAGTCTCCCACTGTTGACTGTCACCCAGCCTGTCAAAGGGGAAAATTTCTTCAGAGAATAATTAACCCCATCCTTTATTTCTATTGATTTACTTCAGAGAAATCTTATCTACTTGAACAAAGAACACTGTCCAACTAATGTGTGTCACTTTAGTAACCAATGTAAAAAGGCTCTATGAAAAATAATGTTGGTATTTTGATAGAGACTGCATCTGTAGATACAATCCTAAATTCATATGCAATCAAAAAAAGAGAGAGTCCAGATAGCTAAAGCAACCCCAAGCAAAAAGAACAAATCTGAAGGCATCCCTTTACTTGCTATCAAATTGTATTACAAGGCCATATTAACCCAAACAACATGGTACTGGTATAAAAATAGACACATAGATTTATGAAACAGAATAGAGAATTCAGAAATACAGCCACTTATCTACATCTAACTGATCTTTGACAAAGTAAACAAAAACATACGCTGGGGAAAAGACACCCTTTTCAATAAATGATGCTTTAAAAATTGGATTGTCATATGAAGAAGACTGAAATTAGACCTGTATCTCTTATATATAAAAATAGACTCAAGACGAATCACATACTTAAGACCTGATGCTATAAAAATACTAGGGAAAAACCTAAGGAACACTCCCCTGCACATTGGTCTAGGCAAATAATTCATGACAAAGACCCCAAAAGCACAAGCGACAAAAATAACAATAGACAAATGCGACTTAATTAAATGAAAAACCTTTTGTACAGCAAAAGAAATGATCAGCAGAGTGAACAACCTGTAGAATAGGAGAAAGTATTTGCAAACTCTGAATCTGACAGAACACTCATATCCAGAATTTACAAGGAAATCAAACAATGGTAACAATAACAACAAAAATAACACCAATAAAAAGCAGGTGAAGGAAAAGAATAGACATTTTTCAAAAGAAGACATACAAATAAAAGTGTTCAACATCTCTAATCATCAGAGAAATGCAAATTAAAATCACAGTAATATACGATCTCACACTGGTCAGAATGGCTATTATTAAAGAGTTAAAAATACCAGATGCTGGCAAGGATATGGAGAAAAGGGAACAGACACACTGTTGGTGGGAATTTAAATAAGTGTAAACTGTGTGGAAAACAGTATGGAGATTTCTCAGAGAACTAAAAATGGTACTACCACTTGACCCAGCAATCATATTACTGGGTACACACCCAAAGGAAAAGAAATTTTTTTTATCAAGGAATACCTGTACTTGTTTTTTTATCACAGCACTATTCATAATAGCAAAGATATGGAATCAACCTTAGTGTCCATTAAGGGATGATCGAATAAAGAAAATATCATATATATAAATATGCACCATGAAATGCCATTTAGCCATTATAGTTGAATGTTATTTTACTTAAAATATAATGAAATTATGTCTTTTGCAGCAACACAGATGAAACTAGAGGCCATTATCTTGAGTGAAACAACTCAGAAACAAAAAGTCAAATACTGCATGCTCTCACATGTAAGTAGGAACTAAATAATGGTACATTTGGACATAGAGTGTGGAATAACAGGCAATGACGGTTTGGAAGAGTGAGAGGTGGGGAGGGATGAGCAATCACTAAATGAGTAAAAAGTTCACTACTTGGGTAATGATTGCACTAAAAACCCAGACTTCATTACTGTGCGATATACCCATGTAATAAAACTACATTTGTACCCCTAAAATTTATACAAATAAAAAGTAAATTAAGTAAAATGAAACATCTCTATATAGTTTTTGTTAGTTCTGTACAGAAGAATGGTTGAAATGCTGCAGAGAAAAATAATTGCACTGATTTGAAACCAAACTGGAATTGCAAATAGCAAAAAAAAAAAAAAATCCTTTAAAAAAGCAATTGCTTCACTGTTACTTTCTGGAAAGTTATGTAGAAGATTATGAATCCATATCAGAAATCAAGAGAGAAAAGACAAAGAAGTAAGTTGGCAAGTTAGGCTGTGAGAATACTGAGAATGGCAGTAGGCATGAATACTTTGACCATATTAACTGCAAGCTGCTTGAAGCTACACTCATGTCTTATTAATGTCTTCATCCCTAAGACAGTGCCAGACACTTGGTAAAAACCAATGGATATTTGAAGATTCTCTGGGCAATTGAAAGAAGGAATGAATGAGCACATTTGATAAGCACTTCATAGGCTGTAATAGACAATCACATGCCTTTTATTATTTGTAATTTAGAATAATGTTCCTGTGCACACATTTTATCTCTGTTTTGTTATCATTGTTTTAACAGATATAGTAAGGAATAGGTTGGCATGGTATGTTTCTTTTACTGGGAAATGTTGTAGATAGTGCGTGCGACTTTATGTCCACCCTCCAAGTAGAGTTGAAATGGCATGACACCTCCCTTCTGAGGATTCCACTCTACTTGGGAAAACAGGAAGATCCAGCCCAGCATTAAGAGGTAATTCCATATAGGTGTATAAGTAATACAGAATATAGGGATAGAAAGGGAAATTTTTGATTTGACTTGTTGCCTAGGGAGGAAGGGACAAAGAAATTTGGGCTACAGAGGAATGCCAATGATTATGTTGCTGACAGTTGATGAACACATTTTCTCAATTTTTGATCCTAAAACTATTGAGAATAGGTGGTGAAGTAGTGTTTTGAAATAAAACTAAAAGTGATTCCAAGAGGGAGCTTCAATGACTAATAATCAAAGTTAAGGCTCAGATGCAGTTTTCTCTCAACAACAATATCATAACCTCCTGAGATAAATCATAGTTTATTGTAAAGTTGGCAAATAACAGTGCATACTGGGAGATAATGAGGAAATTAACTTTGCCTTTTCATTAAGTAGCTGGAGCCACATAAAAGTCATAGTGTTTCAACAAGAGAGTGGCTCAACAGATACTATTGGAGTAACATCAAATACCCATCCCCATTCCTCCCCTCCCTCACCCTCCAACACATATATATGCTAATAGGGGACTATGGAATCACATTCATGTTCACTTTCCAATCCAAGACCAATATTAGAAATTCTTGCCTTTAGGAAGCCTTTCCAGAAGCTTCTCTTTCTTGGTATTAAGGAAAATTTTCTATAAGTATATCTAAACAAAATATGTATGTGTTCTCAAATCTATAATTTGTTTTGGCCTCAGCCTTAGAAATTTGAGTATCAGTTGCGAAACTCTGCTCCTGAAGCAGGATCCCTGACCACTTTGCTGCACTCATGTCAGGTTTGCTTTGTTTACTCAGTCTGCTCCTCTAAACTCCTCACAGGAGGGAATGCATGAGCAAAGGAGGCAGGAACTGGAGTGCATGAGCGCTGAAACCTCTAGCCACTTCTGCACTGGCATGAGGGAACTCCATGTGAGCCCTACAGCAGCATCCAGGTGCCTGTGACTCCCCGAAGTGCCAGGGAGCATATTACAGTGCTCTTTTAGTTCTGCCATTGATGAACAGCTTAAGTGTTAACAGCTCAGTGGGTCCTTTGACTCATTATGTGAGATGTCTGCCCTCTGCCAACGAGGGCAAAGGGCCAGTGTGACAGCCTTTTGCATGCACACTAGTGGCTCCTGAACTCTTGTCCAGCATCCAGGAAAAATAAGATTGCACAAACAAACTGAAGGATGGCAATCTCAGCAGGAAGGGGAGCTGAAAAGGGGACAGGGATGGCGGTAGGTAATTTTCCCTTGAAGAACCTGGTCTGCAGTTGGATTCTTCTGGAAAATTATGCCGTCAGGCTGTCCCTCTGATGTCAAGCCACTTCTCTATGACATCCAGCTGCTTCTCCTCTCCTCTCCAACTGAGTCTGGGTTTTTTATAGGAACAGGATGGGAGGTGGGCATGGGTAGTTTATGAAAAGCCAATATATGAGTAGGAAAATAAGGATGTAAGATCTCACTTTGGGCTGCTGTTTCAGGCTTTTTGGCTTGAGGGTGGAGCTTTCACCACCCTATCACTTTCGCCCATTTTCCTGGAGAACAGAATACAATTTTTAATGTAGACAATTTTTTCTGCTTTTCCAAAAAAGAATGCCATTTTGAAAAGAAGAAGAGTAATGTCTCTGTTTCTTTTTTGATAGATGTAGATATGAGTTATATATGCATATGCAACTTTATATCTCAGAATAGCATGTTCCACAGACTCTTGATAATGTATAGTATTCTGTATTTGATAAAAAGCTTTAGACTTAAACAGAAAAAATGTATGTAATATCAGTATTGAATACGAAAGTAGAAGTTCTGCAGTTCATAGAAAGGAAGCTCCACTGAAATGTTGTGCTAAGTTTTTCATAGAAGCCTATTTCAATTTAAAATTACCTTTTCTCTTCCTGAACCTCACTCCCAACTTACTTGATCAATAATCATTTAATCAATGCAAAACACAAAATGTATTTCAAACACAATAGAAACAAATGCATATAGTACTTAGAAATAAATCTAATATAATATTTGCAAGAGTTACATAGAACATACTATATGAAGAAAATAAGAATATACAAATACGTGTAAAAATATATTGTATTTCCAGGTAGAAAACACAGGATATCAAATATGTCAGTTCTCCATGAATTAATCTACAAATTTAGTGCAATCACAGTGATAATTCTACCACACCTTGAAACAGAAAGGTATGGGGTGTAAGAGCAATGTAGCATTGATAGACAGTTGATTGTAAGGTTTTTAGAAGCTTTTGAAAATCTAAAATTGACACGTAATAAATGTATATATACAAAGTGTAAAATCTGATAAAATTTAACATATTTAAAAACCTGTGAAACCATCACAACAGTTAAGATGGTAGACATATCTATTATCAAATTTCCAGAAATTTGCTGCAGACATTAATGTTTCCAGAATTGAGAGATAAAGGACATTGGGCAACTCATTTTAGAAATATTTTCTTCACCCTAAAAATTGAGATATTGGGCATCAAATAGTACGTATGTGATTCTGTGTTTGTGCACCTTAAATGATTAATATACATGAAATGCTTAACACAGTGACTTTAATATTTTAAATATTTAGTTTATTATTATCATAATTGTAATCAAATGTTGTTTTCGGTTTTCATTACCCTGAAATTTGTTTTTAATAATTCCTTGCATTCTAGAGGATACATTTCCCTAGTTTCTAGTTACTGTAATTATGTCTAAAGTGACCTCCCCAACACCTACTGTACCCACTAAGAACCATAAAATATCCTCTGTCATGTTAAGATAGGATATATGGAGTAAGGTGGCCACTTTTAAACTTTGAGAAATGAAATCCAGTTGAGAAATGCAAATGTGTACAGTCTTAGAATGATATACACCCTTATCTGTGTCATATTGTAGGCTAATCCCTGTGACTTTTTGACATAATTGAGAACAAAAGTCCAATCCAAGTTTTTGGAGCCCAGCTGCTAGTTTAGGTGTGGGGTGATAGACACCTCCAAGTCTCACGTTGAAATATGATCCCCAATGTTGGAAGTGGAGCCTAGTGGGAAGTGTTAGAGTTGAGGGTCCAGATCCCTCATGAAATACTTGCTACCATGCTTGTGGTAATAAGTGAGTTATACAACTCTGCTCTATTGGTTCACAGAGAGCTGGTTGCGAGAGAGAACCTGGTTATCCCCCCACCCACACTCTTGTTTCCTCTCTCACCATGTGATTTCTCAAAATCAGCTCCTCTTCACCTTTCTCCATGGATGGAAAGAGCCTGAAGCCTTCACCAGAAGCAGATGCTGGCACTGTTTCTTGTACAGCCTCCAGAACCATGAGCTAAATAAAATCTCTTTTCTTTATAAATTACCCAGCCTCAGGTATTCCTTTATAGCAACACAAATGTACTAAGACACCAGCCTTCTTTTTCATCCCTTCCTCTTTGACATATACCTTTTAAAGACTTGCCAACAGAGATATGGCTCTTTAACAATACAAAAATGGGATTTGTCAAATTGGAGCACAGATTCCCAGTAACAGTTTGCTTAACACTAGTATTTCCTTCGCTAGAGACAGTATAAACCAGAAAATTGGAAAGTCTTTTGCCTTAAAAATATGCTGGAGGTTTTCCTGATTACTTGTAAAAGAGAGAAGTGATGTTATCCTTGGTTATTAAACCTGGTAAGTCTGTCCGCCACAGCTTTGTGAGGTTACCCTGATATACTTTTATTGTACATGTGAATACATGTGTCTCCATATGTTTTAATGTTAACTGTTTAGTCAATCACGTTTTTGCTATCCAATAGAAATGTGCTAGGTCAGCTGTCCTTAACCACATATACCATGACTTAGTATTATCAAGCTGCAATGTTTTTGACCTTGACAAAAGTGTTCATATGTGTAAAGATAACATCACCTCACCTGAAGGAGACACTTTATTTTTGTGTTAGAAAATATGCATATCCACAGGCATCTTCCTGTATCTAAAATTCAAAGTGTAGAAAGAGGGAATTTGGTGGGGTACTTTTACTGATGAAAAGTAATTTCTCCTTTATCTCCTCTTAGACATGTGTGCTTAATTATTACTTTCTGCTGATTCTCCTCTATCAGGGATTTAGCCTCTATTTATGTTGCTTAGTTCTCTGTAGTCAGTTTATCTGCATATTTTACAAATTGACTCTCTTTTTCCTTCTTAGCACTGATGGTTCTATAAAGCATTGGATGTAGTGCAAACCCAATTAAAGCCAAACTAATTAACTATGACTTTATATTCTATACAAATCACACTTGTCTTTGTGTAAAAGGCACTGTGTGAATTCTCTTGGGCCTTCATCGTTTTATGGCATGCACTTTTGGTGTCTATTACAATGTTGGTACTAATATTTTCAGTCTCTTTCAGATTCCTTTTGTTTGCATAAAATACATGACTCCACACCATGCTTCTTGGCCACAGAAAGTAAAGAACCTACTTTGTAATGAAAACACAACCCTTTTTAAAAGGGTTCAAGAAAATGCTTTTTATAGCAAAGGAATAAATAACCTGTGAAATTCTCCATGATTGAATATTATTAAGTCAAATGGGCTTATTAAGATTCATAAAGCAATTAGAAGCGTTAGGCTGAATTCTCTTGTCAGTTTCTTGTGCCTGTCCTCACATTAAAGCCAATGGAAGCTGTATGCTTTTGGCCGTGGGCAAAATGTAGCCCATTTTGAATAAGAATAGCATCTGCAATTATACTCGCTGAGATAAAAATTAAAAGGTTCATCAATTCTCATGCTTCAGAGCATAAGATTATAACCAGATGGTGCCAGAAAGTTTCTGCTGGGCATGAGGATTCACTAACGGACAGGTGCATTAGGACAATTTTCCTTTGGCCTCCCTCCTCATAATGTCTCACACACACACACAGATGCGCCAAAAACAGGACATCAAAACAAATGAGACATTTGCATTTTACCAAGATGAAATCCTCCCATGGCCTAACAATATTGCGATTCAAATCCTAGCAGGTGTAGAACATTTCAATGCAAACATTTTAGAATTGAATTCAACTCAACAGCAATAACTTATCTTCTGCTTCTAGACTGGCTGGTTTTGTCTTTACATGTGTCATCTTAATTTTCATTAAACTAAATTTACCTCAGGGCATAAAATATAGGAAAATATTTGCTAGTGCAAAAAAGATCTAAGTCATTACAATTTATAAAACTCTACACCTGCATGTGAAAAATCAACTAATTGGCCGGGCGCGGTGGCTCAAGCCTGTAATCCCAGCACTTTGGAAGGCCGAGACGGGCGGATCACGAGGTCAGGAGATCGAGACCATCCTGGCTAACGCGGTGAAACCCCGTCTCTACTAAAAAAAATACAAAAAACTAGCCAGGCGAGGTGGCAGGCGCCTGTAGTCCCAGCTACTCGGGAGGCTGAGGCAGGAGAATGGCGTGAACCCAGGAGGCGGAGCTTGCAGTGAGCTGAGATCCAGCCACTGCACTCCAGCCTGGGCGACAGAGCGAGACTCCGTCTCAAAAAAAAAGAAAAGAAAAATCAACTAATTTATATATATATATATATATATTTTTTTTTTTTTTTTGAACACCCGGCAGTTTCCATGCAGCATTTGAGTTTATAAAAAATATAATAGAAAAATAAGATATTATACTAGCCTTTAGGTGGCTGACAATTCTCCTTTCAAGCTAAAGACATAGAACAAGACAATATGAGATTTTATGATATACTCTATAAATTCAATAGGAGTCCAAAAAGATAGTGTGTAATGAAGCAATCAGACAAATTCTTGATTTAGATAAATATGTATAGACATATGTATATACACACATATGCATATGTAAATAAATATATCTTATTTATACCTGTAATTGTGGAAGACTGCTAAAATGCCAGGGGATTGTTATTTGCTCGTATCATTTTTTTGAGTATCCAAAATACTAAAGTCATTTATTTTTGGTTTTCAAACCTCTATAAAATTTCCAGTGTATATTTTCTTTACTTAAATAGTATTATTATACATTTGCAAAATGTATAGTACTAAATTAATTTGAAACATTGTTTCATATTAATATTCTCTAGACCCCCAACGAATGGTATATTATATTTTGGGGAGTTTACCTGAACCTCCTGTGTTAGAGAGAAGTGCTAATCTTATTTTAATAAAGAAATTGTGTACTAAAGAAAGCTGGTTATCTATTGTTTACTTTTACTCCTCACAAAATATTTCATTAGAACATATAAGTCCAACTCTCTGTGCAAAGTTTCATAATTTCTTTCTTTAATTACATAATCTATTTGCCCTATTCATAGTAAATTAATGTGTTCTAGGAATGTAGGTCATCTTGGACAGATAGTAGAAATTTATCCCAAATTGGTTGTCTAACAGTTAAAAAAAAATCATAGTTAGCCTGTAGAGACAACAATTCATGCTGAATGAAATAGTCCAGGCATTGAAGGATGGCTAATGGGCCCTGCCTTTCCTGGGGTTTGTGTGAACAAGAGGTCATGCACATTTTTAAGTGAGTTATGTGCACTCTTTATTCATAGAAGCTATGTTCTTGTGTATGAAATTTGATAACCTGAAAACAATATCGACAACAATCACAAAAGTTTTGAATTTGAATTGCAGTATAAAATAATTTTAAAAATTTGCCAAATATTTTCTTTAAATAACTCTTTTTTATCCAGGACAGCTGTAATTACTTGAAATTTTTCCCTTTTAAAGGAATGAATTAATAGTGGATTTCACTTATTAGTCCTACTGTTCCTCTTGGAGAAATACTGGAACAAATTGTGTTCTTGTCCCCAATAGCAGTCCTTTAACTATGAATAAACATATTTGAACACTTATTTAAATATTTTTATATCACTCAGTTATAATGGTCAGATTTATCTGGACAAATGTCCTTTTGTCCTTCTAAAGTGGAAATTATTTAATTGGAAACAGCTTATTCCTTTTTTTTTTTTTTAACGCTGTGAAATATAATTACTTTCTGTCATAAAAACATTGTCATTTTTATTAATGCAGCTCATGTTTGGATTTACATATCTGGAAGTTACTACATTGTTTTAGGTGTTCAGTGTCCCAATATTGATGTTTTCCACCTGAGTCATCCTACTCTCCTTCATACAATACTATCACAAATTTGATTTTTTATTAAAATGTTTACATTAACTTCTGTTAAATTTACCTTGTTTATTTTATTTTGGTATTGTGATTCATCAGGTTTGTTTTAAATCTTGATTAGCAATTTATTCTACAGACTATTAGATTAGTTCCAGTATTCCTGCAAGTAGGAAAATCTGTGGATGCTCAAGTCCCTTACATAAAATGGCATACTATTTGCATTTAACCTACACACATCCTCCCCATACATTAAATCATTTCTAGATGACTTATAATACTTAGTATGATATAAATTCTATGTTAATAACTGTTACTCTGTAGCTTTAAAACACTTGTATTATTTTTTATTGTTGTACTATTTTTTCTTATTTTTAGAATTTTTAAGATATTTTTTATCTGTGGTTGGTTGAATCTTGAACGCACAGATGTAGAACCTATGGATATGGAGGGTCAAATATAAGCTACTCATCTCAGCTTTATTTAACTTCAGAACTTAAAAGACAGGACTTAATGTATTATCTTATGATACATTTATTATGAAAATAAAGTGAAGTAGGTCCACAGGTCTCTAGTACATATCTCCCTTCTGAGTTCACAGAGTAGCAAAACACATTGGAATAACTTTGCATTGCAGACCAATTATATTTTCTTTAACTTACATTGTTTCAGTATTTTAAACATATTCTGAAGTTTTATACTTAACTCCCCTGCTCATTTTTTATTAAAGCTATGTTATCACATATTAGCCAGATAAGAGAGATCAAATATAATCATAATGGAATCAGAAGAAAAAATGTAAAAACTAGGATTCAATCATTGGTCAGAAAACAAATATGAGGGACAGTGACATAACTGTGCTTGTTGACCTTTATTAGCAATATTTTCTTTTCCTTCTCATTTTTATCAACTCATAGAACTTAGATATGGTGCTTAGTGGTAATAGATTGAGGACTAAACAAGTACAAAGGTATTAGCTGACAACTGGACCTAGGGTTTACATAATATATGTATAGTAACTATTAACAAAAGATCAATGAGATCTGCAGGGGTAAAAGCAGAACTTCATTTAAAAAAACAATTTACAGATTGGAGAAGCACAGCCTTCAGTACAAGTGAAAGTGTGCTCTCTGAAAAACAAAGGGAGGATTTGGCTTAAACAGAGAAATTTCTGTTTCAGATTCTCGATCAGGTCTATCTATGCAAATGAAGTATTCAAATTGTTTAGTTCTGATTGGTCAAAATAGTTGAGCCCTGATTGTGTTGTTTCTAAGCCCCAGGCCAGAAGTCCAGAAGTCTCTGTCAGATGGCCAGTGGAGAGGAGCAGTGGGGATGAGAGGGGACACACATGTTTCCAGCTAGTTTATCTTGGTACCTTGGCACCAGCAATAGGAACTGTTTGGCTTGATGGTGGAAAGGGAGGTCCTGTGACACTTTCACAACATTTTTCAGAGCACACAGACTACATAATCCCTCCTCATTCAGCCATTGCTGCTTCATTTTGTATGCTGGTAAAGGACATAATTTAATATAACAACAAGGTGACTGAAAACATACTAGGTAATCTATGCCCATTTAACCTTAATAAAAATTCTATTTTCTTGAATTCTTGAAGAATATTTTATTTTATTTTGATGGGAGGGGAAATAAAACAGGCAAGTATAAAAAATTTTAAGTTTTTTTCATTGAAGTGTTAATATTTTGAGTCTATAATATAAACCCATAATACACAGATTAAAAGGGTAAAAAGGTGTACAAATTTTATCACAAGCACACGTGTGTGTGGAAGTCATACAAATTATAAAAACCTCAAAAATTTAAACTTTTATACTATCTTGAGGCTATAGAAAGAATTGGGCTTTGGGAACATGGAAAAACAGGGTATGAGAAAGAGAGAACAGGAAAGGTCTGGCTAGCAAAAGGAAGCTTGTTGTGCAGATGAAACCTCACAGGTAGCAGCCCTCAGAAAGAATAGATGACAGCCAGTAGCAAATTTTTCTGTCAGACCTTTAGAGGTGTCACATTCTTTGTTAATCTTTCCTAGATATGGAAAGAGTGGCTGGAGGCAAGGGTTCAAAGAAAGACTGTTTGCATTCATTGTTTACTGCATTTTATTTCTTCTTCGTATGTAAATCTCCCCCACAAAAGAAAACATTTTAGTTATTCTTGTGTTTCTACCTTTTTTGAATAGCCATCTTGAAATGTGTTTAAAAAGTATATTTTAGAGTGAAATATTTTGATTTCCTTCCCAAGCAAATTGTCAGTGTATAAGTCCGTTCTCATATTGCTATAAAGAAATACTTGAAACTGGGTGGTTTTTTTTGTTTTTGGTTTTTTTTTTTTTTGGTTTTTTTTTTTTTGAGACAGAGTTTCTCTCTTGTTGCCCAGGCTGGAGTACAGTGGCCTGATGTCAGTTCACCACAACCTCTGCCTCCTGGGTTCAAGCAATTATCCTGCCTCAACCTCCTGAGTAGCTGGGATTACAGGCATGCGCCACCATGCCTGGCTAATTTTGTATTTTTAGTAGATACAGGGTTTCTCTATGTTGGTCAGGCTGGTCTCGAACTCCTCACCTCAGGTGCTTCACCCGCCTCAGGCTCCCAAAGTGCTGGAATTACAGGCGTGAGCGACAGTGCCTGGCCAGGGTAATTTATAAAGCAAAAAGTTTAACTGACTCATGGTTCTTCAGGGTGTACAGGAAGCGTGATGCTAGATCTGTTTGACTTCTGGGGAGGCCTCAGGAAACTTATAATCATAGGAGAAGATGAAGGGGGAGCAGGCATGTTACACGGCCAGCGCAGGAGCAAGAGAGGGATGGAAGAGGTGCTACATATTTTTAAACAACCAGATCTCACGAGAACTCACTATTGCGAGCACAGTACTAAGGAGATGGTACTAAACCATTTATGAGAAACCTATGCCTATGATCCAGTCACCTCCCTCCAGGCCCCACTTCCAACACTAGGGATTACAGTTTGACATGAAACCTGGTAGGGACACCGATCCAAACCATATCAGTAAGCTACACATGAATCTAAATAATTAATCTCCATTACTCTGAATAATAAAAATGCAAATATGCAGTAAGAAAAAGTCAATTCTCTCTATGTTTAAATTTTCAAATATCCAGCATATTTAAATCATTAAGCTCTGTTTCACCAAACTGAGGGTCAGGCTGCTATTTCTCATGGCCCAATAACAAAATGCAGATGAACTGGGGAGGAAGAGAGTTTGTATTTCTGCAACCAGTTACAGGAAGAAGGCCTGGAAATTATCACCATACCAAGTTAAAATTACAAAGTTTTCCTGAGCTTATATACCTTCTAAGCTATACGTCTATGGGTGAGTGTGCATTTATCTAAATACATTAGTGATTAACTTCTTTTAATCTATAACTAAGGTCTGAGTTCTGGAGACCTTCCTCTGGAGCTTCAGTAAATGTACTTAATCTAAATGGGTCCAGGTACTGGGGTGATTACCTTTATTGTGTCTCCTGCTAAATCACGGAGGTTTGGACCCGTTAGATGCTCAATAAACTTGTTTGTGGAGGTCTGGGGAGTTTCCTCAGACCAAAATAAAACGTGTTTAATCCTAAAGGGGTCCATTAAGAATTCCTTCATTAATTTGTCATGCTTTAAGGCCCAGGAAAGGCCTAGGCAAAACACTTCGTGGGCTTTTGTTACATGCTAGCCTTTGTATAAGGGCAATGGCTTTTAATATTTAACTTAACCATTCAGTCAGTACTGACAGTTGTTATGGAGGCCTGTGTTAGTGGCCTGCAACAGTTTGAGTAGATCTATAATAGTCTCCATGGCATAAATTCTAGAAAATTACCTAAAAATGTATTGTTATTAAGAAGAGAGTAGTATATTCTTTTGTTTGTGGATGTAAAATGGTTATTAACAGGCCTGCAATAAATTCTCTCTTTATCAGGAGTTTGGAGGAATGCCCCAAGGGGTATAAAAGGAAGTTGGCTTGCTCATAGCTTATTTAAAAATATTTAATAGCATGTATTTTATTTTATTTTATTTTATTTTATTTATTTTTTTTTTTTTTGAGACGGAGTCTTGCTCTGTCACCCAGGCTGGAGTGCAGTGGCCGGATCTCAGCTCACTGCAAGCTCCGCCTCCCAGGTTTACGCCATTCTCCTGTCTCAGCCTCCCGAGTAGCTGGGACTACAGGCGCCCGCCACCTCGCCCGGCTAGTTTTTTGTATTTTTTTTTAGTAGAGACGGGGTTTCACCGTGTTAGCCAGGATGGTCTCGATCTCCTGACCTCGTGATCCGCCCGTCTCGGCCTCCCAAAGTGCTGGGATTACAGGCTTGAGCCACCGTGCCCGGCCATAGCATGTATTTTAATATATCCTATTATTTTTAATAGCATATGTTCTGGATGGCAAGAGTTTTTAATCTGTGGAATAATGTTAGCAGGATACCCCTGGACTACTTGGGACTACCTATTGTAAGAAAACCAGTAGTCTATGATTTATGAACATACTTCTCAAAAAACATTGGGCTTGTAACAATCTGAATATGAAGTTGAGATGTTTTGTGACAAAAATCTGTTTCTTTTTGCTTAAACAATGTAGGACTTAGATATCTCAAATGTTAAACTGCCTCACCTGATGCCACAAGAAAAGATGTGGAGAGCTGTATTAGCATTATCAGATCTCACACATTATTTGTGCCTTAGTATTACCTGTATCCTTAAAATTATTAGTAAATTATGTGGAAAATATCTGATTTTTGTGAACATGATTTGACAACACAATTATTTGTAATACTGCTGGTTTTCTAAAAAGAATGCATTGACCATAAGTCTATAGGGATTTTTTGTAATGAGCAGTCAAGTAATCATTTGGTGAACTTAAATCATGAACTTCAAATTAGCTGAATCCCACAAGCCTTGACTGATCATGTTCTTTAGCGTAGGTATTCCATTACATATTACGGAGGATACAGTGATACACATATAAAGATAATCTGCTTTCCAGATTCAACCCAAGGAAAGATGGTCTGTAATGGCAATCCAAAATCATAGGAAAAATGTATTCTACAATGCAGATACTTCTAAAAATAAAGATCCAACTAGAAAAGTCTTATGGCAGAATTATATCATCTGTTGGGCCTTTGTGAAGAATATTAAGCTCGACAGGTAAAGATGCAGGGTAGGAGTCTTCTATCTAATATGAACGGTTGAGGTGATGTGCATTACATAGCATTCTAATCAGGACAGTTCAAATCATCTTTTAACTCTATCAAAATTTGGTTTTATGTGTGATAATTTTTTGAGACTTTTATATCTAAAATTTTATAATATTAATTGTATGATTATTACATATATTTATGTTGCCTCCAAAAAGATATCAAAGATGAGATGGCATAAATTATTGACATAAAGTAACTCCTAATAGTTAAATTAGTCAAATTTTTCATTCAGTTAAATTCATTACTGGATTATCAATGAAACCCTTCAGGATTATTTTAGCACGTGACATCAAATACAGATATTGTACTATCAGAGGAACAATCCAATGTGTAACTCTGTTATCAATTAAAATACTTAATGTAATGAAAACCTAATTCAAAATAGATAAAATATAAATATTTATTGGTACACATACTTGAATGATCCAGAAAGAAGTATAAATTTTGGCTTGGTTTGATTAAGTATTTCATCTACATCACCAGGGTTTCACTGTCCTTTGATTTATCTGTTCCACCTTCTACAACATAAGGTTTATGATAAGACAGTCTTCCCTCAAGATACTAAAAGATCTGTATGAGCATGAAGCCATATCAGTCAGAAGGACGCAGAAATTGGTTTTGGATATTTAGATAACAAGTTATTTTCCTAGGACATTATTTGTCTGAATAATTAATAGATCACTACAGTGATTTAGACCTACGTGAACTCAACAAATCCATGTGCTATGTATGAAACCATTAAGGTAAACTTATCTGTAGATAGGGCAAAAGTTAACTTCTTTCTTTCTACTCCCTTTTCCCCCATCACAATCTCACACTGTGGGGCTGATATATAGCAGGGAAAAGATGGACAAAATGTAGACATTTGGTGTACAAGTATATATTCTTTCATAAGAGAAATATCCCTCCTTACCATGGAAACCAACTAGAAAGTGGCAAGGATAGAAAATGGCACAGATAGAACTTTTCAAATACGGAGAGTGCAAGAAATTGGGGGATCATTTTTAACAAGACTTTATTGTTTGAGTATGTAGAAACAGCAACTTATTGGAACTGGACAAGATGACAGAAGCTGAGGCAGATCTTTTAGAACATGAGATGGAAGTCATAGACTGCAGGATAGAAACAGTACAAGACATTAACAGCATAGACATGTCATAGAAATCCTCAGCTGTACAGCTTATTAAAAAGAAAATTGGGGGGGGAAGTGGCCAAGATGACTGATTAAAAGCAGCTAGAGTTTGTGGCTCTCACAGAGAGGAATGTAAGGAGTGAGTTAATATAGCACCTTCAACTGAAATATCCAAGTCCTTGTATTTGGACTAATCAAGGAAACGAATCGATCCATGGAGAACTGAGAAAAGCAAGACAGGACAATGACCCCCCTGGGAGCAACACGGAGCCAAGGGAAACTCTCTCACCCAGGGAGGCAGAATGTGTAATCCTGGGAATGCACACTTCTCCCATGGATCTTTGCAACCCTTGGGTCAGGAGATCCGCTCATGAACCCTCTTCACCAGAGCCTTCCTTCTGATACACACTGTTCCATGGAATCTCAGCAAGTAGCTACTCAGGCATATGTGGAGACCTGGGAACCTTAGAGACCTGAGCTTTCTGGGCTTCCTGGAAAAAGTAGCTGTAACTCCAGCAAAACAGGAGGTTAGACCCCCATAATTACCCCTAGGAGACAGGCTGAGTCCAGGGGACCAAGCAACAATGGCCTTTGGGCCCATTTCCATGGCACTTCATAGGATAAGACAAACTGGCTTGAAATTCCAGCCAGCCATTGGTAGCAGCATTGCACTTCCCTGAAGTGGAGTTCCCAGAGGAAGGGGAGGGCCACCACCTTTGATGCTTAGATGACTTAGCCATTCTGACCTTACGGCTTTGGACAATCCAAGCTGATCAGGATCAGAAAGAATCCCCCAGCATAGCACAGCTGCCCTACAAAACACTGCTTCATTAAGCTGCTTAACTTGCCCTGCTAGCACATAGGAGTACAGTCTGCAGTATGACCCTCCACTAGCACCGACTACTATTGCAAGCAGTGCCTTGGGAAGCACAGAGCCAGCAAGTCCCACCCTGGCAGTGACCTACTTTTGTGATATGCTGTACAGAGAACAGGAGATCCTCCCACACACTCACTCCAGCTTGCCAAGCAGAGAAAGCATATACACCTGTGCTGGCAAGCACCCCACCCATAGCCAACACCACCTCCAGTGCAATGGTGGCACACACAGTATCCATCAGGGGCTCCCCACTCCCTAGCTGCCTTGCCTCCACCAATGTAGTGAATGCCATCAGGGAGGCAGGCACCCCTGCATCCGCTAATGCTCCTCTGCATCTGCCAAACTTCAGTACCCCCAGCACAGTGGACTCCAAACTTCAAGGAACCAGAGAACAAAGTTGAGGCCCAATACAAGTCCCCCAGAGTTAGAGCATGCAGTCCAAAAGTTGGGAGCTGAGTGTTGGCCCCTGAAATCTTCCTGAAAGGAAGCCAGCTGAATCCACCTTATACCACAGTTAAACTCTCAAGGTCATCAAATGGGAAAAAAGAAAAAAAAAAAAAAAACTGTCTCCAAAGTTCAGCAACCTCAAAGATTGAAGGTAGACAAGCCCATAAAGATAAGAAAAAAAAACAGTGAAGAACCCTGAAAACTCAAAAAGCCAGAGTGTCGTTTTCCATCCAAATCACCACATTGCCTCTCCAGCAAGGGTTTGGAATCAAGCTGAAGTTGAGATGGCTGAAATGACAGAAGTATAATTTAGATTATGGATAAAAACAAAGTTCCTTGAGCTATGAGAGTATGTTGTAATCCAATGCAAGAAAGCCAAAAATCAAAATAAAACAATGCAGGAGCTGACAGACAAAATATCCAGTAGAGAGAAGAATATAACCACTGTGACACAGCTGAAAAACACACTACAAGAATATCACAGGGCAATCACAATTATTAACAGCAGAATAGACCAAGCAGAGAAAAAAATTTGAGAGCTTGAAGACTGCCTTTCTGAGATAAGACAGGCAGACAAGAATGGAGAAAAAAGAATGAAAAGGAATAAAGAAAACCTCTGAGAAATAAGGGATTATGGGAAGAGACCCAATCTATGACTGACTGGTGTACCTGAAGGAGATGGGGAGAATGGAACCAACTTAGGGAACATATTTCAGAATATTATCTATGAGAATTTCCCCAACTTAGCTAGAGAGGCCAACATTCAAATTCAAGAAATGTAGAGAACCTCCATAAGATATTCCACAAGAAGGACATCCCAAGACACATAATCATCAGATTCTCCAAGGTTGAAATGAAAGAAAAAACGTTAAAGGCAGCTAGAGAGAAAGGCTAGTCACCTACAAAGAGAAGCTCATTACACTAATAGCCAACCTCTCAGCAAAAGCCCTATAAGCCAGAAGAGATTGAGGGCCAATACTCAACATTCTTAAAAAAAAATTTCATCCTAGAATTTCATACCTGGCCAAACTAAGCTTCATAAGCAAAGGAGAAGTAAGGTATTTTTCAGAAAAGCTAATGCTGAGGGAATTTGTTACCACTAAACCTGCTTTACAAGTGCTCCTGAAGGAAGCACTAAATATGGAAAAGAAAAACCACTACTAACCACTACCAAAACACACTGAAGCACATAGACCAGTGACATTGTAGGACAACCACATAAAAAGTCTGCAAAATAACCAGCTAACAGCATAATGACAGGATCAGACCACACACATAAATACTAACCTTAAATGAAAATGGGCTAGATTTCCCCAATTAAAAGACACAGAGTAGCAAGGTGGATAAAAAATCAAGACCCATTGATATGCTGTCTTCAAGAGACCCATCTCATATGCAATGATACACTTAGGCTCAAAACAAAGGAGTGGAGAAAAATCTACCAAGCAAATAAAAAGCAGGATTTGCAACAGTAGTTTCTGACAAAGCAGATTTTAAAACCACAAAGATCAAAGGAGACAAAGAAGCACAATGCATAAAGGTAAAGGGTTCAATTCACCAACATCTAACTATCTGAAATACATATGCACCCAACACAGGAGCACCTAGACTCATAAAGCAAATTCTGAGAGACCTTCAGAGAGACTCCCACACAATAATAGTGGGAGACTGTAACACCCCACTGACAACATTAGACAGATAATCAAGACAGAAAATTAACAAAGACAATAATGGTGATAGATTTAATACCCCACTGAAAATATTAGACAGATCATCAAGACAAAAAATTAACAAATATATATAGGACCTGAACTCAGCACTGCATCAAATGGACCTGATAGATATCTACAGGACTCTCCACCCAAAGCAACAGAAAATACGTTCTTCTCATTACCACAGGACACCTAGTCTAAAGTTGATAACATAATCAGAAGTAAAACACTCCTCAGCAAATGCAAAATAACTGAAATCATAACAAACAGTCTCTTGGATCATAGTACAATCAAATTAGAAATCAAGACTAAGAAATTCATTCAAAACCATGCAAGTACGTTGAAATTGAATAGCTTTTTCCTGAATATCTATTGAGTAAATAATGAAAATAAGGCAGAAATCAAAAAGTTCTTTGAAAATAATGAGAACAAAAATACAACATACCAGAATCTCTGAGATGCAGCTAAAGCAATGTTAAGAGGGAAATTTATAGCACCAAATACCCACATCAAAAAATTAGAAAGATCAGAAGTTAACAACCTAACATTACAACTAAAAAAACTAGAGAGCCAAAAGCCAACAAATTCCAATGCCAGCAGAAGACAAGAAATAACCAAAATCAGAACTGAACAGAAGGGGGTAGAAACATGAAAAACCATCCCCAGGTCAACAAATCCAGACGCTGCTTTTCTGAAAAAAAAAAAAAAATAATAATAATAATAATAATAATGAAATAGACTGCTACTAGACTAATAATGATGAAAGGAGAGAAGAAATTAGCCCAATCAGAAAGGACAAGTGAGATATTACCACTGACTCCACAGAAATACAAACAACCATCAGATAATATTATGAACACCTCTATGCACATGTACTAGAAAATCTAGAATAAATAGATAAATTCATGGACACATACACCCTCCCAAACCTAAAACAGGAAAAAATTGAATCCCTGAACTGACCAATAATAAGCTCTGAAATTGAGGCAGTAATGAATAGCCTACAAACCAAAAGAAGACCAGAACTAGATGGATTCACAGCTAAATTCTACTGGAAGTACAAAGAGGACCTTGTACCATTTCTAATGTAACTATTTCAAACTTTGAGGAGGATGGACTCCTCCCTAACTCATTCTATGAGGCCAGCATCATCCTGATGTCAAAACCTGGCAAAGATTCAATGAAAAAGAAGAAAACTTTAGGCCAATATCTTGATGAACATTGATTTAAAAAAAAAAATCGTCAGCAAAATATTGGCAAACTGAGTAGAGCAGAACATCAAAAAGCTTATCTGCCACAATCAAGTAGGCTTTAACCCTGAAATGCAAGTTTACTTCAACCTATGCAAATCAATAAATGTGACTAATCACATAAACAGCACTAGGGACCAAATCCACATGATTATCTCAATGGATGAAGTAAAGCGTTTCAATAAATTCAACTTACATTCATGCTAAAAACTCTCAATAAACTAGATGTTGAAGACATGCACTTCAAAATAAGAGCCATACATGCAAACCTACAGTCAACATCATACTGAACAGCCAAAAGCTGGAAGCATTCCCTTTGAAACTGGCACAAGACAAGGATACCATCTCTCACCCTCCTATTTAACACAGTATTGTAAGTATTGGAATAGAGAGCCCAGAAATAAGGCCACACACCTACAACTATCTGGTTGTTGACAGAGCTGACAAAAATAAGCAATGAGGAAAGGATTCCCTATTCAATAAATGGTGCTGGGAGAACTGGCTAGCCATATGCAGAAAATTAAAACTGGACCCCTTCCATATACCATATACAAAAATTAACCCAAGATAGATTAAAGACATAAATGTAAAACCCCAACACAGAAAAACCCTGGAATACAACCTAGGCAATACCATTCAGGATACAGGCACAGACTAAGATTTCATGATGAAGATACCAAAAGGAATTGCAACAAAAGCAAAAGTTGACAAATGTGATCTAATTTAAACTAAAGAGATTCTGTACAGCAAAATAAACTATCAACAGAGTAGACAAACAACTTATAGAATGGGAGAAAATTTTTGCAAACTATGCATCTGACAAAGGTATAATATCCAGCATCTATAAGGAACTTAAACAAATTCATAAGAAAAAAACAACACTATAAAAAAGTGGGCAGAGGACAATAATCAGACGCTTCTCAAAAGAAGAGATTTATGCAGCCAATAAACACATGAAAAAATGCTCAGCATCACTGATCATTACAGAAATGCAAATCAAAACCACATTGAAATGCCACCTCACACTAGTCAGAAAGGCTATTATTAAAAAGTCAGAAAAAAAATGTAACAGAGGCTAGCAATGTGGAGAAAAAGGAACACTTTTACACTGTTTGTGGGAGTGTACATTAGTTTAACCATTGTGGAAAACATTGTGGTGATTTCTCAAAGACCTAATACCATTTGATCCAGAGATCCCATTACTGGGTATATACCCAAAAGGATGTAAATTATTCTACTATAAAGACACATGCATGTGTATGTTTATTGCAGTACTATTCACAACAGCAAAGACACAGAATCAACCCAAATGCCCATCAATGATAGAATGGATATAGATAATGTCATACATATACACCATGGAATACTGGGCAGTCATATAAAGGAAAGAGATCATGTCCTTTGCAGGGACATGGATGGAGCTGGAGGCCAATATTCTTACTAAACTACTGCAGAAACAGAAAACCAAATACCACATGTTCTTGCTCATAAGTTGGAGCTAAATGATGAGGTCACATGGACACATGGGGTGAACAACACTCCTTGTGGCTTATTGGAGAGTAGAGGGTGGGAGGAGGGAGAAGATCAGCAAAAATGATTAATGGGTACTAGGCTTAATAACTGGATGATAAAACAATTGGTACAACAAACCCCTTAACACAAGCTTACCTATGAAACAAACTTGCACATGTACTCCTGAAATTGAAAGTTAAAAAAAAAATTAGATTTAAAAATTATAATTTGATGGCCAGGCGCGGTGGCTCAAGCCTGTAATCCCAGCACTTTGGGAGGCCGAGACGGGCGGATCACAAGGTCAGGAGATCGAGACCATCCTGGCTAACACGGTGAAACCCCGTCTCTACTAAAAAAAATACAAAAAACTAGCCGGGCGAGGTGGCGGTCACCTGTAGTCCCAGCTACTCGGGAGGCTGAGGCAGGAGAATGGCGTAAACCCAGGAGGCGGAGCTTGCAGTGAGCTGAGATCCGGCCACTGCACTCCAGCCTGGGCCACAGAGCGAGACTCCGTCTCAAAAAAAAAAAAAAAAAAAAAAAAAGAAAAAATTATAATTTGAAGAACAGGGCCACAATCAATGTTCATTCAACCAGACTACACCCTTGGCACTGCACTAATCTGTGGTTTCAAAATTAATTTACAAATTTGGCAAGTGCTCAAAAATATAAGAGCTACCTCTTTAGAGGCCTTACTATGTGTTAAACTTTATAAACACTTTATATTCATTATTTTCATTCCTCTGATGTAGGTATGACTACTTCCTCAAAGGTATACAAAAGTAATAATCTGCTCAAAATTATTCCATGGCGAAAAGATTAAAAACCAAGAATTCTAACTCCAGAGTTTATGCTTTTATCTGCTATCTTTTAACTCTTTCTCAAAAAAAGGTTTTAGGGAATTAAACAATTTGTTGAGCTGTGAAGACTTGCTGGACATTAAAAAATAATGTCAGATGAATGATGAACATATAGAATGTGTGTTTTTGTGTGTGTGTGTGTGTGTGTTTGATGTTCCCAATCATGCAAATGCTACCAGCGCTATTTACAATAGCAAAGATATGCAATCAAACTAAGTGTCCATCAATGGGTGAATGAATCAAGAAAATGGGGCATATAGACACAATGGAATATTACTCAGCTGTAAAAAAAATCCTATCTACGTAGATAAACCTGGAGGATATTATGTTAATTGAAATAAGCCAGGCACAGAAATACAAATACTGTGTATTCTTCTGCATATGTGGAATCTAAACAAATGAATATCATGGAAGTATTATAAAAGAATGGTTGTTACCAGAGCCTAGGGTTTTTAAGAGGTAAGGGATGTTGTGAAGATATTGGTCAAAGGATACATAATTATAGTTAAATAAGTTCAAGAGACCTATTGTCCAACATGGTGACTATAGTTAATGATGATATATTGTATTCTTGAAAAATGTTAAGACATCCATCCATTAAGTGGATGTTAAATATTCTCACAAGAAAAACAATGTCTATGTGGGGTAAAGCATTTGTTAATAAGCTATATTTAAGCAAACAAAATGCATACATGCTTCAAAACATCATTGTTATATGATATATACAATTTTATCTGTCTATTTAAAAATAAATTAAAATGGTTGACAGTGAATCATTCTATATAGCTGCATGCTTTTTTTCCAGTAGTGATCAGATGCTGATTCTCAAATTACGTAGGGTGGATGGCGTCTATGATGAATGATTTGGTGTTTTGCTGGGTGTGTATATACCAGAAAACAAAACAAACAAAATTAATTGGGGAGGGCTGGCAAAGAATTATGGGATTGCTGAGGAGTATTAAACAGAGTACATGGGAAAGGAAATGCTGGCAGGAACAAAGCAATCGTTTTAAAGAGAATTGCGGGTCCAGGTATTGGGAGCACAAGAGGTTAAGGAACTAAGTGAAACATAAAAATAAAAGAAAAGGATATTAGAGTTTATGACTTAAAGATGGAGAATTATGTTAAAATTCAGACTGTGACCATGAATATGGAAAACACAGGGTGAGACTGTCGAATCAGTAATCATAGTGTTTTATTTTAGGTTGTATAATAATAGAGTTATGTTGAATTTAGTTACAACTTAAGCAATTTGTTTCACAGATGTAAAAGGCTATGTTTTGAACCTTCTATAAAATAACTATCTGATTTTGTAATGTTTACCTGGGTTCTCTGTCTAGTGACAGTAGTAGCAAACAATTGTTATGAATAATTATAACAATAGTTTTTTAATATAAAATGTTGTAGATGTATATCAGATATTTTGTTAATTTTGTTTTGCAGAAGTCAAATACAGCTATTTTTTTCCTGCCCCAAAGTGTGATGTTATTGTGGCTAACACAGTGGAGTGTAGCATGATCTAAAAATCTGATCTAAGGCCAGGCAAGGTGGCTCACACCTGTAATCCCTGCACTTTGGGAGTCCGAGACAGATGAATCACCTTAGATCAGAAGTTCAAGAACAGCATGGCCAACATGATGAAAACCCATCTCTACTGAAAATACAACAATTAGCTGGGCGTGGTAGTGGGCACCTGTAATCCCAGCTACTTGGGAGGCCAAGGCAGAAGAATCCCTTGAACCTGAGAGGCAGAGGCTGCAGTGAGCCGAGGCCACGCCATTGCACTCCAGCCTGGGCAACAAGAGTGAAACTCCATCTCAAAAACAAACAAACAAACAAACACACAACAAAAATTCTGTAATCCCAGCACTTTGGGAGGCCGAGGCGGGTGGATCCCGAGGTCAGGAGATCGAGACCATCCTGGCTAACATGGTGAAACCCCGTCTCTACTAAAAAAATACAAAAAACTAGCCGGGCGTGGTGGCGGGCGCCTGTAGTCCCAGCTACTCGGAGGCTGAGGCAGGAGAATGGCGTAAACCCAGGAGGCGGAGCTTGCAGTGAGCCGAGATCGCGCCACTGCACTCCAGCCTGGATGACACAGCGAGACTCCGTCTCAAAAAAAAAAAAAAAAAAAAAAAAAAAAAAAAAAATTCTGATGTAAAATTATCATTATATTTTTTACCTTAATCTCTTTCAATCTCAGTTTCCTTGTTATGTGAAGAAGGAAGATAGTATTGATTGCCTATTCAGTAGCAACCCTAAACTCTTTATACTTCTAGCTGAGAGAGTCATTTTCCCACAATAGAGGTCAAATATATGAAGACTCACTTCATTCAGCTTCCTCTTATATAAAGTTTGGCTTTATGAGCAAATCATGACCAGTTACTCTTGAGTGAGCTTCTGCTAAGAGTGGAAATAGAAATAGGAGTGTTGTGGAAAGATGCTAGTCATGATAAAACAGAAAAATTTTATAAAAAACAACTTGTTTCCCTTATGCTTTAGAGGATGCCTTGTGTGGGTTTGATGGGTGTTTCTGCAGCTGTAATATGAACAAAGAGAGATATTATTGATATACTATAGGTAGAAAGTTGAAAATAACCTAGAATTACCTACTACAGACATACTGTAAGGGAAAAAATTGCACATATTATTAACTCATTTTAATGAGATATTTTATTCCTCTCAGCCAAGTGTCCTAACCAAAGAAATAATTTAAATGAAAAAGAGAACATCACCTGCACTGGTAGCATGTAGTTAATACTGCTTACTTTAAAAAATTTTTTACCAACTTTATATAATGCAAATTTAAGTACAAACTAAAACTGGAGCCTATGTACAATATAACTCATTTTATCATAATCTACACTTGTGTTAAAACTACCTATAATTAAATGGCTAATTTGGCTTTTAGAACAGTCATAATATAACAATTAATGTTATTAGGCTTGTTTACCAGGTTAAGTTAAAAAATGAAGTTCTGTATTAGGGCTAAAAGAGAAGATGAAGTTTATGAGTGCTAATAGTAATACAACTTTGGAAGAGAAGAACACACTTTCAATCAAACAGTAAGAGTTTGATAAAAAAAATAAGAATATACCTAAATATCTATGCCTTTTGGCTAAGATCAAGTGTAGTATCTGTTCTTATAAGTTAAAAATACTAAAAAAGTATTTTTCTTCATTTTTAAATAAGAGCATAACCTTATCTGCCTTCAAAAATGGCTATTTTCATATAATGTTAATTTAAAAATAATAAAAGAAAAAGGCGTCATGTATCAGGCAAATTGCATTAATTGCATTGATTGCAAATTGTATTAATTGCATTGAAGGTTAAATCCTATTCTTTGTTTTTAACATCTCGCCCTACGTTTTAAATACAAACTTAAAATGCAATTAATAGTGACACTTTTTCTTCATAGCTTTGAAGTGCAAAATTAGAAAATGGCTAGAGGATGTTGCTACATAACCTTCTTAATGCTCTAGTTTGAACTATGGACCCTTATGCAAGCAGACTAAATGTACTATTTGGGGTACTCCAGCCTATTTCTAGGAAGATGATTGTCTAATCTTTTCAGAGAAAATGTCAGAGCATTTTCCCAGCAGATATGGGTAACACACAGCACAGCTGCAAATGTAAATTCTTCCAGACATGACTTCAGCCCTGAGAATCAGCTTTACTTCCTTCCTTAAAAGCTCTTTATAATCAAAAAGTAAGTAAGTATGTAAAGGTGATATATACATTAATTAGCTGGAACATGATTATCACTTCACAATGTAGAGGTATCTTAACAACATTAAGTGGTGCACCTTCAATAGATACAATATTTATATTTCAATTATATTTCAATAAAGCTGTCTAAAAAAAAAGAAAAAAAATAGCCATAAGAAAAACAAAAAATAAACAAGATTTTACCTGCCCATAAAATTTTTGGAATAATAAGTTCTCTATATTTATATAGATACCTTTGAGGACTTTATAAGCCAAGGAAAATCTTGAATTCAGAAATGAAATGAGATATTTAAACTGGATGTTTGAAAGTTTCTAATTTCTTGCAGAGTAAGAAATGACATTTGCTATTTCTTTGTCTGCCAGGATCATATACAAATAATAATTTATTTAAATATGTGAATTAATTGTGTTTGTAATAGAGAAAAATTTGTGGTCACTGAATTATTTTATTTTAGAGTTAAATCTTTTAGTGTAACTGTGTGAGAATGAATACTATACATTTTTTGTAAGACAAAGTTGACTAATCCTTAGCGTATTTCTTAGAAAATTTCTTTTTATATAGGCCTCCATGTCTTTCCTCTCCAGTCTGAGGCACTTCATGGTGCATTTAAGCTTTGCCTTTTACTTTTGTTGACATATGATTTTGAAAGTTACTAACTGATAGATGTTACAAGCAAGTTGAGAGGGCAGTGAATTACTAAGATTACACTTCCAAGCCATCAAATAGAGACCATGTATTCAGCTATAAATTCCTCTCTGATTACCCATAAAAACATTGTTTATACACCTATTTTATATTTAAACAATGTTATTTCTTTCATTTTCTAGTTGATTTAAATCCTGTCTTCTTTCATGTAACACGTTGTAGTAATTAACATCATAATGAGCATATAAAAGTCCATAATACATTTTTGTTGAATTGAATTAAGAGACTCATGATCTAGGACTATGAAATGAGGAATTGATCCAAGAGGTGAACAGTTGTCTTCTAATCCAGGATCTGTTTCTAATGAACAGTATATTGTCTAGTTTTGGTTTACTTTTTAAATTATTATTACTATTATTTAACTGGATTTGCCTTTAAAATATTTTTATGAACAGAAGTCACATCTTTTAAGTTTGAGAGCTTATGTTGTCTATTATTTTATTAAATGTTACCTATATTTTATTTTTTTCTAGTTGAACTAGTGGGACACTTAAGAGAAGCATTTTAAGATATCTAACTTAATTTTTATTTTCATAGTTGCCATTTGTTTACAAGCTGCATTCTCAAAATTTTCTAGGTCGACTAAATTTATTTTTCAAATGTATCCACCCTAGATGATTGGGGCAATTATTTTCACTATTATGATTTTGTTTGTTTCTTTCCAAAACCTCTCCTTAGTTCTTCATCTAAATTTCCTATTTATGATTCAGGTTGTGATGTTCTCACTTATCAACAGGAGTTACTGTGGTTTCAGATCAACTTCTAACCACTGTTATCCTTCTTAGCTACCCTTTAGTCATAGGTATGTTCACTGAGTTTTTCCTAGAGCATGAAGTCCATATTTAGCACCTGTTCTTTCATGAGTACATTTTATAACCTGCTCTTTCATCAATATATTTCATAACCATTTATTATATTTCCATACCTGGTCAAGTTTTGTGCAGGTATTCTGTTAATTCAAGAAAAGTTTCAACCATATTTTTTATTATTGTTACTTCATCTGTAGAAACTGAAGAATTTCATGAATCAGATTTTCTTTATCATTCAGTTATGAAATAAAAAAGTCCAGATTTCCTTCATCCTCCTGGATCTTATAATGTTTTGAAAAGCATAAGTAATCTGGCTCTTCTTTAATCTCCAAACATATTTAAGGTAGGTTTTTTTTTTTTTTTTTTTTTTTTTTTTTTGAGACTGAGTCTGGCTCTGTCGCCCAGGCTGGAGTGCGGTGGCCGGATCTCAGCTCACTGCAAGCTCCGCCTCCCGGGTTCACGCCATTCTCCTGCCTCAGCCTCCCGAGTAGCTGGGACCACAGGCGCCCGCCACTTCGCCCGGCTAGTTTTTGTATTTTTTAGTAGAGACGGGGTTTCACCGTGTTAGCCAGGATGGTCTCGATCTCCTGACCTCGTGATCCGCCCGTCTCGGCCTCCCAAAGTGCTGAATTTTTTTTATGTATGTTTAGTTTGGACTCTACTATTTCAAGACTGCTCTTGAGTAAGTCCTTTTATTTTTTCGTATACTCACCAGATTTGTTCTTTGCTCTTTCTAAAGCTAACATCAACTCTTGAGCTATATTTTTTTATGTTCCTTTGAAACATACTTTAGTTGCTTCTGTTTGTTGTTAACATATTTGCATAGTTCCCATGACAACCTGAATCTTCTTTCTGAGGCATTTTGAGCATAGACTTTCTTTACTGCATATAGGCTTGCTTTATTAATATGTGGTTTTTTGCATTGTTAAAATCTTATTCAAATTTTTCTTCGCCTTGGTCTCTACTGTGTATGCTTAACTTTTTACATAGTAAGTACTTGTTGTGCATCTTACTCAGTGGTTGATAAAATGTATCACAATCTGGGATATCAATACTTAGGACCATGAATATACTATGGTGATAGGAGTTAGAGTTTGGTTAGATGTGCAGAGATGAAAATGTAAATGCACACTCATACTACTGGGATAATCTTAATTTTTCCCTGGTAATATTTAAATAGATGCAGGACAATTAATTTTCTTATTAAACTTTTAATGACAAATCAGCATTCATCTTTATATGGCACTAAATATTAGAAAATGAAAACTCTCTATACTATTAATCCAACACTTGTGGAACATAAACCTAGTTTTAAAATATTTTGAAACATTCTCACACATCTGTTTCCAAAAATGTTGATGAGAGTCCTAAAGGAAAGTGGAAACCACTCTTTGTTGTTGTTGTTGTTGTTGTTGTTGTTGTTGTTTTTTCCCAGTATCAGTTATGACAAACCGATTTAAAATTGCTTATTGCCTACCCCTCCGTAAGTCACATAGCACTTGTTATTATGTCTATCCTTTCAGATCCTTTGAAGCTTTACAGATGCAGTCACCCTTATAATTGCTCATGGACTCACTTCATCCTTACTATTCTGCCTAGCAAATTCAAACTACGAACGAGTCTATAGTCGAACCACATTACTCACCCGAGGCCTTCGAACACTTCTTTCACTAATAGCCTCATGATGACTTTGAGCAAATCTTACTAACCTTGCCTTGACCCCTACCATTAATCTGGTAAGGAAGCTCTTTGTGACTATGGCCTCATTCTCCTGATCAAATATCAGTATTATGCTTATAGGACTTAATATGCTAATTACAGCCCTTTACACCCTGAATATGCTAATCACAACACAATGAGGGGCACTTTTATATTATATTAACAGTATCAAACCTTCCTTTACACAAAAAAATACATTAATACTTATACATCTAGAGCCTATCTTCCTACTATCCTTAAACCCCAAAATTATTTTCGGGTTTCCATGCTGTAGCTATCATTTAACCAATACAATAGATTGTGGATCTAACAATAGAAGCCAGCAACTTCTTATCTATGGAGAAAGTATGCAAGAACTGCTGACTCATTCCTCCATGCCTAGCAACATGGCTTTCTCAACATTTAAAGAATGAGAGTCATCTGTTGGTCTTAGGAACCAAAAACATTGGTGCAACTCCAAATAAAAGTAACAAACATGTATTCTTCCACTGTTATAACAGCCCTAATCCTCTTAATCTTAGCAAATACTATTACCTTGACCAACCCCTGCAAAAAAGGTTCATACCCAAATTACATAAAAACATCTATCACATGCGCCTTCATCTTTATCCTCATCCCTACAACAATATTTATATGCACAGACCAAAAAGTCATTATCTCAAATTGACATTGAATGACGATCCAGATTCTCAAACTTTCACTAACCTTCAAACTAGACTATTTCTCTACAATATTTATCCCAGTAACACTACCCATTACCTGGTCTATTGTAAAATTCTCGATGTGATATATAAACTCATACCCTAATATTAATCCATTTTTCAAAGATTTACTTATTTTCCTCATCGCAATATTAATTCTGGTTCCTGCCAACAACCTCTTTCAGCTCTTTATTGGATAAGAAGTCATAGGAATTATGTCTTTCTTACTAATCGGCTGATGGTATGGGCGAGTAGATGCTAATACATTAGCCCTCCAAGCTGTTCTGTACAAATGCATCAGAGATATTGGCTTTATTTTAGCTATAGCATGGTTCCTCCTGTCCTCCAATATATGAAAATTTCAACTAACATTCATTCTAGATCCTACCCCCAACTCTCTTCCATTAATTAGCCTTCTCTTAGCAGCAACAGGAAAGTCAGCTCAATTCGGCCTCCATCCCTGACTTCCACCCACCATAGAAGGTCCAACCCCAGTCTCAGCCCTACTCCACTCCAGAACTATCACTGTAGCAGTTTTCTTGCTCATCCGCTTCTACCCTTTAATAGAAAATAATTTATCAATCCAAACATTTACATTATGTCTGGGGGCTGTTACTACCTTATTCACGGCAATCGGTGCTCTAACACAAAATGACATTAAAAAAATTGTAGCATTCTCCACCTCAAGCCAGCTAGCCCTTATAAGAGTCACAATTGGTATTAATCAACCACACCTAGCATTCCTTAACATTTGCACCCACGCCGTTTTTAAAGCTATATTATTTATAGGTTCAGGGTCCATAATCCATAGCCTCAATGTTGAATAACACATCCGAAAACCAGGAGGGCTATTCAAGACATTACCCCTCACTTCCTCCTCTCTTATTATCAGCAGTCTTGCACTTACAGGTATGCCTTTCCTCACAGGCTTTTACTTTAAAGACCTCATCATTGAAACCGCAAACACATCATACACCAATGCCTGAGCCCTTTGTACTACTCTTATTGCCACCTCCTTGACAACTGTCTATAGTACTCGTATTATTTTCTTCACTCTAATAGGACAACCTCACCTCACAAGTCTGATTACTATTAACGAAAATAACCCCTTCTTAATAACTCGGTTAAGCACCTAACACTAAGCAGCATCTTCACCGGATTCCTTATCATCAACAGTATCATTACTGCTTCATTCCCCCAAACAAACATGCCACTGCACCTGAAACTCACAGTCCTACGTGTGACCATCTTAGGCTTCTCACTAGCAATGGAGCTTAATTTTATAACTAATAAACTTAAACTAAAATACCTACTACAGACATTCAACTTTTTCAATATACTAGGATTTTATTCTGCCACAATTCACCATACAACCTCCTGTTCAGCCCTATTCATAAACCAAAATCTGGCCTCACTGCTAGTAGACATAATATGACTAGAAAACTCTATACCAAAGACCATTACACAAACCCAAATTTCAGCCTCCATTACCATATCTACTAAAAAAGGCCTAATTGAAGTCTACTTTCTTTCCTTTTTTATTCCATTCCTTCTAACCCTACTCCTTATTATCTAATCTATTACCATGAGAAATTTCAATCACAACATAAATACCAATAAATAATGATCAACCAGCAACTACCACTAACCAACACCTGTAAGTGTACAAGGCAGCCACACTCACAGAATCTTCACCCAACAACCCCGTCCCCTTGCCCTCAAAAATCATTCAACTGTCTACGCTATTGAAATCAATTTTGATCCCCATTCCCTCGTGCTCAACTATTCACCAAATCAGCATCAACTCCATTAATATTCCTAATAACAAAGCCCCTCAGAGGTCAATACTTGACGCTTATGTTTCAGGATACTCCTCAGTAGCCATTGCCATAGTGTAGTCAAAAACAACCATCATGCCACCTAAATATATAAAAAAGACTATCAACTCCACAAAAGCTCCACCAAAATTCAACACAATACCACAAACCACAGCACCTCTAATAATTAGCCCTAGACCTCCGTAAATAGGAGAAGGTTTTGAAGAGAAACCTACAAACCCTATAACCAAAAGGACACTTAATAAAATATAGTATATACCATTATTCCCATATGGAGTATAATCATGATTAATGACACGAAAAATCATCATTGTATTTCAACTATCAGAATGCCAACGACCAATATCCACAAAACACACCATTAATAAAAATTACGAATTACTCACTCATTGATTGTCCCACACCATCTAATATTTCTACCTGATGAAATTTCACTTCATTTCTTGGTGCCTGCCTAATCCCCCAGGTCATTAGAGGACTATTTTTGGCCATGCACTACACATAAGACACCTCAACCACCTTCTCTTCAGTCACTCACATTTGCTGAGATGTAAACTGTGGCTGAATGATCTACTCTTTTGATGCTAACAGCGTTTCATTATTTTTCATCTGCCTCTTCTTACACGTTGTCCAGGGCTTATACTATAGATCATGTAAATTTCTGGAAACCTGAAATATCGGCATTATCCTCCTACTCACAACTATGGCAACAGCATTCATAGGCTACCTGCTCCCGTGAGGCCAGATATCATTCTGAGGCGCCACAGGAATTACAAATCTGCTATCAGCCATCCCATGTATTGGAACTGACCTTGTGCAATGAATCTGAGGTGCATTCTCAATTGACAAAGCCACCCTTACATGATTTTTCGCTTTCCATTTTATCTTACTCTCCATCATTACAACTCTAGCAGCTGTTCACCTTTTATTCCTTCATGAAACAGGATCCAATAACCCTTCAGGGGTTTCATCTGACTCCAACAAAATTACCTTCCACCCCTACCATGCAACCAAAGATATTTTAGGTTAAATTTTTCTCCTCCTCCTTCTAATAACTATAGTGCTATTTTTGCCTGATCTCCCAGGCAACCCAGATAACTACACTTTAGCCAACCCCCTCAACACCTCTTCCCACATTAAGCCAGAATGACACTTTTTGCTTGCCTGTGCAATATTATGCTCCATCCCTAATAAACTAGGAGACACACTGGCCCTTGTATTCTCCAATCTCATTCCAGCAGTTATTCCTGTACTTTACATGTCTAAACAATAAAGTATAATATTACGACTGTTGAGTCAATGTTTATTCTGAATTTTAGTGGCCGACCTATTTACACTCACATGAGTTGGAGGGCAGCCAGTGGAATACCCTTTTATTACCATCAGGCAGACAGCATCTATTAAGTACTTTTCTACCATCCTCACCCTTATACCACTCACTGGCCTAATTGAAAATAAACTATTTAAAAGTAGATGCCCTTGTAGTATTATTCAATACTCGAGTCTTGTAAACCAGAAATGGAGGATCTCCTCCCCGGGACAACTCAGGGCAAAAGCCTTCCCATTCACCAGTAACACCAAAGTTGAAATTTTAATTAAACTGTTCCCTGAATTCTTTTTCAGGAAATACTTTGACTACCATGTCAGTATTAATAAACCAGCACTATTATAATGGTGCTTTTATGTACTTCATGCATTACTGCTAGTCCCCATGAATAATATATAGTACTATCATTGCTTGTTCATACATAGTACATTCATACATAACAATACATTAAAAACCTAGTCCATATGCCTATAAGCATGTATTAGCAATTTTTTAATCAACTGTCACACATCATCATTATTGAATGTACAATAAGACCTGCCTCACATGGATAGTGACCAGTACTGTAAATCCTTAATATTGCTTAGTACCTATGTTCATTCCCCGGACATAGCACATTTCAGTTAAGACATTCCTCCAAAACATAAATATCCCCTACTAATTTTTGGTCTCTTAAGCTACCAACATCCGAGAAATCATCATCCTGCTTGGGAGTGCTACCCTCCTTCCGGGCCTATGAAACTTGGGGGTGACTATGCTGAAACTATACCTGGCATCTGGCCCTTACTTCAGGGTCATAAAATTAAGATCGCCCACATGTTCCCGTTAAATAAGACATGTCGAGAGACTAATGACTACTACCCTGTTAACCAGTCACGGGAGCGCTGTCATGCATTTGCTATTTTTAACTTTGGGGTTGCTGTCACTTAGCATGGCGGAAGCCTGATTCCTGAAAAAACCATTGTAGTTGAAGTTATATGGAATACTCCAGACTGACATAACAACCATGAGGTTTTAACAATTAATCAATAGACACTCACACACGCATGTACACTCACGCAAGCACATACACTTATGCACGCATGTACACTCACGCACACATGCTCAATTTCAAGAACTATTTCTGATTAAATCTGCAAGTCCCCTCTCCCCATCAATGACTTCATCATCAACCTAGGTAAATGTACCCTTGCCAAACCCCCAAAACAAGAGATGAAAATGCAAGCCAGTCAGAGCCCAGATACCATATTTTAGCCAAGAACACCCCAACAGCTACCCCTCAACTGATGTAATTTTCTAAAAAATCTTAAAGCCCTCCTACCAAACAAATCTTCCATTATGTATAACAACTGTATTAACTAAACTTTTGCCCTAATATTAATATAACACCTTGAGCAAACCCCTATGAATGCTCTGCCCCAATATACCATACCTCTAAATCAACCATACTCTAATTATGAATAACCCTGTCAGTCAAATCTCTGCCAGTTCAACTTTAAAGACACTGAATTTCCAGAAGTGTAAGCAACTATTTTTATTTATTTATTTATTTCTCATATTTTAATTTTCCACTTAAGTATTCTATGCAGTTAATGTAGCTTAGCCATTCAAAGCAAGACACCGAAAATGTCTACACAGGTCCACACAACCCCATATACAGATAGGCTTGGTCCTGGCCTTTTTATTAGCTCTTATTAAGATTACACATGCAAGCATTCCCACCCCAGTGATATCAATGTGATGCAACAACCATAGATCAAAGAGCCTTAAAGTCACTATGTGATGCTTTAATCCTGAAAAGCTGTCCCTATGTTTAATCTTACAGCAAATTTTGTTGGAAATTTAAGAAAACCTAATCAATTGTTACCTTGAATCAATATCTATTCAACTGAATCCTTAAACAGAGACTATATGAGCACCTAGCTAGAGTATCATCTTCAATATCTGCTGCATACTAGAGAACACAGCTTAAGACACATATTGAAATGGAGCATTCTACTATTCTGTCCATTCTTCCCAAATTACTAGACTAGTATTAGAGCCTACATGTGCAAAGAGACCACAACTGCTATATTAAATATTATATCCTCTTTCATAAAACCATTTGCTATCAAAGAGTTGAGGAAAATAACAAATAATCAAATAACATCTAAAAGGGAAATACGAAGCAAGGAATAGCTCATTGTTACTGAAGAAAATTGTAAATTTTTGGATTGAAAAATTGAGATCATTGGCAACATAAATTGTAAATTGTCTGTTTAAGCTAGTACTAGCTCTCAAAAATATTTGCTGTTATTTTGAGAGAGCAATGTTTCTTTTTTTCCCATATAAAGATTTAAGTATCAAATTATAGAAATATGTTTTTTACTTAGTTATATGGTCATGTGTATTTTTGTTTAGTTTTTGTTTTCTTTTGTTTTGTTTTTTTGTTTGGTTGTTTTCTTTTTTTTTTTTCTTTTTTTTTTTTTTTTTTTGAGATGGAGTCTCACTCTGTCACCCAGGCTGGAGTGCAGTGGCAACATCTTGGCTCACTGCCAGCTCTGCCTCCCAGGTTCACCCCATTCTCCTGCCTCAGCCTCCCCAGTAGCTGGGACTATAGGCGCCCACCACCACGCCCAGCTAATTTTGTTTTTGTCTTTTCAGTAGAGACAGGGTTTCACCGTGTTAGCCAGGATGGTCTCGATTTCCTGACCTCGTGATCTGCCCGCCTCGGCCTCCCAAAGTGCTGGGATTACAGGCGTGAGCCACCGCGCCCGAGCTTATGTGTTTTTTAACTATTATTTTTGAAATATACTTAGGAGATGAGAAGATACAGGAAGAAATGATGAAGAACGTACTAACATAGTCTCCATTTTCTAACTGTAGAAGCGATTATAAAGAGGAATGGGCAGAGTTTCGATGGCCTAACAGTGATATTATTTTATTTATTATGTGGTGTTATGTAACATAGAATTAAAGTAGTAGGTTGTTGTGTTCTGAACTCAGTGTTGGGAGTTATTGGGTATAAACACATTCCTTAAAGTGGTGTTGTTATTTTCGCTGAAGGAATTGTTATCTTGGGCCATAGTTACCATCATTATGGAAAGGTTGATGAACAGTCCAAAAATAATGACAGATGAGGTAGGGCTTAAATTGAAAGGAAGGAGCTGCTTTCAGTGGCTTATGTCTGTAATCCCAGCACTCTGGGAGGCCGAGGCAGGGGGATTGCTTGAGACCCAGTGTTCGAGACCAGCCTGGGCAATGAAGTGAGACCCTGTCTCTACAAAACGTTAAATAAAAAAATTAAAGAAAAAGAAAATTGTGTGTGGTGGCAAACATTTGTAGTCCCAGCTACTAAGAAGGCTGAGGCAAGGGGATCACTTGAGCCCAGGATTTTGAGGTTACAGTGAACTGTGACCGTACCACTGCACTGCAGTCTGGGAGACCTAGTGAGATCTGTCTTTAAAAAAATGACAATAACATAAAAGAAAGGTAAAACTTTTCTCTAGAATCTCACTTCCCAGATGGAATCCAAGGTATATGAAGATACCAGTACGTTATTTTTCAATAGGAGGGTGCACCTCTGCAACATATGGGGCATTATCAAAATAAAGAGACCAAAGTTAAGTTAAAACTGACCTTTTGAGAAATAAAATAACCACATATTTACTTTCTTTGTTGTATATCCATGCTTGCTATAGAAAGTATCAATTTGTTCTCTGGAGTCTTTGTAGTGATTGAAGGGAAAGATAGGTGACTGTGTTTGGAAAAATGAAGTAAATTTTAAAAAATCAGAAATCATAAGGATTTTGTCAGATGTTTAAACTCCCCGAGGAGTATCTATACACGAATCCCAAAAATTGTAGGAGAAGGAGAAAAAACTCAACTCCTTGTATACAGCAGCAAAGAGTTCAGTGGCCATTGAAACTCAGTTTACTTATGGCAATGTGACTTTTCAGCTTGATGAAATGGGGTCATATATCATATAAAATTATGAGAGGTCTAAATAATGTCATAGAATCTATTTTTTTTAAAAGTAAATTTAATCACAAATGAAAATATATTTACAGCCAAACATCTTGCAATATAAAAGTCTGTAAAAAGATTAAAATTAACCAGAGATTTTGTAGGAAGGGGTTAGCAAATTTATTTTTCACTAGTCTACATCTACAAAATGAGAAAAGGTGCCTTAGATTTAGAATAAACGTTCATTTCTGCTGATAAATGCCATTGTCCAGATAATAATTCTATGTTTGCCTCTTTTACTGTAATAGGTCCTACAGTTTTTTTTTCATTTTGTGTGTAACTACCCTTATCCATCCACATTCCGTGTGATGCTTGGCTTCTGAATGCCTCCCACTGGGACAGACTCTTCTGGTCATCTGATAGGTTTTTAGTCCCTTCTAATGCTTCTGCTTTGCTCACTTTTTTCCTTGGCAATCCTTAATGCTTGTGACATTTCAACTGATTGATGCCAGTTAGAAAAATACAAGCAGGGCAGAACCCTTCTTCTGAAGATAACTCAGTCATTCATTTTAGTTTAATATTTGCACCCTGCTCTCTCTCTCTCTCTCCCTTTTTCTCTCTCTTACATACACACACACACACACACACACACAAGCTTTTTGCTTATACATCATTTACACTGAACTTCCCAGGCAGTAAAACATGCCTGATCATTTGATCAGTTCTTAAAATCATTCCATTGGGATTATTTACCAGGCCATTTTAAGCACTCATTTAGAAAATAGGCATGGGGAAACTCATTTGTAATACATTCCAATTATTGTAGAGTAGTCTATAGTCCAAATATTCTTGAACTCTGAAATACTCGGCATCATTAAATTTACCTCTTTTAGCAGCTAAACATCAGTGGAGTTATCTGCTGAGTCATTAAAATGAAGTATTCTTTTTTAAAGAGATGAAATATTGATGTGTTTTCAAAGTTTCCTATAATGAAAGCTGATTTTTAAACTTTGTGTCTAATTTATTTCTGCTGATATATGTGAGCTCCAGGCCTCTCTATGGCCTTTATAATTTGCTCAGTAACACACTTCAGAATTTACTACCAACTTGATAGCATTTTTAATTTAGTGAAGCAAAATGGTAATGTAATAGTGTCCCTAAAGAAAAAACAGTGTCATTATTTTGCGGGTGTTAAATTCCTCTAATGAAATCAATTCCAATTTATGCTCCTTTTGTTATAATATATAACTTTCTTTAAAGCAAGAATATTCAGCTGCCTGTAATAATGGCATTGCATGCTTCTACTCTCAGTGTCCTTGCTAATGGGATTGATGACTGAGAGACAAAGCCAAGATTTGAGGGGTTGTGTGTAGGCTAACCATATTTGCTTTGAATAAAGAAAACATCGACAAATAGATCTTCTCTTTTTGCCTCTGAAGAATGCAGGAAATCCTTCTTTTCAACAACAAATGCAAATAACAGAAAACCAGGAACTGGGGAGAGAGCTGGTATTACTGAAAACCAAGGTAATGGCAGAACTGTGCTCATGTGTCCCACCATTCACTTTTTTTAGAGATGCTGCAGCCGTTTTTGATGGGTCATTGGTGTTTAATCTGAAAAGAAAATACACTCTAATGTTTTCTGTGACTAAAAGCATCATAAACTGGATTGAACATGAATAGAAGTTACACATTCAGTTATTTGCAATATGCTTGGGTACCAGGAATAGGGATATAATGATGGCCCTTGTGCTGTTGGACTAAGTTATTGATCTTAAGAAAATTTCCTCTTACCTAGCAATTATGTAATATCCAAATTATGAGGCTAGGTAAATTATTTCTCTAAATTTGCCTAAAAGGCAAAGCACAAGATGGAAGATTCTGATTTTGTACCTTCTGGCACACAAAAAAATCTGGTTAAAAGTATTTTATTTCCCTTATAACATTTTGTCTATACAAGTTGGCAAACAGAAACAAGATAGTTTCTGCAAAATTGTCAAAGAATGAAACCTGTGTTTTAATTACCTGGTTCTTACTTCAACAGTGGTGATGATCCCATGCCACGTGAGCTGTGCTCAGTGGCCTTAAATTTGCCTTCTTGTTGCTGAGGGTAGTTTCAAGTCACAATGCACAAGCTTTTTCTCTCCCAGTTCTCATGTACTTATTTCAAGGAAAGTTGTCCTTAAAATTATTTTAGTAGATTTGAGCACTTTAAAGTAAGATGCATATGGAAGCTCCAAACTCTTCCTATAAAATATTTTTCGAGAGAGAAGAAAATTCCAATGTCACTGCTTTGTTCTCAACACTTGTCACCTCATTCCGCCTTTTCTTTTTTCTAATGAGTATATGGTTGAGAAAGCACTTGGTGCTTCTTTTTTCAGAAACATGTCAATCTAAGAGTTGTTGCAAAGGAGTCCCACATGCCATAGAATGCCCTGGTCACGATGTTAGCTTGTTGAAATCAATCCCATCAGTGGTTTACAATCAAACCATTGCAAATAGTTAAAGCTTAAATGCATAACAGTTTTCCTCTGAATTCACACAGTATGTTTTATATACCTTATTTGATGTCACTTGAAACATTCTTTAATGGCAACATAATAAAATAATTGCCAATCATGAGTTAATCCTGTAGTAGCAAGTACCTGCTCTGTGCAAGGAGATCTGATATCTGTGCTCTGTGGAAGGAGATCTAATATCTGATATACTGAGCATCCCAAACACGTATTGGGCCACTTTGTCACGGACCTTAAAATATAGCAGAGAAGCAAGTCATGAAATGAATAGGTACAAATTGTGCTGAATACTGTGAAAGAAGTATATGACTACTGATTGAGATGAGCATTCTGAAAGAAACTCCATGGGAACATGAATGGAATTTTAAAAGAAGGCTTAATATTGATTTGAGAGTCAAGGACGGACTCTGAGCAAAGGCATTTAAGACCTAGGCAATGGCAGCATTTAAGTAGACAGAGATAGGGTATAGTGTCCAAACTACAAGTCATAATCTCATTTTTGAAAAATATACTGGCCACTATGTGAAGGTAAATTGATGTGGTTAGGTGTATTCAGAGGGAGAAGGGATGGAGACACAAATGTTAATGAGATATGCAGTTAACAAGATGCTGTAATATTTGAAGCACAGGATTATGAAGGCCTGAATTTAGGTGTGGCAACAGAGAAGCAGAATGGAGGTAACCTGAGTCGTGGTTTGAATGTAGGGTCATTGATATTTCATGATGCGTTGGGAATATGGAAATGTTGATTTTGAGTTCTGGCTCAAATAACTGCATGTTTGCAGGTATTCTTTGCCAAAATATAGAATCACAGGCAGATGTTTCATGTGGTAAGGAAAATCTAGGGTTAAGTTCGTAAGCTTGAGATGCTTATGAGATATTTCGGAGGAGAGGTAAAAATGAATGTGGGAAAGGATTCTTGACTAAATCCTTAAATAATGAATATGTATGATTTGTACGAACAGTCCTAATATAGACCAAAAGACAAATGTAAATACATTATTTCTTGTGGAAAAATGCCTTTAGCTATTTTTAGATGCAACTTCTCCACTCATTAATTTTTGTTACGATTATTGCTTGGTAATGTTGTGAATATTTTTAAAGAATTTTACAGCAAATGTAATTGCGTGTTGTATTTTCTATCTTCTCATTTTGGAGAATTACCTTTCTACTGCACTTTTATAAATTATAGGTTAACAGAAATGTAAAATCTGGAATCCAAGCAATTTCCCCTTATGATTTTGTGTCTATTGTTCTATTAATTGAATGTATTGGTACAAGGGGAAATTTATAGATTAAATTGAATTTAGTGCTTTTGAAGGCAATTTTATCTACTTACAAATTATTAAGAAATTTTCATAATAGTTTAAGTAACACTTTACTCACTGTATCTTGACATTAATTTCTGATCATTACTTTTGTTTGGAATTGTATGAACCTTCTTAATGTAGAATCTCTAATATCATCTATCTAGGCTATTTTTCAGTTATTGTTTCAGGACTATCCTATACTCTAGGACATTTGTAATTCATATTTTAAATATCTGGCTCATTTTCCATGATATTTCTACCATTTCTTTTTAAAAGTATGTTCTTGCAGTCTTAAAATATTCTCCAAGTAATCTTCTATATTGCTAACCAGGGTTTCTATCTTAAGATTTTTCAATTTTCTAAGTGAGGACTTATTTTGATTACTATGTTTGTTTTTTTTTTTTATTTTGCTGATTCTTATTCATAATATTTTAATAGCACCTATTTTATATAGGTTTTTTTGAGAAATTTGCCTCTGCTTCATAAAGAAAATACTTTCAAAAGAGTTACTTCTGAGCCCTGAAAGCTTGGAAATGTCTTTTAATGTAATGAATATTGTTTCATCATTCTAAAATTATTATTTTTCTGCTCAATTTAGTCTTCTATTTCATTATTGTCAGGTGTGCATTTAGATGCTGACTTTGCATTCCTCATTCAGTTTTCTCTCTTTTTCAGAAGAAATACTCTCAGTTTCTTAACCTGGGACCTATGACAAGGTTGCTCACAGAAAAGGAACTATCTCCAGTTTACTGGGTGCCCTGGATTCGTAGATGGACAAAGTAAAGAATGTAAATTGGGTTCTACAGCAAATTCTCTTGGGGAGTTATTTCCCTAAGTTATAGTCAGTTCCCTAAATTTTAGTTAGTTCCTTAAGTTTTAGAGATCAGGAAAAATTAAGACAAAAATTTTTGATAATGAATGCAGTTAAATGGGCTCTATTACATCTAAAAAGCTAAGATAAAAGAGAGGGTGAAACACAGAACCCCACTTGATAGAAGCAAAAGGAAAAATAAAATAGTATGTTGTGTTTGTCAGTTCGTGTTGTTTTCTGGTACTTGAAAGACCCTCATGCTTCAACCTCTCTGCATCTGCCTATTTCAACTTTGCTTACTTTAATCTTCAGTAGGATTGGTCTAAGAACACATACGGATATGCGTTGAATTCCTGTTTCACCTTTTGTTCTATGACTTAAGGATAATTTTAAATGTCTCTCAACCTCATTTTTCTTATATGCAATAGGAAAATAATAACTCTAATTTTCACCATAGACTTAAGGAGAGGTTTCCAGGAATATTTACATAAATTATTTGGCATAGTAGGCTCAATAAATACTTTATTAATGTGTTATTAACTGTGTAAACAATAATAGTGATACTACTTTAAAATCTATTCTAAAACATGGACCATTTTAATGAATTTATCAAAATGCCCGATATTAAGTTTAGGTTAAACTTGACTAAACACATTTTTATGGTTACAAATAATAGTATTAATTCATATGTTAATTTAAAATTCAAGTTATAAAATTGTATATGTATATATAATAATTGCAGAAATAAAAATAGTATTCATACAATAATATAATGCTTACATTAAATATTGTATTATTAATACTTTCTATGTATAGAAAGGACTAGAAGGAAATCCACCATGACATTAAAAAGGAATCACTATATTATGATAATATAAATAATTTGTTCTTGATCTATTTTCTAGTGCTTGAAAATTTTATAGTAATAATAAACATTACTATAACTTTTTTTAAATTGAGGCAAAAGCAAAAGAGAAGGTCCTGGAGGATTTATTCACTTTTCTATATTTTTATATGTTTCAGAAGCTCTTGATATAATAATGTATTCTTGCAAAAGAGTCTGTTTTCAGAAATAAATCTAGTTAATACTACTCAGATTTAGGCAGCCGTCAAGCAAGTTGAATGAAATATCCATTCTTAATTTCATAGAAGCTTTACATTTTGCTGAAAGTGACTTTTAGAAGTTTATTAGAACAAAAGTGAGATAATGAGAAAAGTGCAGCAGCCATTTGGAGCCATCACAGTTTATACTCCAGGTTGAAAATATAGATTGCTTAAAAATTGGTAGACAAGACAAGGACATAAGGGTAAGGGGAGAAGACGTGAAGGAATGTACTGCAGTTATTCAGACTACTTGGCTGATTAAGACACACTCTCTAGAAAACTGTTTAATTCTTTAAAACTTACTTACATAGAGACAATTCCATATAGTGTATCTTTAATCCCACTAATTTTGCACCATGCCTAGTATCCCAATATTGGTGAATATCTGAGTTTTGACATTATCAACACAGTTCTCTTCTACAGTGTCTGGAATTTTTATATTTCACTGGCATGATAGGGCAGACAGATAGAAATAATGGAGTATGTTTAGAGAACTTGAGCAATACTGTTTACATTATTCATAACTCAAGTCTTTACTTTGGAGAGCCAACCTTCCTTAACTACATTGATTGTTGTTCAGGAGTGTGTTGATGACTTTTTGCAGATACAGGAAAAATCCAAAAACTTATTTTCCCAACATCAAATGCTATTTGATAATGATGTGCGCTTAATCCCGCTTCATACCTGCTAGGTAGAATACAAACTATTTGTTCTGTTCTATTTGATAATGATGTTTGCTTCACCCTGCTTCAAACCTGCTAGGTAGAACAAAAATTAAGCACATATTGAGAGTAATGGTAACCTTGCAATTGTCCATCTGACAAGGGATGTCTCCACACTTTCCATCTAATAGAAGAAATAGAAGATTGACGTTTCTGAGGCAACCAAGAATACTCATTTCCGTGGTTTTGTTTTATTTTAATTTCAGAAATCATGAAAAAATAAAATTAAAAGCTGGAAAGAAGTTCAAAGATAATTTGATGTACCACTCTCCTTTCACCTGTTTATAAATATGAGGTCTCAAGAGAAAATTATTTGCTAGGTCAGAGTCTAATAATTTATTAGAGTTACTCAAGTCTTCCAGCTGCCTGTCAAAGAGCATTCTATTCTTCATGAAACATAAGCAAAGCCTCTGGGGTGTGTGTGTAACAGAGAAAAAGATTTAGTATACATATAGTACCTTTTTTTTCTTTTTAAAAATAGTGAGGTATTGTTATTGACACATAAAGTTCTATTCTGGTCAGTTTCAGGATAAAGTAAGTTACATATTAATGCTAACAAACATAAATCTAATAATGCTCCTGCTTGATTACATCTTTTTCTATAAATACATCCTAGAGTTATTTTCCATAATATTCAATTATGTCATTTACACATTGTGAGTTTACTTGAATATATTCAAAATATGTATTCATTAATATATTGACACACTAATTATTTGCAAGTCTAAAATTGGCAACCTATGTCACATGGCTTACATATTCAAAAGACTGTAAACTCTGGAGAGGACCTCAAAGGTCAAACTACTTCTGAAACTAGACACACTATAATTTTCTTAGGGTGGCATAGCATATAATGAGTATCTCTCAATCAAAACCCGCACTGCCTGTTGTGCCTTTAGATTTTATTGCTTTCTATATAACACTACCTTTCATATTCCCAGAGCACACAATTTAAGAAATAAGAGGGAGTCCCTCAAACATTCATGCAAGATGAAGGCTAGAAGTGAGATTAATAGATTCTTGCATGTATTCAATATACATTTTTAATATTATATTTCAGGCACAATTCTGAGCTCTGTGGACACACAGATAAAAATACAAGGTCCTATCTTTGAAGAGATAATGTGTTTATTAGAAGAAACACACATGCAAACAGGTTATTAAAGCAAAGTTGGATAAGTGTTTTAAAAAAGATATAAGCAAAATTTTGAGACTACAGGGAAAGAAATCCAACACAGTAATTGCAGGAAAGACAACTTTTAACATGAATCTTCTAAAGACTTTGCAGAGATAAAATACAAGATTGTGCTAAAGAGAGAAAGAGTAAGGCAATTTTAGGCAAAAGTAGTAAATAGTCAGAAAACCTTGAAAAAGCATGACACATAGGGGAAATAATTAGCAATTAAATGTACCTAGATCCACCTGGAATCATCATGCATAATATTCACACAATTTGGGACCTATAGTCTAGAGCTTTGCATGCCACTTTGACAGATATAGAATACCTAACAAGGTTTGTTCACTTATGTTTGTTGACTCAGAGCTCTTGGTTTAAATGTTGCCATGGTTTGCATTAGAATTATGAGGGCTATTCAGAAGACAGAGGGCTTAATCATGTCCACTACTCCTTGTTGACTTCTTCTATTCTCCACAAAGTGACTGCTTCATGTACTAGACCATAACTGCGTACATCTATAAGACAGCTTTACTCACAAGATGAAGGGACATTCCTCAGTGTTGATATTTCATTGACTTATTCAGATATTCTGATTCAAAAAGAGGCTCTACTCAGACATTTGGTGCTTTGATGGTTAGATACTACCAGCCCACTCAGTGAATTCAATCTTAATACCTTCCATTGTTAGATAAACCCTTCTTCTTCCTTGGCCCCATTGAATTTCACCAACCTGTTCTCAGCTGTGATCCAGGTGCTAACAGATAAAAATTTCCAAACAGACTAAAACTAAAACAAACAAATTTCTGTCTCTAACTGCATTCAGTTATCTGCTTAAGGACCTATGATATGTCTAATGTAAGTTACAAATATTAAAATGAATGATGAATAAATAAGCCAGCATCACAAATACAAAGTGATTAAGAGCAGAAATCCTGATAAAAATTGCTATTTATGTATTGTGGTGCTATTGCTGTCTTTGGCTGACATTACCACAAGAAACTTGAAGATACAGTGCTTCCTGGAAAATTTATGTATACACTTCAGTCATTGATTTATATACAAATCAAGCTTATTTGTGTAAGACCATCATGAGGCCAAATCAAATCCTCTGGATATTTGAAATAATTGGTTCAGCAGAGTGTCTGCATGTAGAAGTAATCTTTTGCTTGGGTCTAGATATTTATAAACACTAAGTTAAAAAACTTGAGCATTTATGAAATTCCAACAACAGCAAAGAATAATTCAGGCAGCAAGTGAATCCTACTCAGAGGCTTATTTTCAAAGCTTACGTTACTGTTTACAGTATATCTGAGGAAACCCTCAGAGGGAAGTTGTTTTATATGTGCAACATCAGCCTCTGAAACCCATGTGTGGCAGAAAAAGACTGTCACTTTTTCTAGGCTGTTAAAACACAAATGAAACGTTTTCAAAAACCAGTCAGACAGATGTTCCAGGTGCTAAGTTTTCATAATTTTACATGTTACTGTTTCCTATTTTATCACTTCATTAATTCAACTCTACTAACAAAGACATTAATATTTCTATTTCTCCTCTCAACCAATCACTCTGAGTACAATACACTCACAGGATTTCATTTTCTAGTAATCCATTTTAAGACACGCTCTCTGGGTGTGTTTTGCATCTAAATGTGGTGACATGACAACCTTACCAAAAAGTTAAGAATTCATATTAGGTGAGGGAAATTCGTTTTGAAATCTACTAGTTTCCCTTGTTACTTCCCTCACTTCTCAGCTTTAATAACTAACTATTTTTTCTTTTTCCTCCCATAGGCTTTCTCTTGTCAAGAGCTTGTCTTTCGACTCTGTTGGACAGCATATTTATCTTAGTTTCAGCCTTAAATTCTCAACTGGACATATTCTATTTCCCTACCAGAGTGTAACCCCAATATAAAGACTGACAGTCAAGCTCTACTACACCCCGTGGCCAGTTTCTCCAGATAATAATGAATGCCATGCACATTCACAGGCTATGTTCTAGAGGATTCTCAGAAGGTACACCCCTTTGAAGTTTCTATTCTCCTTCTCTTATGCTAAATTTTGCTAGTAGAAACGTATGAGTTAAGTTATTAAACCTCTCCATGCATCCTCAGTCAAAATTCAAAAGTCTCTATGAAGAAAAGCTTGGATTGAACACTTTAATGGATTTTTAAAATAAGATTTCACAGAAAATATTTTGCTCTAAATGGTACACAGGATGGGTGTCCAGAGATCATACAGTCTGAGGAATAGAAAGGTCCAGAAGAAGGATGGGGACATGTTCAAAACTACTCTGTTTCACACGCTTACCAAAACTGACATATTGATGTGAAAAAAATTAAGTATGTGTTATTAGAAAAGTAACTTTAGTGTTTCCAGAGAATAATATTAATGAAATGTACAAAAATTTTGTTAGCAAATGCATAGCATAACCAAATATGTCAAGCATTGTTGCCTTCATTTTAGACATTTTCATGATTAAATTATGACTGATTTTTAGGACCAAAAACTGAAAGAGAAAAAGAAAGAAAGAAGAAATTACAATTGACATGGTAATTCAAAATGTCTGAACATAGCATACTAGAGATTCTTAAGTAACTCACTCTAATTTATCCTCTTACTTCCAGGTCATTTGATACTTTTTCTAAGGATATACTTATAAGAAAATAAAAATGTTAACCAGTTAGGGCTGCAAAATCTACCATTTACAAATAATACTTCCTCATTACTAACAATTATTTTCAGATATTTATTAAATTTGTCTATAAGAAATTTAAAACATAGATATATGCACAGATATAAAGGCAGAAGAAAAAGTTTGAACAACTAACAACAAAAAAATTCATGTGGCTGACCCAGGCAGGGAAGGCTTGAAATCAAAGGTTGGTTTGAAGTAATCTCTGCTCATTAAAAGCTCAAGGTCTAGGCTGGGTGCAGTGGCTCATGCCTGTAATACCAGCACTTTGGGAGGCCAAGGCCGGCAGATTACTTGAGGTCAGGGGTTCGAGACCAGCCTGGCCAACATGGTGAAATCCTGTCTCTACTAAAAATACATAAATGAGCCAGGCATGGTGGCTTGTGCCAACAACAGTCCCAGCTACTCGGGGGGCTGAGGCAAGAGAATCACTTGAATCTGGGAGGAGGAGGTTGCAGTGAGCAGAGATTGTGCCACTGCATTCCAGCCTGGGCAACAGAGCAAGACTCCATCTCTAAAAAAGAAAGAAAAAGAAAAAGAAATAAAAACCTCAAAGTCTACTTAGAGAGAAACATAAGGAAGGTACCATGGTATAATGGAACAAAATAAAAAGCTCACTCAAATGAACTGGGGCACTTTTAAAGAAATGATTTGAGCTATGATGTCATCATCTGCAAATAGGATATTAAAACCCACCTTGAAGAATTGTTATGAAAAACCCAATAAATTCTATACAAAAAATTGGTACTAAGTAATATGTTATTTAAATAGTTATCCTGAATGACTCTATACTTATACCTATAGTCATGCTATGATGGCAGTTTTAATAGTATTTCCACATGTTAGTTACAGGTATATGAAGAGATGTGGGAAGGCTTTTTGTGGGTAATGTCGTTGAGAGGGGACTTGAAGAATAACCGAAACCAGTTACCACGTCTCTGGTGTACTACATTTAGTTCAAGTTTTCCAAAGTGCGTTTTGTGGAACACTAAATTCCCAGGATGTATTTATAGATATTCTATGATTAAAGATTTCTTAGAACACAGAAGATTAGATAGCACTGAAAAATAAACAACACAAAACCAGTATGTATTTGAAGATTTAATTTATATATTAGTATTACAAATATATGTATGCTGGTGGGAAAGAAGCATAGAAGAGAGTATACAAGTTTCAAAAACCCATTTTATCATTAAAATAGTACTTTTCCCTGTAAACAAAAGCCCGAATACTTTGTAAATGATGTGTTTGCAATTTGGGAAATGCTGACCTACATTTTTGCTTCTGGAACATTTAGCTAAGTACCAGAGGGCTTCATGTATTTTTTTTAATATATGCAAAGGTAGGACTTTGGTACCCTATACATAAGTAAAATCAGAGCATTAAAATGTTTCATTGAGATAGTTGAACCCTATGCAAATCCCTGCTAATCAGTGGCAAAATAAATACAAAACATTAAACTGGAGGTGGTACAAGCTCTGCCTATGAAGCAGCAAAAGGGGGATTAACCTACAAAAATAATTAAGACTGTTTTTCAAATTCAAAAATGGAATAGGAATATAGATCAATGATCAGGCCTTGCTATGGGTATGGGGTTGGGTGGGAGTAAAGGGGGAAAAGTAGCAAATGGTGGCTCATGTGACACATAACTGTCAACCTCTCAAAGACTGTCCCAAGGGAAACTGCTGGCCACTTGAATGATTCTAGAAATATTAATAAATTTGCCTGAAGTAGATACTTTATTTAATAAAGTTGTTCATCTGCATGTTATGCAAATATAGTGTCTATCTCTCTGTGCTAGTAAAAGCACAAAAGCATTTGAAAGATTGTCCCTACCATGTTTTCCATTCTTTGCTATTCAACTATAAGCACTTTTCCTAAAATTACAAATCAAGAAAATATTTAGGCAGTTTAAAAAAATGTATAATTGCTTCCTAGTGATTTGTGGTACACACACACACACACACACACACACACACACACACACGGAGACACATGTAAACATATGCAGTGAAACAAAAAACAACCGAACTGTATAAAGGTGAAAAGCTTGAAGGGAACCTATTCAGGGTATATGTGCAATATAGAGTATTTTTGGCTCTTCAGGATGTTATGATGAAAACACAGAGATGGTGAATTTAAAGAAGAGAGCAACAGGCTCTGAGAATATTTATATTTTATTTTATATTTTAATTGACACATAATAATTGTACATATTTGTGGGGTTCATAGTCTTTATATATAATATGTAGCAATCAAATCAGTGTTATTAGCATATCCATTATCTTAAATATTTATTATTTGTATGTTGGGAACTTTCAATATTCTCCTTCTAGCTATTTGAAACTCTATTATTACTAACTAGAGTCAACCTACAGTGTTACAGAACACTAGAACTTATTTTTCCTGTCATTTTGTATCCTGTAACAAATGTCTTCCTATCGCTCTCTTTGTTCTACTCTTCCCAACATTTAGTATCCTCTGTTGTACTTTTTACTTCTGTGAGATCAACGTATTTGTTTTCCACATATAATTGAGAACATGCACTGTTTAACTTTATGTTCCTGGTTTATTTAACTTAATAAAATTTACATTCCCACTAACAGTGTATAAAATTCTCCTTTTCTATGCATCCTCATCAGCATTTGTTATTTTTTGTATTTTTGATAACAGTCATTCTAACTGGGGTGAGATGGCACCTCATTGTAGTTTTGATTTGCATTTTCCTGATGATTAGTGATGTTGATAATTTTTTCACTTACTTGCTGGCCAGACTGACTGTATGTCTTCCTTTGACAAACATCTGTTCAGTTCATTTGCCCACTTTTAGTCACATTTTTTTCTTCTGCAGTTGAGATGCTTGAGTTCCTTGCATTTTCTGAATATTATTATCCTGTCCAATGAATGGTTTGCAAATATTTTCTTCCATCCTGTAGCTTGTCTTTTCACTTTGTGGATATAATTCCATTTGTTTATGTTTGTTTTTGATGCCTGTGCTTTTACGATCTTATTCATAAAATCTTTTGCCAGATCAACATCCTGAAGTGTTTAATTATGTTTCATTCTAGTGGTTTTGTCATTTTGGGTCTTATATTTAGATGATTCATTCTAAGTCGATTTTTATATAGGGATAAGGGTGGGTGTCTAGTTTTATTCTTCTGCATATGAATATCCAGTTTTTTCAGCAGCATGATGTATCAGGGAGACTTCTCCAGTCAGTGTTCTTACCACCTTTGTCAAAAATCAGTTGGCTGTACATATGTGGATTAATTTCTGGATTCTCTACTCTATTCCACTGGTCTATGTATCTTTTTTTATGCTACTATCATACTCTTTACATTATTATAGGTTTGTAGTAAGTGACTTAAGTAGGGGCTTAGAATGGGTTAAGAGAAACACCACTCAAAGGTGTGGAAATCTACCTCCAGCTAGTTCTAAGGACATTTTAGATGGTAACAGATGGAGAAAGACATGCAAAAAAAAGTAAGACAATCTTTTTAAAGGTGTAAAGGCGTGACAGATATCATGCCAGATTGCTTTGTTTTGATTTTTTCTTCTCTATGTCTTTGGTAATCCCTATAAACAAATAGATGATTCATTCACTGTAATTAATTGGTAAATAAATAAAAATAACTTGAACCAGCAATCCAACTCAATCTGCTAATGCTGTGCAGGTCATTCATTGAGTAATTGTTATATTACATCTTCTAAGTAATAAAGTAATAGACAGTCTATCTTGGTGTCATGATGTTGCTTACCTGTGTTGTCTTCAATTGATTCATTCATTTATATTACAAGGAGGTACTCAATGTCAGGAACTATACCAAGTGTCGGATATAAAACAAAAGATAATAAAGTCTTTGCCCTCAAGTATTGATAAATCTGTTGTGAAAAATTGGCATAAAACCGGGTGTGCCTTCTCAGATCCCTCAACTAGTTTTCATTTACTTTCTCTGGTAGTACCCACTTTCACCAAGTTGACATTTCTTTTTCATATGTGCATGAAGCACCACACCAGAGAGATATGGAACTCTATTTTCAGAATATCCACTGGGCAGCCAGATGATTGAACTCAGAAATAGGACATGTTCTCTCCCTATGTAGTGAACCTGTAACTGTGAGGATAAGCAGCAGAAAGAATCCAGGCACATACACTTCCCCCACTGTAGAAGACTACTTTGAGTGGTACTTCTCTCAATCCACTGTAAGTTCTGCACGCTGATTCATCTGCTGTGTCTCATCACTGCTGAATGTGAAATGTTAATCACAACAGTGAGGAATTGACTTTCATTGCATCACATCTGTTGCTTCTTTCTATTTTCTGTCATTCTCATCACTCTGGGCTTGTGCTTTCCCAGCATTTTAAGCACATTAATTCTCCCAACCTACTCTATTTCTACTGATCCTGGGATAATAAACAGTCATGGAGGCAAAGGGATCCATCAAGAGGCAAAATAACTACTATAAAAATAGGAAGATAATTATTAAAAATTAGAAAAACTAAATAGTAATGAAAAGATTGCCTAACACTTATTGAGTATCTCCCATGTGCTAGATACTTTAAATTTAGTATGTATATTTTTTAAAAATTATCCTCCAGGAGAAATTTTTTATTATACATTTTAGGAAAATGCAGAGCAGATAAGTATGCTTCACAAAGTTATGCAGATAATATTGGTAAAAATTAGATTTAAACCTGGGGTTTTCTATGTTCGCAAACTGTATTTTTTTCTGCTCAATGTTTAAAAGGTCAGGGAAGTCTTGCTTGGGGATGTAGCTTTGGTAGTAAAGAAGTTCACAAGAAAAAAGGACTTTCCTGTCTGATGGAATAATATGAATGAAGGGGCATATATCGTGTATGACAACCTGAGTGTCCAAATCAGAGGATTACAGCTTTCTTTGTTTGCAATGCTGCTTGCAACTTGAGCACTACTACTGACCATGCCACTACAAGCAACGTATTCCAGAGAAAAAAGGTCAAAATTGAGAAGTAAATTTTATCTTGCCAATGAAGAATAAAGAATGCCTTACTACCACCTGCTGATTTCTTACATTTTTGTTCAATACTTATTTGTAATACAAAACATTTACAAAAATGTTTAATACAAGACTATTTACAAAAATATAACCTAAGAATGTCACATAAACTTTAAAATAATCAAGTTTCTTCTTAGATTTTGAATTGCTCTATAACGTGAACATTGACCTGATATATCAGGGATAAGAAATAGACCATGTTGTTTCTGGAATGTCAAGGTCACTGCTGGAATGGCATTTACATGCTGATGAATGATATGTAGTTTGCTGAGCTGGAAAAGTCTCAGAATTGTCAATGCTTGAATAAATAAATAAATGAGTAAAATAGTAAGAGTCAAAGGCAATGATTCAGAAATAATAGACTTGAAGAGAATAAAGTGGTAAAGTATGGAATTAACCCAAGGGGAAGTGGATGAAAAGGGGAGAAAAAGGAATCCCTGGCAAAGCCAATCCTTGCTTAAGAGTTTACTTCCGGCCAGGTGAGGTGGCTCATGCCTGTAATCCTAGCACTCTGTGAGGCTGAGATGCATGGATCGTAAGGAGCAGGAGATGGAGACCATCCTGGCTAACACAGTGAAACCCAGTCTCTACTAAAAATACAAAAAATTAGCCAGGCGTGGGGGCACGTGCCTGTAGTCCCAGCTACTCGGGAGGCTGAGGCAGGAGAATCGCTTGAACCCAGGAGGCGGAGGTTGCAGTGAGCCAAGATCATGTCACTGCTCTCCAGCCTGGGTGACAGTGAGACTCTGTCTCTGGGGGGGGGGAAAAAAGTTTACTTCCATTGTTAATTCGTATTTTTGACTTATTTTTGGAGTGGAAGAGTATCTTTCTTGTGGAAGATGTGGAAGAGTGTGTCCTATCATGGAATAATATACAAAGGCCATTGGCTTTCTCTCCTTTGGTATCTTTTGCTTTTAGATTGTTATCTTAGTGAGCCTTATTGATAAGAAAATTTATTCATTAAGCATAACAGTAGGGTTGTGCTATTTTATCAGATAAATCATGATCAACTATGTATCCTGACACCTCAGAAGAGGGTAAATTATTCTTCTGTGAGTGTGGTAGGATGGAAGAAATCTTAGGGAGAAAACAAAGGTTCACAGATGTACAGATACTGGTGAGATGGCAGATTCACAAAATCAACAAGTATCACAAAACTTTGAGGTATCTGGGAATAGAATAAATGGATTTGTGGAGGACATGTCCGCATCACTTCTTGGGTGGCTAAAGTTACTTTTGCCATAAAGCATTGCATAAAGAAATAATGTATACTGAAGGGGAGAAAGCATGAAAGGAAGGAGGAAAAGAGGATAAAATCCTTCATGTTGCTGCTTCTTGTAATTCTGTAACTATTACATATTGCTCTATGACTTTGAACAAGAGTATAACACTCATTATCTTTAATTTTTCTCACCTGGAAAATGAAATTTAATATTTTATATGCACTGAAGCAGAGAACTGAAATAGCTGATTCTCAATTTTCTAACTCTCTTCAAGTTATTAGAGAAGCAAGATACATTCACAAAAGCAGAAAAATGAATTTGTAGTGAAGCAGACATAGGTTTGAATCTTGTCTCTTTGCTTTTCTGGTTGAATTGACTGGAGTAAGTTATTTGCATGTTTTGGGTTATTTTGATTAAATTAAGAATTACCCAAACTGCTACAAAAGATGACAGATTAGATGTAAGAGAAATAGTGGAGCTTAGAGTTACTAGATGAAGATTCTATTTTCAAATAAACTTCAATAAACCTAACTTTTTTTGTTTGTTTTTAGAACTTTTGGTGTTCATTTCCTTAATGTTTAGCTTTTTAGAACTGTCAGTTTGACGAATAATTTCAGAGTCTGCCTGGCTTTCTCTTCTCTGTTTTCTGAACTATAATTGATTTTAATTTTCTCCTAGTATGTTGGAGATTCTGATTGATAAATTTGCAATAGAATCTCCTTTTTAACAATATGTGATAGAATCATCTCGTAACAAAATGCCAGAACTATAACTTGTACATTGCCATTCTGGAAAATCCTTATCCCATAAACCCTTGTCCACTTATCCCTGGCAAATTGAGTCTGTGGAAGCTACACAGAACATGTTCCAGCAGGCTTACAGAGGTAAGGTAGAACATCAAAAACTGCTCAGAACCATAGCTACAGATCCATAATTGTTATCACATGTTGGCCTAGCCTCTCTCACTTTCTACCACGATTAATGACTAGTATTCACATAATCTCATCCCTGAAGTTCTAAGTAAATGTTCTCACACGTAGAGTTTTTGTAGCTGCCTTTGGCTCCCCTGCCTTAGCTACCCAAATTCTATATGATCAAAACTAGCTCTGATGGCAACACATGATAAACATCAGAATAATATTGTAAGAAGATTTATCATTAATAGCATTGGTAGTTTATGCAAATTCTTGACAAATTAATACTAGAGTAAATGAGGACCTAAAAAAGGATATGAAGAGGAGGGAGCAAAATAAAGTTCACAGTTTAGAAAGATCTCCTTCAGAACTAGGAAAAGAATCAATTGAATGTGAAAGTAGGTAAGTTTATGAAAGAATCAAAGAAACAAGTCATATAGCATTGGCACAAGTGAAGAATTAATAGAATGCTGTGTTGAAAAAGTGTGAAGGAAAAGAAACTGGACTAAAGGCCGGACATGGTGGCTCTTGCCTGTAATCCCAGTACTTTGGGAGGCCGAGGTGGGCCGATCATGAGGTCAGGAGATTGAGACCATCCCAGCTAACAGGATGAAATCCCAACTCTACTATACAAAAAAATAAATAAATAAAAAATAGCTGGGCGTAGTGGCGGGCGCCTGTAGTCCCAGCTACTTGGGAGGCTGAGGCAGGAGAATGGCGTGAATCCGGAAGGCGGAGCTTGCAGTGAGCCCTGTTGGGGCTACTGCACTCCAGCCTGGGCGACAGAGCAAGACTCCGTCTCAAACAAACAAAAAAACAGAAAAAAAAAAAAAAAGAAAAGAAAAGAAACAGAACTAAACAAGGTACATTAAAGGAGTAGAATCAACGTGAAGTTTAGACGTGAGAAGTGAGGGAGAAAAGTAAGTTAAGAATGTGTCGCAGGACTCTGGCTTGATAAACCTTGTGAATAAGAAATATTAGAGATTTGAACAAAATATAAGCTTATTTTTAGGTTTAAGGAATATGATATTTCTCTGGGTCACACAAAGAAATTTGTCAGGATTATGGAAACCAAGAGTGAAGAGTGTTGCAGTATGGAGAAGTTAATAGTTTCAAAGTTTTATAGAATTTACACATCTTAGATGCTGCAGGGAAGCAAGAAAGATGAAGACTGAACATTTCTTATTATGCTTCTGCCCAAATCCACAGTTACCCTTCTTTAAAAATGTAGTTTAATACCTTGAAGCTAGATCACAAGAACACTATGAGGTAAAGCCATGAGATCTCTTTTCACAAATCAATTTTTCCCCAAATAATACAAGCAGCAACACGTTGCAAATTTTATACTAACTGGTATTTTCCAACAGCTGCTAAAAAAAAAACTGACCTTCCATCAGTTTTCCCTTTGTCCTTCAGATCAAAGTTTATGTATGTATGTATGTAGATATGTTTGTATGTATGCATGCATATCTATGTATATATTTGCTTAAATTCAAAATTTATTCAACTACAAAAATTATTAAGTTAATAGCAACTTCAGCGTGAGCATATGGTGAAGTCTTGCATGATTTTCTTCAAGCCCAAGGAGGTAGTCTTCCATGTGTCCTATAATGTCAGATAAGACTGGTAACCATGCTTTCGTCTTATTCTTCTCACTGTCCAACAGTCACCATTGTCCCTGGTGTCCTATTCTAAATCCAGTTCACTTCCTGGGATCATGTTGTAAATGAAATAAAACTCACCATCCCACCAACACCAAGTGTTTTCTTGGGGGAATAATTGAACATCTAATTTTTGAAACATTTGGGATCTCCTCAGTGAGATATATTACTTAGCACCAAGCTTTTATTAGTATCTGTGCCATTTGTGTTAACATTATCAATATAAACATTGGGGCCATTCCCTTAAAAGCACACAGTTCTCTCCAGTCGCTCATCTTTGAAACTTCAGAGCTGTCCAAAATTTTTGCTTAAACCTTTATGACAATTCTCTGAATCTGTATACCCCAGAGAATTGGAATCCCTCTAAGATGCCTCTGTATCTAAAAAACAGGTGGGCTCTTAGAAAGATGAAGTGAAAAAAAAATACATTAAAAGTTATTTCCCAATATTCAGTCTTTAAAAAAAAAAAAAAAAACATTTATGGCTTCTTATTTGTTAGTATGGAAACATCACATGCTTTGTCATTTTCAGAAGGAAGGATGGGTGGGTCAACTTCCTCCATCCCTCTTTCTTCTAAAGAGTAGAATAGTTTTTAGCTAGTGCCTGGCTGCCCCGGATAAAGACATAGGAAGAATAACTTTGATGTAGCTTTGTGACTAACTGCGGTCCATTAAATATAAATGGAAAGGTCTGGTGGTACTTCTCAGAAGCTTTCTTTAAAAGAGAGCCTCCAAATCTACTTTTTCTCATCATGGTCTTGATCCTGCTACCTTAAATGAAGCTGCTGCCATCTTGGAATGTACACGTGAAGGCCACATGCTGGAGACAGCAGAGCAGTGAGCTGGAAAAAACTTTGTTCCCTAATACTTTGTGATACATGACTGACTACTATCTGAAACCTTAATATTTTACTGTTTAACTTACTGGAGAAGAAATAAACTATGACATTATTTTATTATGCTACTTAACTGGGTAGTTTACTGTCAATAGCCCTAATACAATATTCTTTGCATCTATGCAGTTATTTTCCTCTCTCTGTAAAATATTATAGCTCAAGTACAGGTCAGTGTCATCTTAGAGCCATAAATTGTTAACATATATAGAGTAAAATGCATGACAAATTTAGACTTAATAGAATATTCAACCTAAACACAAATTGGTCATAAACAGACATAGAAAAGAACAATTAAATCCAATAGTAAATAAACTTGTGGATCAATTACCAAAAACTTCAAGATTTCCAGAAATACATTTTGCTAATAACATTTTAATCTAGTGAGCAACATGTTTCTAATTTTAAAATAATAAAACCTTCCCACATAAATTATAATTTTAATACTCTCCATATTCACTTGACATAATTAATTTGAATAAATACATTAAAAGTAAAATAATTATATCTACACCAGTTTATTTTTTTAAATTAATTTATTATTATTATACTTTAAGTTGTAGGGTACATGTGCATAACGTGCAGGTTTGTTACATATGTATACTTGTCTACACCAGTTTATTAATTAAATCTTTGTAAAAACAAAATGATCTATAATAGAAACAGAAGAGTGCTCAGAAAGTTCTCTTTCACTTTCTCCTTTATTGTCAATTTTTCTGTGGACATCCAAGTTTGCTTTACATTTGCATGTTTTGCACACTAGTTTTTTATCTAGTAAATGAGATATTCAATTTTCACTTTCTTGGAGTTGTGAGGAAAGCTTTGACCATAAATTATTTTGGACAGGACAAATTATCCTTGAGTACAGAGATTATTAATTTCAGGACATTGGGATGTCCTGAAGAATTGGAATTGCCTCATTCTACAATGTCCTTGTCAGTTAATTTGCCCATCAGAAGAAATCTGCCTTTGAGAGGAATATTATAGGAAAATTAAGTTCTAGCATTCTATTCTATTACAGGATGACTATAGTTAACAGTAATATATAGTTTCAGATAGCTAGAAGGAGAGTATTGAATATTCCCAGTGGATACATTGAGATGATGGATAGACTAATTACTCTGATCTGATCATTATACGCATGGAAACAACATGTGTACCCATAAATATGTAAAATGTTATTTGTCAATTAAAATGAAATAAAATCAATGATAGGAAGGGTAACGTCAGCTATGGTGGCATGAAGAGTTTGACAAATACCTCCCTCCCAAACAAATGTAACACCAGAGTAATTTTTCAAAACTAACCCTAGTAAGTTCTTATAATTTTATGTTGCCTCAGCATTCACCCTGAATATAAATTGAACTTTCTTATACCAGAAGCAAGTTCAGTCACCCCGACACCGTTTCTAGTTCTCTGCCTCCTCTCAGTTCTTCCATATAGACAATCTACTTATCTACCTTATACAACTGCCACCTGGCCACCTCCCTATGGAAAAACTAGATATAACCTACTTGACTACCCCTCTGATCTCAACACCTCCCATAGACTGCACATTTTTGCTACAGTGACCACCTCTCAGACACAGCTTTAGCCCAGAACTCATGTCTGCTGGCTCTAAATTCACCAGTTTGAACTTACTAAGAGAAACCTGCTGGGGTTATTTCGAAGTGACAGCGTGCTGGCAGCCCTCGCAGCCCTCGCAGCCCTCGCTCGCTCTCGGCGCCCACTCTGGCGGCGCTTGAGGAACCCTTCAGGCCGCGCGCTGCACTGTGGGAGCCAGCTCCCTCTGCTTGCCGGGAGGTGTGGAGGCAGAGGCGCGGGCGGGTACCTGGACTGCCCGCCCAAGCGCCAGTTACGGGTGGGCGTGGGCTTGGCGGGCCCCTGCACTCAGAGCAGCCTCGCCGGCCATGGGCAGGGAGAGGCTTAACACCTGGACCAACAGCTGAGGAGAATGCGCCAGGTCCCCCAGAAGTGCAGGCCCGCCGGCACCGTCCTCCAATTCTCACCGGGCCTCAGCTGCCTCCTCACGGGGCAGGGCTCAGGGAACTGCAGCCCTCCATGGTTGAGCCTCCCCACCGCCGTGGGATCCTGCGCAGCCCCATCCTCCCCAATGAGCAGGCCCCGTGCTCTGCAGTGCCGGGTCCCATCAACCGCCCAAGGGCTGAGGAGTGTGGGTGCATGGCCTGGGACTGGAGGGCAACTCCGCCTGTGCCCCGGTGTGGGATCCACTAGGTGAAGCCAGCTGGTCTCCTGAGTGTAGTTGAGACTTGAAGAACGTTTATGTCATCCTAAGGAATTGTAAATACAACAATCAGCACCCTGCGTCTAGCTCAAGGTTTGTAAATGCACCAATCAGTGTTCTGTATCTAGCTAATCTAGTGGAGACTTGGAGAACTTTTCTGTCTACCACTTTGTGTCTAGCTGAAGGATTGTAAACACACCAATCAGCACCCTGTCAGAATGGACCAATCAGCTCTCTGTAAAACAGACCAATCGGTTCTCTGTAAAATGGTCCAATCAGCAGGATGTGGGTGGGGCCAGATAAGAGAATAAAAGCAGGCTGCCCTAACCAGCCTTTGGTAAGTCACTGGGGTTGCTTTTCACAAAGGGGAGGTTTGTTCTTTTGCCACTTAGGAAATCTTGCTGTGGCTTATTTTCCGGGTTCTAGCCACCTTTATGAGCAGTAACATCGGGAAGGTCTGCAGCTTCACTCTTGAAGTCAGCGAGACCATGAACCCACCAGAAGGAAGAAGCTGTGGACCCATATAAACACGTGAAGGAACAAACTCCGGACGCGTCGTCTTTAAGAACTCTTAACACTCGCTGCAAGGGGTTGCGGCTCCATTCTTGAAGTCAGCGAGACCAAGAACCCACCAATTCTGGACAAATTATGACTTAGCCCCCAATAAACGTCTCAGTGAGTCAATAGTTACCTGTTTCTCTCTCTTCCCAGCAGGCGGTTAGGCATCCCGCTTTCTCTGGACTTTTGTTTGCCCTCATCGATTTTTCTCTTGTAGAACTGTGAGTTACAAAATTCTTTTATTACTAAACAAAAGAAAAGGAGAAATCCCACAAAAGTGAAAGGAAGGAGTTGGTGGAAAGAAAAAAACGTTGCATCTACTGTACCTTGCTTCAGATGCTTTTAACGTGTAGCTCCACATTGCTCTGTGCTCAGAAGGCCCAAACCTTGCTTAAAAGACTTACTTTTCTGAAAAAGAAGACTGACATCTTCATTTTTCACTGGGAGCCATAGACTCTAATAATGCCAGTTCTGGTATCAAGAATATGTATGTGGGCTAGGTGCAGTGGCTCATGCCTGTAATCCCAGCATTTTGGGAGGCCACGGTTAGCAGATCAGCTGAGGTCAGGAGTTGGAGACCAGCCTGGTCCGCATGGGAAAACCACGGTCTCTATTAAAAACTACCAAAATTAGCCAGGTGTGGTGTGCACACCTGCAGTCCCAGCTAATAGGGAGGCTGAGGCAGGAGAATTGCTGTAATCTGGGAGGCGGAGGTTGCAGTGAGCTGAGATTGCACCACTGAACTGCAGCCTGGGTGACAGAGCAAGACTCCCATCTCAAAAAGAAAAAAATATATATGTATGTATGTGTGTGTGTTTTACAAAATTTAGTAGCATGGTATCTTGTGATGGAAATCCGTATACCTAAAATATTTTACAAGTAACGACAACAACAAAATAAGGCTGTTTAAACTTGGATAATATTTTTAAAAAATTTTTGATTCAAAGAAATTCATTGAGCCCAAATAGTCTGTGACTTTAAAAAAATAAAAAAAATTAAAAAACGCCATTGAGGTTACTGAGAACCTAATCACAACTAAGGAGCCATAGGCAGAAACTAAATTGTAGCCCATGCATATTCTCTTTCCTTTTTCAAAACAAATGATGTTTTGAGAGGCAAAGTTGCTCATTGTGATTGTTATAAATTATCATATTAACTCAGATGTGTAACATTAGTTATTAAAATCAATTATATTTTCTCTTGGAGACATTTTATTGAGGAAGAATAAATAACACAAATTACAATTGTTTTTTAAACTGCAATCCAAGTAGCAGCATAACAATGCAATATCATTTAGTTAATTGCCTCAGCATGTTACATGTTTGAAAGACGCAGTATCTGTACTTCTAACATCATGTAAATCCAATAGGGAGGAAGGAGATCCAGATCTGGATAAGTTAATTTTTTGTATAACATTAGACAGAATACGTTCTATAAGCAGATTAGGTGTTAAAAATCTGCCTGAGGTGTCAGCCCTCCTACTTCTAGTTGATACAGCCTTGCTCTTTTAATTGTTTGGTTTATGAATATCTTTTATTAAGTTTATTTGTTTTAAAGTCTTAGTATCTTTGTTATGCACAGGTTTTAACTTCGTCCTCCTGTTTCTAGTCATGAATCAGCTACACACTTGGATTACAGGGCCATTAAATTTCACTTTTGCAAGAGATCACATCTCCCTTCTCTGTAGCAATCTTTGTCCATAGGATTTGGAAAGAAAACTGGGATCTAATATAGTTATGCATTAACTTTTAAACAATTCCTGTTATCAGCCTAGAATTATCTTCAGTGGTACCTGGTGCCCAAGACATTTCTGAGATTCTGCAAGACAAATTGTCTACCTAATTTTATAGGCTCCTAGAATGACTTTCTTCTTTGCAAAGTCCTTTACAAATAGTCCTTCATTTACTTTCTAAAAAAATGATTGATTTATTGTCCTTAGCTATCTTTCATTTTTGTTTTGTGTTCATTATTTGTTTTAAATGATGATATTGTTTTGTTTCATTTTATTTCCTCTGATGTCATTATAGAATAAATGCATGTAAGTATTTTTCTGTGTTTACCTACTGCCTTAAATCATTTTCTGCTGCTAAAAGAATACTTCAGCTAGATAATTTATAATAGAGTATAATTTAAAATGAACAAATTTATTTGGCTCATGGTTCTGGAGGCGGGGAATACCAAGAGCATGGTGATGGCATCTGGCAAGGGCTTTTGTCTCACTCTGTTGCCAGTTTGGAGTGCAGTGGCATGATCTCAGCTCAGTGCAACCTCTGCCTCTTGGGTTCAAGCGATTCTCCTGCTTCAGCCTCCCGAGTTGCTGGGATTACAGGTGCATGCCACCACACCCAGCTAATTTTTTGTATTTTTAGTAGAGATGGGGTTTCACCGTGTTTGCCAGGATAGTCTCCATCTCTTGACCTCATGATCTGCCTGCCTTAGCCTCCCAAAGTACTGGGATTACAGGCGTGAGCCACTGTTCTCGCCTTGTTTTGTTTTTTAAAGCAGCAGCCACCGTCAAGTATAGAAGCCCATTTGCATGGTGTAGTGCCTACATGTTACAGTTTATTGGACAATAAGCCTCGCTGACACATCCATTTGGAATCTTAATCCAGCGACTTCTACTGCATTTCTACATGATGACAAGGGATCTGATGGAAGGAATTTTATTTAATCATGATTTTAAATTTATTATTCATTTGGATAAGTAAATGAAGCACTAATTTGAACAGAATAATAAAACTATTCTTAAGGTTATGGAAGTTTTGGCACTGCCAGCATAAAACATTTCTCTTAATGTGTGGATCATTACTTATATCATAAAAGTATACTTCATAACACTGATTGAACTAGTTGGAAGCATTCTATTATTTCCAAAGCTGGGTCTCTGTCCAGCATATATAAAAAAATTATTCTAGCATTGGATTGATTAAGAATGAATCTTGGTTGAGAGAAAAAAAGGTCAATGAATACAAGCAAGAAAAAAAGTTGTTAACTTCAGGGAGAAAATAATAAACAGTAATACTGGACAGCAAAGTGAATAGACTAGAACCTTCAAAATCATCATACATGTAGAACTAAGACAAACATCTTACAATAACATCTAAAATATGACTGACATAATAATGATGAATGAAGTTGAACTATGGTACAGAAAGTAAAATATTTTCTAGTTAGGCAGTTTGGGGTAGAAAACAGGATGAGGTAGAATTTAAAGAAAGAACAGACAAATGAAATATCTTTCAAATATATTCATATATAAAACAAGCATCTAGCTTGAAAATAGCTATCTATTTCTAACATGAATTGTATTAAAATTGCAGACTTATAAATCTTAAATCAATTCTGAAGTATGTAGTATCCACAGCAGAAATGCAACGGCAGTTATAATTCACTAAGCTAAAATTCTTCATCGTTTAGGTAAGGAAATAGAATGCAAGTAACTTGTTCTAGATCATGTAGATAGAAGTAGAGTTCTCTGTGATGATAATCCCTTTTTTCCCCTTACTATTTGGCCATTATCTCCGTCTGCATCATTGACTCTCATGCTTCCTCACACCTCCAGAACCTGGAAGTGATGCATGTACTACGTTAGTAAGACAAACACTTACACTTTGTGTATGTGCGCATATGTGTGTAAGGGGGCTGAGTGGTGAGTAGAGTAGGGGAAGAGAGCAGAAGACATAGCATACGCAATTTAAAAAAATATCAAGACCCAGAGCAATGGCTCATGTCTGTAATCCTAACACATTGGGAGGCCAAGGCATAAGGATGGCTGGCTTGAACCTAGGAGTTTGAGACCAGCCTGGGCAACATGATGAGACCCAGTCTCTACAAAAAAATATTTAAAACGTTAACTGGGCATGGTAGCTCACATTTGTAGTCCCACCTGCTTGGGAGGTTGAGGTGGGAGGTTGGTAGAGCCCAGAAGGTCAAGGCTGCAGAGAACAGTGATCGTGCCACTGCACACCAGCCTGGGCAATAGAGCAAGACTCTGTCTCTAAATAAATGTGTAAATCAAGCAATTAAATACTAAGGAATATCCTGATATTCCTGCAGACAAATATCCCTTACTTCCCCTCTTCTTCTCTCCCATAATCCTCTTCATCCCCACAGTGAGATTTACTTTCTTAGTATTCAATGCATATACACAAAACATAAAGTTTACATAGATCATTTGTTAACCTCCTAGAAATCAGCTTCATTTTTGTTGTAGAATTACATATAGTGTCCTGGGCTTGCAAAAAACTATGGAAAATTTATTGAATTTCTGATCCAATGCAGCAAAGAGCCCCCAAAACAACTCTTCAGGCTATTCATTTCAGTCATACAATCAACCTGCCTCATTTTGTTTCCCTCGTTACTGAGCCAAATTGTCATTTAAAGGAGTTAAGCAATTATTTGTTCATTATATAGACACAGACTTGGGCTATGATCCTAGTAGCTGATAATGCAGAATCTCAACTTTCTTATATGAAGAATAGCACAACATTAAAAGGGCAAATGTCTGGGTATCAGATTTTTCTTCCAGTTTATCCCTATCTAGGACTATCATAAAATGTGTCAATCCCCTTTTCTTCAATACCTGTAGGTTTCCTGTCATTGAAATTGAAATGACTCGTTTGATGTCCAGTCTGTCCATATCTTAATCATTTCCACGAGATTGTATTATTTTCTAAAAGTAAAGATAAAGTGTTCTCTAAATGAGAGAATCTTCAATTCTTTCTTTGTTTTGTTTTGTTTTTATTTTTATTTTTAATTATACTTGAAGTTCTAATGTCCATCAGTGACAGACTGGATTAAGAAAATGTGGCACATATACACTGTGGAATACTATACAGCCATAAAAAAAGGATGAGTTCAATCCTTTGTAGGGACATGGATGCAGCTGGAAATCATCATTCTCGGCAAACTATCACAAGAAGAGAAAACCAAACACCGCATGTTCTCACTCATAGGTGGGAATTGAACAATGAGATCACTTGGACACAGGAAGGGGAATTCTTTACACTATAAATTTTATATTATAAAATAGAAACATCTGTTCAGTAAGGGAAGTTAATAAAATATTTTAAAAAGAAAAAATTACTAATGGTAAAATTACTACAGAACTATGAACTTTAAATATTTTATAGAGATAAGAAACAGTAAGTTACAGAAATTTGGAAATCAGAACTGGTATTTAATTTCCAGATACATAACTTTAATGATTGCATGGCTTTAGATAAATGCTTTATCCAAATTCTCAGTTTTCCCCTTCTGTAGAACAGTGACAATAATTTACCTGCATCACGTAGTTCTAAGAATAAGAGGAGTTATAATTTTTGTTCAGAAATTACATGTGCTTTTTCGGTATCTGTTTATCCAGAGTACTTGCAGTCACAATGTTAGACTCATTCCAATAAAAAAGAAATGTGTCTATCATGTTTCGAGAAAGGCACTGAGTTCTATATCTTCCAAATGGTCCCTTGTGCCATACTTCCTGTATATAATTCACAAAATACCCAAAAGAACCCACCTCTCAGTGGAGTACAGATTTGAACTCTGCTTAAATCTGGTGCCTGAGTGGACAATGACATATATATACACACATATATGTCATATATAAACGTATATATATGAATACATATGTAATATATATTTATAAACATACATGCATATATGTATACATATACATGCATCTAAGCATGTGCATATCTTCAAGTTCCAAAACACTGACATCTCAATTTAACTCCCAATATATATTTAATTTATGCTATTTTATTCTCAAATTCATGTTAAAGATTATTGGAAACCAAACAACGTGACAGTCTCTTTGATATTTACTAGATATATTTTCTTACTGAATATAAGTTTTTCATTTCTACTGTAACATCTTTTTAATCTTACTGCATGTCTTAAGTAAATCATCCAGTGTATCAGGAATATTGGAAGGTGTTGGTAAGCTTTTATCTGCTGAGTTGGATCCGTGTAAGTAATATACTAGAATCATTCTGGCCATGGAAGTGAACTTTTTGTTCAATGAACTGGATACTTGCCTTAACTTGCCTATATTTTAAGTAAAGGCTTTATATTAGTTAGAGGAGTAGAGTCTTTTTGCATTTCCGTTTTTAGTGCTAAAACACAGAAAATAGCCAAGATACAGCAAGTGATATGAAGTAGTTCTCCATATAATTTATAGTGAACTAAGGGATATATTTAAATTTACTGAATGGGAAATTTGATCAAGCCTCATCATTTAATCAGAATAGATGGTTGTTGTACAATACCCAGATGCACATGAGATGTGCCTATTTCATTATGAAACCAGAATAAGAAAGGTAGAGTGAACTGCAGATTATCCAGAAGTATCCACTAAGGAATTGTTTTATTGTTTAATTGTTAGATGAGTTAACATTTTAAATAACCTTGATTTGTCTGAAACAGGTAAAATAAGATGTGCTGCTTCCTCTGCTTAGAGCAGCAGTACCCAATCTTTCTGGCACCAGGGACTTGTTTCATGGAAGACAATTTTTCCATGGATGGGGAAGGGGAATGGTTTCAGGATGATTCAAGCACATTACATTTATTGTGTATTTTATTTCGATTTTGTGTCAGTATATACATAAATTAAGCAGCTGCCATGACTGCCTTTTAAGACCACTGTCATTTGTAATCTCAAGCAATTGATCCTCTTGTAGCATGGACAAAGTCAATTCACCTGGGTTATTCAGAAATGGGTCATGGATCCATTCTTTCCCAGTTCGAGGTTCTTTTGTGGTTGGGAAATAATGCACAACCTTTTTTTTTTTTTTTTGAGATGAAGTCTTGCTCTGTTGCCCAGGCCAGAGTGCAATGGTATGATCTCGGCTCACTACAACCTCAGCCTCCTGAGTTCAAGCAATTCTCCTACCTCAGGATCCTGAGTAGCTGGGATTACAGGAGCCTGACACCATGCCCGGCTAATTTTTGTATTTTTAGCAGAGACAGTGTTTCACCATGTTGGTCAGGCTGGTCTTGAACTTCTGACCTTGTAATCCACCCACCTCAGCCTCCCAAAGTGCTGGGATTGCAGGCATGAGCCACCACACCCGGTAATGCACAAACTTTTGAAAGCCGAGATAAGTGGTCATGCAGCAGCTGAGAGAGCAAAGGCCCTGCCTGGTTCAGTCTCTTTCAAAATTTCTACTAATGTTTGAAACATGCCAAAAATCCCAACGTTCACTCATTGCCCCCATAATTCCAGTTTGGCTTTGAAAGGAGCCATTTTTGAAGACTTGAACACAGTTGTCATTCGCCCCTGAAGTGACAAATTGAGTATATTGAGCGGTTTGTATAAGTCATGCAGGTAAGCAAGTTTTGCGACCCATTCTGTATTACTGTAATGTGCTGTCAGTGGTGACTGTTTTTCTAAAAGAAATCTCTGGAGTGGCTCTCATAATTCAAAAACTCCAACCAGTAATACACCTTTAGAAAAACATCTCACTTCTGTGTATAAGAGAAGATGTGTGTGCTCTGTGTCCATCTCCCCACAGAGCTGTGCAAACAGATGTGGATTAAGGGCATGTACTTTTATGTCACTGATAATTTTAATCATGCTCTGCAAAACATTGCTAAGGTGACATTTTTTTTGGCTAGCCAGCATTTCTTTATGGATAACACAGTGTGTAGATTCACATTCAAGGGATACTTCTTTGACTTGAGTGGTGAAACTAGAAAGCCATCCAGTCATGGCAGCTGCTTTATCCGTGCATATACTGATACAAAATGACCAATTCCGTTTTCCTTATATGTAACCATTCAAAGACTTGAATGTTTCTGCAGCTGTGGTGTTGGTTGGCAACAAAAGTGCAAATAACATATCCCAATGTGCATCCTCCTGAAAAATATATCGCACAAAAACAAGCGTTGTTGCCTTTTTTGTCAACACCAGTAGACTCGTCAACCTGGATTGCACTCCATGGTAACATTAATTCTCCCTAATAATTGTTCTTCAATATCTTCTACTGTTCCATCAATTTGTCTAGTTATGGTGTTAGCCAAAAGAGGAACACGTGCCACCTTTTGAACTGGAGCCTTTACTATAAGTTTATGACAAATGTTCTTAGCAGCAGGTAGGATCAACTCTTCACCAATAAGGGCTTCTTAGCTTTAGCAATGTGGTTAGCCACTACGAATGATGTTCTCAGTGCAGACACATTTGATGAAGTGGTGGCCTTTAATAATTGCTTCTGTTCTTCATGTTCACATTTTTTTTTTCTTTAGAAAAACTCCAAAGGCTTATCTTTTAATGCAGGGTACTTGGTCTCCATGTGGCAAAGCAGTTTTGAAGGTTTCATGGCTTTGTTAGATAACCAGTCACCACATATTATACAAAGTGGGCTTGGAGAATATGAATCACCTGTTGCAATGAACCTGTAATTTAAGTAGGACTCTTGGTATTTTATTTTAAATGCAGCTTTTTTGTTGTTGTTGTTTTTGGTGGCAGTCATAGAGTCTTCTACTGCCTCATCATTGGGGTCTTTCTCCCTTTTCAAAGAAACTCTCCAGTGACTTTGTTTTTTACTCATTTTGGCTAGGGTTAGCTTGTGGGCTTACTAAAACTGTGACGAAGTATGCAGTGCAGGAAAGAGACATGGATCGAAGTGGCATATAAAATAATGGGCAGATCAGGCACAATCTAAAATAAGTGTTGAATTCTGACTTAAAGCCTGCATCAGACGCAACTGTACAATTGAAGTATATCAACTCACTTTCCACTATAAAGCCAGCCATCAGATGCAGCTGTACAATTGAAATACATCAAAAGCTTATCTTTTAATGCAGGATTCTTGGTCTCCAGTGGCAAAGCAGTTTTGAAGGTTTCGTGGCTTCGTTAGATGACATCACTTGCCACTATAAGCCTGCCACTGGATGCAGCCTGTCACTTGCCACTCACTGATAGGGTTTTGATATGAGTCCACAAGCAATTGATTTATTATGGTCTTTATGCAGTCAAACTTCTCCACTAATGTTAATCTGTATTTGCAGCCACTCCCCAGCACTAGCATCACTGCCTCAGTTCCACATCAGATCACCAGACATTAGATTCTCATAAGGAGCATGCAACCTAGATCCCTCATATACATAGTTCACAATAGGGTTTGCACTCCTGTGAGAATTTAATGCTGATCTGACAGGAGGCAGAGCGCAGGTAGTAATGCGAGTGATGGGGAGCGGCTGCAAAGATAAATGAAGTTTTACTCATTTGCCAGCTGCTCACTTCCTGCTGGGCAGCCCAGGTTCTAACAGACCATGGTACTGGTCCATGCACCAAGGTTTGGAGATCCCTAGCTTAGAAAGTGTATTTTGAAAACTTTTTTTTTTTTTTTTTTTGAGACGGAGTCTCGCTCTGTCGCCCAGGCTGGAGTGCAGTGGCCGGATCTCAGCTCACTGCAAGCTCCGCCTCCCGGGTTTACGCCATTCTCCTGCCTCAGCCTCCCGAGTAGCTGGGACTACAGGCGTCCGCCACCTCGCCCGGCTAGTTTTTTGTATTTTTTAGTAGAGACGGGGTTTCACCGTGTTAGCCAGGATGGTCTCGATCTCCTGACCTTGTGATCCGCCCGTCTCGGCCTCCCAAAGTGCTGGGATTACAGGCTTGAGCCACCGCGCCCGGCCTATTTTGAAAACTTTTTTAAAAAGTTCCCTGCTGCTATGGAATGGGTCGTTCTAAACAAACCCAATTTAAAACACACTAATTGCTTTTGGTTGGTCTTAAAATAGACCAAAATCTTTAACATGGCTTAATATGACTCAGCTTGGCCTGGCCCCTGCTTCCCTCCAGTCTTGTCTCTACTTTTCAGACTCCAGTCAGCCAAAAAAAAAAAAAAAATGTTTTCAGTCAGTTGTATTGAGCATGTTCCCTCTTGATAGTGGACACATCCTGATTCCCTGTATCTGAAACGCTTTACTGTTTGCCTAGCTAACTGCTATTCTTTAGACTCAGTCAAATATTGTTTCCCATGTCAAGCCTTTCCATAACTTCCAGAGCATCATAAAATTTATTCTAAATTTGAAAAATTTATTTGTAGGATTACCTAGTTACTCTGTTTTTCTCACTAGAGCTTGCAATCTCTTCTCTCTCATATATATGTCACAAATAGCCGAGTTTATAGTGTCTGACATAAAAGTGGGTGAAGTGGGTGTTCAGTACAATGAGTTAAACATATTAAGTACAATATACAAAGAAGCCAGGCTCCAAAGTCCACGTGTGTTAAGAACTTTATTCCTATGAGATATTTAGAAAAGGCAAATCTATGGAAGAGGAAAGCAGAGTAGTGTCTACCTAGGACTGAGAGTGGCAATGGGAATGGGGATAAACTATTAACTGGCATGAGGAATCTTACCAGAATGAGCAAAATGTTCTAAAACTAGATTATAGTGATGGTTGCAGGACTCAGAAAATTTACTACAAATCATTAAATTTTACATTCAAAATGGGTGAATTTTATGATATGTAAATTATTTCATCAATAATGGTCAATAGTTTGGTGTGTTCTGGCCTTTTTGTTAGCCATGACTTAAACCTACTTACGAAAGCTTCCTTTATGTCCACCTATAATGACCTTGTGAGTGCTTTCGCAGATTCCCTTAGACCTTCTTATTCATTTCTATGTGCCTCCTCATGGCTTCTCTGGGTCTTTGCCTTAACAGCCTGCATCACATGGTTTTTTTGAATATCATCCTGGACTACTGAAACCACTTTCCCTATTTATCAGACAGACTGGAGTTCCTGTGGTTTTCAGATCTCTAGGGTGGGTCTTGGCCAATTAATAGCTGCTGTGGGAGGATGGAGAGAAAGCTTCCTTAACTTTATGGGGAGCAAACTCTGAGCTGTAATGCCTGCTCCTGATAAGACTGATGGCATCTTTTCAGTATCTCTGTCTGGAAATGCACCTTCTCAGCATGTTTTCCTTCCCTTTCCTGTTTTGTGGATATAAGATTTATCAGATTCTGGGAGCTCTTTTTAAATAAATTCCTTGCTCAAGAACCTGCACCTCAGGGTCTCTTTCTGGCAGGGCTTGACCCAAGATGCTGACCCTTCCAGGAGCACCTGTTTTGATGTTGCGAATTTTCAAAAATAATTGTGAGAAATGTACTGTTATCCTAGTATTTTGTATTCTTTTTCACAAGTCCCAGACTTCACATATTCTGTAACTGTTGAGGATGCCCTGAAAGGTTCTTCCTGCCCTTCTTCCCTTACATACATTTCAGATCTAGCCTAGACGTTATCTTGACTCAAGAAGTAGGGCTGGACACAGTGGCTCATGGCTGCAATCCTAGCCCTTCGAGGGGCTAAGGTGAGCATGTCAAGAGTTTAATGCTACAGTGGGCTATGTTCACGCCACTTGGCTCCAGCCTGGGTGACAGAGCAAGACCCCATCTCTATTAAAATAAAATAAAATAAAACAAAACAAAATAAAAAAAAAATTAAAAGCCACCCTCTTAAATTCTAATATAAATTGAGTATTTCACCTCTGACTCCATTGTATTCTGTGCTTCCATATTTATAGCATTTAATTCACTTTATAAAAATTCCCGTTTTATTATTGATCTTTCCTTCTCAACTGTGCAAATCTGAGAGCAGAGATTTTATCTTTTATATTTAGCTTCCTCGTGCCTAGTATAACATATAAAAGGTATGTGATTAATACTAATTGATTCAAAATAATTGAGTAATCTGTATTCATATGGAATGCCATGTAATACCTATAAGTTTCAGAAAGTTGTAGAGCCATTTATACATATAAATTTTCTTATGTAATTATCTATATATATTTATTTGAAAAATAAGCACTAGTGTCTGTGTATTGAAGGGCATTTATGATTTATAATTCATAATTTAACCTTGCGTCATAATTTTACTCAAGCAAATAGTTAATGAAATGTAAGAAAGAAAGAAGAAAAGCATGCAAGGAGGGAGCTTGAGAACTGATAGGCTTTATGAATTGCCAGAGCAGGGAATATTGTTTTTGTTGTGGTGGTTATTGTTGTTGTTGTTGTTGTTGTTGTTCTTGATAATATTAATGTTGTTCTGCTGGAGAAGAAGCAAGGTTATGTTCAGTATCAGTTATATTCTGACAAGTAAAATTCAGTATTACTCATATCCCGACAGGTACTGCCTTTTCAGCTTAGACATAAGCTGAAAGAAGCCACATTATTTGGCTATTATTAGGATTGTATAGCACTGTAGAATTATTATAGTTAACAATAATAGATTACATAGTTTTAAATAGCTAGAAGGAGAATATTGAATATTTCCAACATAAAAAAGATAAATGTTTAAAATGATGGATGTGCTAATTATCCTCATCAGATCACTATGCATTACGTGTATTGAGACATCACTATAAACCTCATGGATATGTTCAATTATTAGTTGTCAGTTAAAGAAAGAGTCCAATCTTGGCCACGCGTCTTGGTGTAGCAAGCAGGCTCAGAGCTGCTCTCGCTGCTGTCATGGTTCGTTTGCTAAACTGCATCGTCGCTGTGTCCCAGAACATTGGCGTCAGCAAAACAGGGACCTGCCCTGGCCGCCGCTCAGGAATGAGTTCAGGTATTTCCAGAGAATGACCACAACCTCTTCAGCAGAAGGCAAACAGAATCTGGTGATTATGGGTAGGAAGATCTGGTTCTCCCTTCCTGAGAAAAATCACCCTTTAAAGAACAGAATTAATTTAGTTCTCAGTAGAGACCTCAAGAACCTTCAGAAGGAACTCTTTTTTTTTTTTTTTTTTTTTTGCCAGAAGTCTGGATGATGCCTTGAAACTTAATAACCAGAATTAGCAAATGAAGTAGACATGATTTGGATGGTTGGTGGCGGTTCTGTTTTATAAGGAATCCATGAATCACCCAAGCAATCTTAAACTGTTTGTGACAAGGATCATTCAGGACTTTGAAAGTGACACATTTTTTTCCAGAAATTGATTTGGAGAAATATAAACTTCTGCCAGAATACCGAGGTGTTTTCTCTGATGTCCAGGAGGAGAAAGGCATTAAATACAAATTTGAAGTACATGAGAAGAATGATTCATATGAAGGTGTTTTCTGGTTTAAGTTGTTCCCCCTCCCTCTGAAAAATGTTTGTATTTTTACTTTAGAAAAAAATACTTTTGTTGACTTTAGATCTATGGATCATTATTTCTAAGCAATGTGTTTTTATTCCCCACTAACCTAGACTATATCCGATATCATTTATGAAACATTCTTGCTATAAGTAAGTGCCTCTCCAACACCCTGACTGAGTCCCAAGCACCTGCTACAGTGAGCTGCCTTTCCACACACATCGCATATGGCACTCTTGCCAGTCCTTGGCATTTTCGGGCTTTTCAAATGTTGGTAGCGTTTATTAAAGATGAAGATGCACATACCCTTCCCCTGAGCACTTTCACTAGTGGGAAATACCAAAAATTTCCTATGTGTATATCCAGAGGTTTGTAGACAAATGTTGCAGCCTTGTTTGTAACAGTGAAACAATTGAAAACAACCTGGAAGTGCAGTGATGGAAAAATGAGTATATTTCTGTCTCAGATTGGTGAACCCAAAGCGGATTCCAAGACTGAAATTTCAGTGAAAGCAGTTTATTTGCTAGGTCTTACCAGAAATTATCAATTGAGGTATGGAGAAATGGAGCTGAGACGGTAAGGAAACCAGTTTAAAGTCAGTGAGCAAGTTCTCATTGGTAACAAGCTCCATACTGCTGAGATACAGGGAAACCGAGGGGAGCAAGCTGGAGTATTTATCACCCACTCTTTCCTTTTCAGCTCCCTGTCCTGTGTGTGGGCGGAAAGTACTCCAGCTTCTCTACAGCAAGTCCCAGGTGTTTGCAGTAAGAAGCTGCTGGCATGCATGGGAATAGTGAATGCCAAGCACTTAAAGCAATTCCGTGTTTAACTATGTAATGTCTTCATACTTTTTTGTTTGTTTTTTTTTGTTTGTTTTGTTTTCCAGACAGCTTTTCACTCCTGATTCCCAGGCAGACTGCGGTGGCGCAACTTCCGCTCACTGCAACCTCCGCCTTCCAGGGTTCAAGCGATTCTCCTGCCTCAGGCTCCCGAGTAGCTGGGACTACAGGCGCGGGCCACCAGGCCTAGCTGATTTTGTGTTTTTGGTGGGGATGGGATTTCACCGTGTTGGTCAGTCTGGTCTCAAACTCCTGACCTCAAGGGATCCACCCGCCTTGGCCTCCCAGAGTGCTGGGATTACAGGTGTGAGCCACCGCACCTGGCAGATCTTCACACTTTTTGTGTAGTAAAAAGTATAAAGCCACACATGGTTTATTTGAAATAATTTATAATTTTTTAAAAAATACAAAAGCAGGAAAACTAATTCTAAGTTCAAGTGAGGGATGATGGTAGTTGGAACCAAAGGGTTGCATGTAGTACGAAATTGTGATTTAAGATATATCTTAAAGTTGGAAGTGGCAGGATATTCTGATGGAGTTTAACTTTGGTTTGGGGCCCACTGAGCTTGAGATGCCTTTGAGAAATGAAGGAAGTAGAGAGAGAATACAGGAAAAACTGGCCAGGCACAGTGGCTCACTTTGGGAGGGCTAGGCAGGTGGATCACTTGAGACCATCTTGGGCAACATGGTGAGGCCCCGTCTCTACAAAAAGTACAAAAATTATCTGGGCATTGTATTGCACACCTGTAGGCCCATCTACTCGGAGGGCTGAGATGGAAGGATCAATTGAGCCCGCGAGTTCAAGGCTGCAGTGAGTCGTGATTGTGCCACTGCACTCCAGCCTGGGTGACAGAAGAGACCCTGCCTGTCTCAAAAAAGAATCTGAAAACTGGCCGCGTGTGGTGGCTCATACGTGTAATCCCAGCACTTTGGGAGGCCGAGGCAGGCAGATCACAAGGTCAGGAGATTGAGACCGTCCTAGCTAACACGGTGAAAACCCGTCTCTACTAAAAATACAAAAAAAAAAAAAAAATTAGCTGGGCGTGGTGTTGGGTGCCTGTAGTCCCAGCTACTCGGGAGGCTGAGGCAGGAGAATGGCGTGAACCCAGGAGGCGCTGGAGCTTGCAGTGAGGGAAAATTGTGCCACTGCACTCCAGCCTGGGCAACAGAGCAAGACTCTGTCTCCAAAAAAAAAAAAAAAAATCTGAAAACAATGGAACCATGCCTTCAGAATTCTAGAAAGTTATTTTCAACTAATAAATCTATTCACCCAAATAATCAAGGGTCAAGGTAAAATAATACATTTTTAGACAAGCAAAGACTCAGGGGTTATCTCCATGTACCCTTTCTTGGGAAGCTATTGGAGAAAATGCTCCAGCAAAATGAAGGAGTACACAAACCAGAGAATGACATGGATCCAGCAAATAGTATCCAACACAGGCAATATTTCAGCCATGGAGCTGGCTTTAAAAAGCAGTAAAAATATTAATAGATTACCCGGATAGGGTGGCCCATGATTGTAGCCTCAGCTACTCAGGAGGCTAAGCAAGAGGATGGCTTGAGCACAAGAGTTCCAGACCAGCCTTCTCTTAAAAATAATAATAGGTTATTGCCAGATTTGGGGCATTTGGAAAGAAGTTCATTGAAGATAAAGCGAAAGTAAAAAAATAAGGGGGAAGGATTGGTTGGGTAATCATTAATTCTAGGGCAGAAAGAACTACAGGATAGGAACTAAGAGCATAATACGCTGTTTTTCTCAACAATTAACAATATGTACATAGTCATAATGATGTGGCAACTGCTTAGCCCCTAAATCTGTTAACTACTTTGGGACAATATGGGAGGAAAAGTGAAGATAGTGATGGCATAAGAGATAAATCTTCATCTGTCATATCAAGAAATAACTAATGTATAAATTAACCAAGAAATGACTAAGTAGTTATAGTGGGAAAAAAATAGAAGACATTGCTAAAGGAGTTAAAAATCATTGCTTTGGAGAATTAGGAGGGATAGGGCCGGGGACTGTTAGGATGTGTTATAAATTGTAGAGGCTTTTTTAAATTACATGTATTAATATAGGCATTCACTTGAAAAAAAAAAAAAATAATAATTTGGAAAAACCCATGAAAGTAACTTCCAGAAGGAAAAACTAAGAGAATGAAAAGGGTTTGCCTCTGGAAAGAACAACTGCCAGGACTGTTGTTTTCACTGTAAGACTTTTGGAGCCTTTTGATTGTACTTAACCATTTTCATACATTTCTTTAATGTAAAGAATTCTACCTTAATAAAAAGTTACACTCATTAAAAAAAATAAAAATAAAAAATAAAATAAAGTCAGTTTAAAAAAGTTTCAGACAATTATCAGGCCTCAGCAAGTAGAAATCAAGAAATATACAGTCATTCTTCATTGGCTGAAAATCATAACATGACTCTAGAATGGTATGTGAATTTTTATTTTCATTCTCTGGGCGTGGCAGTAGATATAAGACAGGCCATTTAGCATACATTGAGAGATGTGTGCGCATATATGCATGTGCTATTGCATGCATGCATTTAAAAATATTTAATATCATTTGTAACTTTGAGGAGTCTAATCTGTTGCTATATGAGTAATCATTAGGTTGTTCTATATCTATTAACCTTGTTGATCATCACCAGTCTGAAAGAAGCTAACGTAAAATCACAAAATGCCATGAAGCTGAGAACTAGTGACCCCAGGACTAAGGAACTGACTAATGGCAAAATCTTTAGGGTTATGCCTAAAATCCTCATTCTTGTGAAATGTTCTCTTTTAGAATATTTCATCTGGGACACATATGGCTTCACCAGATAAACCGTTTTACTTTACATTTTGGACAGTCAATCCACAGATGTCACATTACCAACACCACTGAATTCTCTGAAAATAATAATAATACATAAACGGTAAAGGGAATGAATTGGTCACTACGACTTGACAGACTAAGTGATGTAGATCTCAGGAGTTTGGCACTGAAGATTTTCCTCTTGGGTGCTAAACTGCAGCATAAGAAAGAAATCACCAGATAATTCAATAGAAATTATATTCTTCCTTCATTTTGTTTTTTTTTTTCTTCTCTTTTTCTGTTTTATCTTTCTCTTATTTTTCTTTTCTTTTATTTTCTGTCCTCCTCCAACTTTTTCTTCATCTAATTTCTCCTTTTCTCCATTTTTTATTCCCTCTCTTCCTTCTCGATTCTATTCTTCTTCCTTCCTATTTTTCAGCCTTCCTTTCTTCCCTCCTTTCTTCCTTTCCTTGTCTCCTCCTTCCTTCCTTCTTTTTCTCCTCCTCCTTCTTCTTCCTCATCTTGTTCTGGTTTGTACTATTGAAAACTTTGTATTAAAGCTTTGCATTATTAACACATTATTAACATTATTAAGACAGTGAAATTCATGTCTTAAAAAAAATTAGCCAGGTGTGGTGGCACACACATGTATTTCCAGCTACTTGGGAAGCTGAGGCAGGAGGGAGGCTAAGGCAGGAGGATCACTTGAGCCCAGGAGGTCAAGGTTGCAGTGAGCTGTGATTGCACCACTATGCTACAGCCTGGGTGACAGAATAAGAACTTGTTTCAATAAAAACAAACAAACAAAACATTTGTATTTCTGAGGAAACACTCAGACAGCAAACCATGACTTGAGAAAGGATATTATCTTATAGGGCAAAACTCATTCCAATTTAGAAAATTTAAGACAAAAAATTATTTTACTTAAGAGAAAGTGTGAGAAATAGATATTTAAACAACATGCGACTTGTCATTAATTTGGTAACTTCGCTGGAATAGCAGTGAGGATAATTAATACAGTTGATTCAATAGGCCAATGGTTCTCTATTCAAACTTCTGTATATTTAAAAATATATAAATTTTGATTGCATATCAAATCTGTGGTTAAAATATCTTGGGTTGGCCAAGGATATATTTTAAAAGTTCCATGAATTATTGTACATTAGTATATTCTTTATTTGAAAAATGATAGACTTTATTTGCTGTATTTCTTAAATGAAGGAGAAGAACATGTAAGTTGTCCTCAATGTTTTATTTCAATACTTACGGTATCCAGGACATAATACGTCTTTCTTCTAAAATTAAGTAAACTGAGAAGCTTCTTCATTCTAATTCTACTTCTCTGAATCATGAGTTCAAAATAGAACTCTTGGGACAGCCAAACCTCATTCTCTTTTTATTTCTTCCAAAGGCACTTCTCTAACCAACTGTATTCCACCTTAAGGGAATCATTGCTTATCCAGAGTCCCTGTATGACCTGTTGACAATGGTTTAAATATATCCGTTCAATGAAGCATGGCCAAATAAAGTATTGGTCAAACTTTTATATAAAAAGTAACTGAGAATTATGTTGAAATGCCAGATTAGGAGTCAGTAAGTCTGTAGGGCCTGAGATTCTATTTTTCTAATAAGCTGTCTCATGAGGCAGAAACTGTTAGTCATGGACCACTACGAGTGGAGCGGGAGTCAGCAGTACTCACCTATGGTCTGGCCTACTTCTGTATTTACTAACTAGGTGAAAGTTCTTGCATTATGTGGCAGGTCATAGTGTTTTTTTGTTTTTGTTTTTTGAGAGAGAGTCTTGCTCTGTCACCCAAGTCTGAGTGCAGTGGCATGATCTTGGCTCACTGCAACCTCTGCCTCCCAGGTTCAAGTGATTCTCCTGCCTCAGCCTCCCAAGTAGCTGGAATTACATGCACGCACCACCATGCTTGGCTTATTTTTGTATTTTTAGTAGAGATGGGGGTTTCTCTATGTTGGCCAGGCTGCTCTTGAACGCCTGACCTCAGGTGATTCACTCTCAGCTTCCCAAAGAGATGGGATTACAGGTGTGAGTGATCCCGCCCGATCAGGTCATTTTTGAACAGCTATTATATGGTTCTGGCATCCGTTAGAAAAAATAAATATATATATACTAAGGCATAGCCTCTGCCTTTAAGAGCAAACCATAATCTAGTTAGGAAGCATATCTCTAAACCTAAACTTGGTGCCATATAACTGACTAGGCTGATGATAATGACAGGGAGAATTAGCTCAGTTATGTTATTCCAAAACAATTAGTCAACAGCAGCATATGATTGCCTGTTCAGACGTACAGTGGAATCGACGTTCAGGGAAGGGAAAACGTGTTAAGCATGGAGGTGGTCCATGAAGGATAGATAGGTGAGAGCGGGTGTGGTTAAGAAAACATTGACAATATTTTAAAATGGAAAAAATTAAAAACAAGAAACACCCATATCTGGGCTTTATGACTGGTTTTCCACTCCACTATGGACTCCTTTCAGAGAGGAGAAAATGCCTGTGCTTCCTACTGTATGCGCCATGCTTTTTGGCATATAGCAGAAGATTTCTGCTATATGCAGAACAACTGTAATCTGTCAGTTGTACATGTGAAATTAATAAAGAAGAGATGATTTGGCTGTAATGATTAATTGGATGAAAGATAAATTTATTTGGAGAAATAACAAAATGACTAAGTATGTACTGAGATGATAAGAATAACATTTTCAGGGTAAGTTTGATTAATATTTGTATCTATCTAGTTACCAATCTATCACATATATTTTTAAATAAAGAATAAAAAGGAGTTTGCATGGAATATTTATTAAGAACTAAGAATCTTCAAATGAAGTGTTTGATGTGGCACTAAGTTTAGGAATCTCTAGTCCAATGACAAAAATAATAAGTTAAAACTTATTGAATCTAAATATAAAAATCCAATTTTATATGGTGATTTTTTCACACTGCAGTGTGCCTCAGATGAGCTTGCATTATTGAAAGAAAAATATGTTCAAAACAAAATCAAGCTTAATTAGTTTTAATTACAAGTAAAGATGTTAATATTAAATAATACATTCAGTTTGGAGAATGAGTAGTGGAAGAGGTGTTTAAAAATTGTAACTGCTTCAGCTCCCTCCTTGCCTCCCACCACACACACACACACACACACACACACATTAGGTTTAGAATAATTAGGCTGTATTGTAATTTTCATTAAAACATAATTATCCAAGTACAATGATGATGGATTTCTAGGTGACTTTTAACTGATATTGACCTCTTAGAGACTACGTAATTCATCTTAAGGGATTAAATTGATTTTTAAATTCAGGGACAGCTGACTCATGGTGAGAACATGTAGCTTGAGGTTGGTATTATGTATATTCTTGCCTTTAAATAAGTGGAATGTGCCACTGATAAGTTGATTCAGCTTTCTCTTATAATAATGTAAAAAATAATGTGCATCATGCCATATATTTATGTGCTGATGACTCATTCTATCCAATGGCCTGGAGAACCATCCATTATATGAAGGTACAGTAAAAATGGGAAGAGCATGAAAACTCCAGTGATGCAGGCTGTTATTTTAAAACTTACAGATGATTGTTTTCAGGAATCCATGGGAAAGCATAGCAAAATAATATCAATTCAATGTTTCAGGAATATAGCAGATGCAGATATATTTTAAGGAATGATAATATATTTCTTCTGCTGTTATATCAGCTATTAGGGTGGAAAAGAGAAGTTCTATTAACGATGACCTTTTATGATAAGGTCTGAACATTGTTAGGAGATTGAAATTACCTTTAATATTTGACTTTAAGATCACCCCAGATACTTCAACAACTTGGTTTTGAAAATCAATTTCTACATTTTTCAGTTTTATCTAATTGTTTTACTTTTTTCTAATTGTTTTTTAGTTACTCAATCTCAATAAGCAGCTTAATACTACTTTTTTGTGAAACCCAAAGAGTCTTTCATGACTGCAAAAATTACTGGTCTATACGCTGGTTTATGATTCTTTTTAAATTCAAAACTAGTGTTGTGTGGCTGGTTCACTTTTTGGTGAACTTAGAACACAATCCTCCCAAATGAGTCAAAACTAATGTTTTATCAAGCTGCTGATTTGACCTAGAAGATTTACAACTTCCATTAACTTCAGTAAACAAGACTAAATGATTGTCACTGCTATTTAGATATTATTTTAGAATTATTTCACAAACACTGTCAGATTGTTTTATGTAAACTTTCAAGTTATTTATGCTACCACGGGGAAGTCTGCATCTAAAAGGGATAACCCGACTTCAGAAGTGGGGAAGAATAACACAATCTTCTACTATATGACACTTACTATTTTGTTATTTTTCTTTTGCATACATTATTTCAGATCCTCAAAATTACTTTAGGGAACATAAGCAAGGTATCATAGTTCTGAAATTTGCATTAAATTTACTCATTTGACTAACCATCTATTTATTTAGTGAATGCTTTGTCAAATTCCTACATGTGCTTGTGTTGTAGGAATGCAAAGATAGGAACAACAACAATAACAATAACATGAAATAGAGAAAGAAATGCACCTGTCCTCGTGGATTTTTAGCCTAACAGAAGAGACAGGTAGAAAACAAAACAATTGCACATTAGAAAACGAAAACATGCATAGATAGATAAGGGAGTACTCTGAAACATCTAGGAGCAAGGAAAGAATCGTGAAGGACATCTGCTAAGAAGTAAAATTTAGCTGAATCCTGAAGTGCAAATATCTTTAAATATTTTCTCTTTTTCATCATTTTGTTTCTCTCCTTTGAGAACTCTAATTTGTTAAATATATTACATTATTTTCTACAGTTTTGTTTAATAATTCCTGCTTAAATATTTGACCACAATTTTAATTTTTCTCCATGACAATATTGTATCATGAGTTTTCTTTACCTGTTAACAAGTGGTACTTTTTCTATTTTCCCTTTGCCCATTCTTTATCTTTGTTTATGCGTTGTTGTAGGTTTTTTATTTTTTATTATTATGCATTACTGAAAGATTTCTTTCCTTACTCCTCCTTCCCCAGAGCTATTGGAATCTTTTCCAGGATTATATGGGGAGAAATAAGATAAATATACTCAGCTCTTCTGTGTTGCTGTGACAGAAACAGACTGTTTTGCCTATGTGATGTATCTAAGACTTTTAATTTAGTCTCCTGTATTCGTTGCTGTTGTTGTTGTTGTTGTTGTTGAGTAAATCCAACAGGACGGGAAAGAAGTGCTTTTGTTTCTTGTGACATTACCTTACATATAGTTATTGCAAAAAAAGAGAATGGATTTTGCACCTCTGGGCATATTCTTAATCTACTGTCATTTTCTGAGATTTTCCAAATCTACATCATCCTGTCATGAAGGTTTTTTGTTTGTTTGTTTGTTTGTTTTATTTTTCCCATGGTATCGCTCCACTTCTTCTAATTTGGCTTCTGGACAATAGCAGCTGCTTTCTAAAGATATTATACATAATTAAGGCACTTGACTTTTTAACTTTCATTCACATTACTTTTTAACTTTAAAAAAAATTTACTACTTACCATTATGAATGGGATTTAAATTTTGTACTCTGTGGATTTCTTGGGAAGAAATTCAGTAAGATAAGATGAATGCAGCAATGCATTATTCGCTCATGTTTACCAGAAGTTGGAAGGTGTGTTTGAGTTAAAGATTGAGTACAAATCAAATATGTGAATCTGGACACTTTGCTAAACCTCACTAGGTTCACATCACTTCTTCTACTAAAATAATGTCCTATCTTATATGATAGCATGTTAGTAGCAATCAATATCCCTAATGCATTCTAAATGCTATGTAAACTGTAAAATTCTGTATATATGACACTATTTGTTATTAATAATAATAGAAGTTTGTGTTCCCAACTATCTAACTCATGGGAAAGTCTATGTCACATCTTTATCTTTCTACCATAGAGAGGTTAAATGATATAGAAATGAGGTGCCAAATCTTTGTCAGTAGGTTGGCTAACTAAAGTACAACATCTTAAGCAAGATAAAATATAAGAATCCTTAAGCAAATGCTTTAGCAGTAATAACGCTGATAAAATCAGGTCTTGGGAAGGTTTAATGTGTAAAGTATATGGAGCCAGTGGCCCTTCAGAATCCCTTCAATAATAGCAAATTTTCGGCAATCAAATATTTAAAAATACATGACAGCTCAAAGATGCTACAAAGAAAAGCTATGTATATACATTTAGTGCACTCATTTCCCAGTATTGCTATAACAAAGTACCACAAACAGGGTGGCTGGAAACAACACAAATTATTTTTCTCTAGAAGAATAACAAAGTAAGCTCAAATTTGGCAAAGGAAATAACAAAGATCAGGACACATAAACAAAACAGAGGTAAGAAAAACAGTAGAGAAGACCAACAAAATTGCATTTTAAAAATATAAGTAAACTTGACATATCTTTATCTAGAATAACACAAAAAAGGAAAAGGAGGGAAACTCAGTTAAACAAAATCAGACATGAAAAAGATGGCATTGAGGCTAGAATTACTCTGATAGCAAAACCAGACAAGGATACTGTAAGAAAAGAAAACAACAGGCCAATATCCCTAGTGAACTCAGATGTAAAAAAATTGTTAACAAAATACTAGGAAATCAAATTTGACAATACATTGAAAAGATGACTCACCATGATCAAAAGGGAATGCCAGGAATGCAAGGATGTTTCAACATACCTAAATGGGGTTGGGAGCCCCTGCACTATATCACTCTGCATGCCTTTGCATACACCTAGCTTAGCTCCCAATTATAAATGGGAAAATACAGTATTTGTTTTACTATTCATAAGTTACTTCACTTAGAATAATGCCTCCAGCTCCATGCAAGCTGCTGCAAAAATATTATTTAATTCTTTTCTTATGGCTGAGTGCATATACATCACATTTTCTTTATCCACTCCTTGGCTGATGGGCACTTAGGTTGTTTCCATATCTTTGTAATTATAAATTGTGCTTCAACAAACATATGCATACAGGTGCCTTTTTGATATATTGATTTATTTTTCTTGGATAGATACCCAGTACTGGGATTGCTGGATCAAATGGGAGATCTACTTTTAGCTCTTTAAGAAATCTCCACACTATTTTCCAAAGAAGTACTAATTTACATTCCAACCGGTAGTGTATAAGTGCTCCCTTTTCACTACATCCACGCCGACATCTATTGCTTTTTGACATTTTAATAATAGCCATTCCTGTGGGAGTGAGGTGATATCTCATTGTGATTTTAATTTCCATTTCCTTGACGATTAGTGATGCTGAGCCTTTTTTATATATTTGTTAGCGATTTGTATATCTTCTTTTGAGAAATTTCTATTCATGTCAGTTGCCCACTTTTAATGGGATTATTATATGTTTTCTTGCTGATTTGTTTGGTTTCCTTGTAGATTCTGGATATTTGTTCTTCATCAGTTGCATGGTTTGCAAATATTTTATCCCATTCTGTGGATTATTTACTCTAATTATTATTTCTTTTGCTGTTCTGAAACTTTTTAGTTTAATTAGGTCTCATTTATTTATTTTTGTTTTAATTCCATTTGCTTTGGGGGTTTTAACCCTGAATTCTTTGCCCAGGCCAATATCCTGAAGAGTTTTTCCAATATTGTCTTCTAGAATTATCGTGGTATCAGGTCTTCTATTTAAGTCTTTGATCCACCTTGAATTGATTTCTGTATAAGGTGAGAAATAGGTATCCAGTTTGACTCTTTTACATGTGACTATCCAGTTATCCCAGCGCTGCTTATTAAATAAGGTATATTTTTCCCAATTTATGTTTTTGTATGCCTTGTAGACTATCAGTTGGTTATAAATATTTGGTTTTTTTCTGTGTTCTCTCTTCTGTTCCATTGGTCTAAGTGTCTACTTTTATACCAGCACCATGCTACTTTGGTAACTATGACCTAACAGTATCCTTTGAAGTCCAGTAATGTGACCCCTCCAGATTTGCTCTTTTTGCTTAGAATTGCATTGGCTATTCAGGCTCTTTTTAGTTCCATATGAATTTCAGGATTAATTTTTCTAATTTTATGAAAAATGATGTTTGTATTTTCGTAAGAACTGTGTTGAATCTGTAGATTACTTTGGGCAGTATCGTCATTTTCATTTTCATGATATTGATTCTTCCAATCCATGAGCATGGGATATGTGCTCCCATTTGTTTGTTATCTCTATGATTTTTTTAGCAGTGTTTTGTAGTTACCCTTGTAGATCTTTTTCCTCATTGATTAAGTATATTCCCAGGTGTTTTATTTTATTTTTTGCAGCTGTTGTAAAAGGAATTTAGTTCTTAATTTGATTCAGTTTGGTTGCTGTTGGTGTAGAGCAGTGCTGCTAATTTGTGTACACTGGTTTTGTAACCTGAGATTTCACAAAATCTGTTGATTAAATCTAGGAGTCTTTTGCAGGAGTCTTTGGGATTTTCTAACTATATGATCATCTCATAGTCAAACATTATAGTGTGACTTCCTCTTTTCCAATTTGGATGCCCTTTATTTTCTTCTGCCTCATTGTTCTGGTTAGGGCTTCCAGTACCATGTTGAATAGAAGTGATGAAAATGGGCACCCTTGTCTTGTTCTAGTTCTCAGGGAGAATATTTTCAACCTTTTGGAATTCAGTATGATGTTGGCTGTGGGGTTTTTATATATGTCTTTTATTATTTTGAGATAAGTCTCTTCGATGCCTAGTTTGTAGAGGATATTTATCATAAAGAAATGATATATTTTATCAAATACACTTTCTGCATCTATTGAGATTATCATATGGTTTTTGTTTTTAATTCTGTTAATGTGATATCTCACAATTATTGACTTCCATATGTTAAACTAACCCTGTGTCCCTGGGAGGAAATCCACTTGACTATGGTGTATTATCTTCTTGATGTGCTGCTAGATTCAGTTAGCTAGTATTTTGTTGCAGGTTTTTGCATCAATGCTCATCAGGATATTTGTCTGAAGGGTTTTTTTTTTTTTTTTAATTATGTCCTTTTCTGGTTTTGGTATCAGGGTGATACTGGCTTAATAGAATGAGGTAGGAAGGATTCCCTCTTTTTCAGTCCTCTAGAATAGTTTCAGTAGGATTAGTACCAATTCTTCTTTGAATGCATGGTAGAATTCAGCTGCAAATACATATGGTTCTGGGCTTTTTTAAAATTAATTTTTTTATTTTTTAAAATTACTGATTCAATCTCACTGCTTGTTATTGTTCTGTTCGAGGTTTCTATTTCTTCCTGATTAAAACTAGGAGGGTTGTATGTTTCTAGAAATTCATCCATTTTCTCTAGATTTGCTGGTTTGTGTGCATAGAGGTGTTCATAGCAGGTTCAAATTATCTTTTATAGGTTTGAAGTGTTGGTTGTAATGTGTCCAGTTTAATTTCTAATTGGCTTTATTTGAATCTTCACACTTCTTTTCTTGATTAATCTAGTTTATGTTCTATCATCTTTGTTTATCTTTTAAAAGAACCAACTTTTTGTCTAATTGACATTTTATATTTTTTATTCACTTTTGCTATATCCCAGAGGTTTTGACAACTTGTGTCACTATTATTATTCATTTCAAATATCTTTTCTATTTCCATCTTGATTGTATTGCTAACAACAAAAATCATTCAGGAAAAGATTATTTAATTTCCATGTATTTCTATAGTTTTGAGATTTCTTTTGGGCATTGATTTCTAGTTTTATTCCACTATAGTCTGAGAAGATACTTGATATGATTTTGATTTTTTTTTAATTTGTTGAGACTTGTTTGGTGGCCTTTCATATGCTCTATCTTGAAGAATGTTTCACGTGCAGATGAGAAGAATGTTTGTTCTGGAATTCTTGGATAGAATGTTCTGTAAATATCTGTTAGGTCCATTTGTTCTAGAGTATAATCTAAGTCCATTGTTTCTTTGTTGCCTTTCTGTCTTGCTGACCAGTCTGGTGCATCAGTGGAGTATAGAAATACCCCACTATGATTGTGTTGCTGTCTTTCTCATTTCTTAGGTCTAATAGTAATTTTTTCATGAATCTGGGAGCTCCAGGGTTAGGTGCATATACATTTAAGATTGTAATATCTTTGGTTGGATTCATCCTTTTAGCATTACACAATGACCTTCTTTGTCTTTTTTTTTTTTTTTAACTGTTTTTACTTTAAAGTATGTTTTATCTGATAATACAAGTAGCTACTCATGCTTGCTATTGGTTTCTATTTGTGTGGACTATCTTTTTCCACTCCCTTCCTTGATTTTATTTAAATTTTTATGTGTTAGCTGAGTCTCCTGAAGACAGAAGATATTTGGTTTGTAATTGTTCTTTATCCATTCTGCCAATCTGTATCTTTGAAGATAAACATTTAAGCCATTTACAGCTAAAGCTACTATTAAGATATGAGGTACTCATCCAGTTATCATGTTGTTACCTAGATACATTGTTTTCTTCATTGTATTATTGTTTTATAGGCCTTGTGAGTTTCATGCTTTCAAGAGATTCTATTGTGGTGCATGTCAAAATTTTGTTTCAAAGTTTAGAAATTATTTCAGCATTTCTTGTAGGGTGGGTCTGATAGTGACAAATTTCCTCATCATTTGTATGTCTGAAAATGACTTTATTTCTCATTTGCTTATAAAATTTAGTTTGGCTGTATATAAAATTCTAGACTGACAGTTTTTTCTGTTTAAGGAGGATAAAATTAGGAACCCAGTCTCTTTTGGCTTATAAGGGAGGAGAAGTCTGCTGTTAGTCTGATATGTTTTCCTTTATAAATAACCTGATGCTTTTGTCTCACCGGTCTTAGAATATTTTCCTTCATGTTGACTTGGTGATGTTCCTCTTTGCAATGAATCTCCCAGGAGTTCTTTGACCTTCTTGTATATGGATATTTAAATCTCTAGCAAAGCCAGTAAAGTTTTCCTCAATTGTTTCCTCAAATAAAACTTCCAAATATTTTACTTTCTCTTCTCCCACAGGTATACCAAATATTTTTAGTTTTGTTCATTTTACATAATCCCATATTTCTTGGAGACTGTTCATTTCTTTGGATTTTGTTTTCTTTATTTTTTTTTCAGATTTGATTAATTGGAAAGCCATGTCTTCAAGCTCTTAAATTTTTTCTTCTACTTGTTGTGGTCTATTGTTAAAACTCACCACTGCATTTTGTAATTCCCTAAATATATCTTTCATTTTCAAAAGTTCTGATTCCAAAAAGAAAAATAAGTTGATGAGGTGATAGCTATGCTAATTAGCTCAACTATTTCTCCAATGTATACATAAATTAAAACATCACGTTTAACTTCAAAAGTATACAAATGTCAATTAAGAATAAATAACCAGGGGTGGTCCAAGATGGCCAATTAGAAGAAGCTACAGTCCGCAGCTCTCACGGAGAGGAAAAAAATGGCTGGTGAATTATATACCTTCAACTGAGGTATCCAGGTTCTCACATTGGCACTGACTAGGCAGTCGGTGCAACCCATGGAGAGTGAGGAAAAGCAGCATGGGGTGACAGCCCACCTGGGAGGGGCACAGTGCCAGGGTACTCCCCATTCCCAGTCAAGGAGGTGGTGAGTGATTTTGTGACTCCACCTGGGAAACCATGCTTTACATAAGACCATGCAACCAGGGCCTTGGGTCCGAAGCACAGAGCTGTGCAGACTTTTTGTGGCTGCTTGTGCATGCATGGAGACCCAAGAGCTTTTGCATTCTCTCACTGGAATTCCAGTGAGGCAGGAGATCCATCCATTTTCCTGGGAAGGAGGCTGAAGCCAGGGAGCCAAGTGGCATCATTCAGCAGGCCCGACTCCCATGACATATCACAAGTTAAGACCCACTGACTTGGAATTCCAGCAGGCCAGTGTCAGTAGGGTGGAGACTGCCTGTAAAAGGACCGATTTCTTCCGGGGGAAGAGCTGCTCCCATTACAGCCTAGTTGGCCCCCATTCTAGCCTGCCTGCTCTGGGGAGTATGCGCAGTCCAGACTGGGAGGAATTGCCTACAGCACAGCGCAGCTGCTGTGGCAGATTATGGCCAGACTATTTCTTTAAATGGGACCCTGATCCATCCCTTTTCACTGGGTGGGGTCTCCCAGCAAGACTGTCAGCAACTTCACCCATCACCTCATCAACTTATCTTTGTTTTTGGAAAACAAATAAAGAAAAAACATAAAACAAAACAACAGCAACAACAGCAACAAGAACAACAACAAAAAAAAACACAAAAGAAGAAGGAAAGAAAGAAAAAAGAAAGAGAAAGAAAGAAAAAAAGAAAGAAAGAAAGAAAGAAAGAAAAGAAAAAAGAAAGAGAGACAACATTAACAAAAACCCCATTCAAAGGGCAGCAACCTCAAAGACTAAAGAGAGATAAGCCCACAAAGATGAAAAAGAACCAACACAAAAATGCTAAAAACTCGAAAATCCAGAGTGCCTCTTTTTCTCCAAATGATTGTAACACCTCTCCAGCAAGGGCACAGAATTCGTCTGGAGATGAGATGGCTGAATTGACAGAATAGGCTTCAGAAGGTGGGTAATAATGAACTTCACTGAACTATGGGAGCATATTCTAACCCAATGCAAAGAAGCAAATAATCTTGATAAAACATTACAGGAGCTTACAACTAGGCTAGCTCATTTAGAGAGGAACATAAATGTCCTGATGGAAATGAAAAGCACAACACAAAACTTTACAATGCAATCACAAGTATTAACAGCTGATTAGATTAAGCAGAGGAAAGAATCTCAGAGCTTGAAGACTATCTTCCTGAAATAAGATAGGCAGACAGGAATAGAAAAAAAAAATAAAAATAAGTAAACAAAACCTCCGAGAATTATGTGATTATGTAAAAAGACCGAACCTACGACTGATTGGGATACCTTAAAGAGATGGGGAGAAAGGAACCAAGTTGGAAAATATGCATCAGGATATCATCCTGGAGAATTCCCCCAACCTAGCAAGACAGGCCAACATTCAAACTAGGAAATCCAGAGAACCCAAGTAAGATACTACATGAGATGATCAACCCCAAGACACATAATCATCAGATTCTCCAAAGTCCAAATAAAGAAAAAATGTTAAAGGCAGCCAGAAAGAAAGACTAGGTAATCTACAAAGGAAAGACCGTCAGAATAACAGCAAAACTCTCAGCAGAAATTCTACAGGCCAGAAGAGATTGGGAGCGATACTGAACAATCTTAAAGAAAATATTTTCTAACTTAGAGTTTCATATCTGGGTAAACTAAGCTTCATAAATAAAGGAGAAATAAAATCATTTTTAGTAAATCAAATGCTGAGGGAATTCATTACCACTAGGCTTGCATTGCAAGAGATCCTGAAGGAAGCACTAAATATGGAAAGAAAAAAAACACATTACCAGCCACTAAAAAAGCATACGGAAGTACATAGACCAGTGTCATTATGAATTAACCACATAAACAAATCTGCAAAATAACCAGCCAGCATTATAATGACGGGATTAATCTTAAATATAAACGGGCTAAATGCCCCAATTAAAAGATACAGAATGACAAGCTGGATAAAGAGTCAAGACTCATAGATATATTGTATTCAAGAATTGTCCCATCTCACATGCAAAGACACACATAGACTCAAAATAAAGCCGTGATGGTGGAAATTTTACCAAGCAATTGGAAAGCAGAAAAGAGATGGAGTTGCAATCCTAGTTTCTAAAAAAACAGACATTAAACAAACAAAGATCACAAAAGACAAAGAAGAGCATTACATAATGGTAAAGAGTTCAACAAAAAGAGCTAACTAACCTAAATATATATGTACCTAACACAGGAGCACCCAGATTCATAGAGCAAATTCTTAGAGACCTACAAAGAGACTTAGACTCCCACACAATAATAGTGGGACACTTTAACACCCCACTGACAACATTAGACAGATCATTGAGACAGAAAAGTAACAAAGGCAATAATAGTGGGAATCTTTAACACCCCACCGACAATATTACACAGATCATTGAGACAGAAAATTAACAAAGATATTCAGGACTTGAACTCAACTCTAGATCAAGTGGACCTGATAGATCACTACAGAACTCTTTATCCAAAAACAATAGAATATGCATTCTTCTCATAACCACATGACATTTACTCTAAAATTGGTTACATAATTGAAAATAAAATACTCGGCAAATGCAAAAGAAGTGAAATCATAACAAAGAGTAACTCAGACTATAGCACAATCAAATTAGAACTCAAGATTAAGAAACTCACTCAGGCCGGGCGCGGTGGCTCAAGCCTGTAATCCCAGCACTTTGGGAGGCCGAGACGGGCGGATCACGAGGTCAGGAGATCGAGACCATCCTGGCTAACACGGTGAAACCCCGTCTCTACTAAAAAATACAAAAAACTAGCCGGGCGAAGTGGCGGGCGCCTGTGGTCCCAGCTACTCGGGAGGCTGAGGCAGGAGAATGGCGTGAACCCGGGAGGCGGAGCTTGCAGTGAGCTGAGATCCGGCCACCGCACTCCAGCCTGGGCGACAGAGCCAGACTCAGTCTCAAAAAAAAAAAAAAAAAAAAAAAAAAAAAAAAAAAAAAAAC